>NC_043709.1:122223240-122312820 GCF_006229205.1 Suricata suricatta
ACCAACTTCTGTTTCATGTAATTAGACTTCTACAGAAATTAGAAGGTTAAGTAACAACTAGTTAATCACCTAATTTCACAGCTATCTGAAGTGGCAATCGTTATATAGCAGCTTATCTATGATACATTCAAGATAAATGATACAATATATTACTTGTTCATAGGCTACAACACAGCCTGCTTAATACCTTTCCTTAAATACATCTCGGTTTTTGGAGAAGAGCTAGAAGAGAGCAGCCTGTGGAGCACTCTAATAGCCAGTTAAGACTTACTACTTGTGGGGTTTCGCCTCCTGGCTTCTCTTCAATGAGTATGCACAAAGCTAAGCCTTTTTTTTTTTTTTTTTTTTTTTGCAAGGAACTATGATGTATTTTAGAAATACGAGTTCAGACTAGAAGATGAATTAATAAGGAAAAGAAGCACTCATGGACGATTTGTTGAGGAAAACACTTGCATTTCGTATGGATTGTGTGTTCTGTATTTTCCGTACCTCTTCCCATTGTTCAGGAATATGTGAACTGCGTGGGAATCAGCAGGGAGGGAAAACGACCCTTTGTGTCGCTAATGTTGGTGAATCGATCCCATCAATCTGTTGGAGCAGGATAGCGCATCTGGTGGGTCCGGGTATCAGGAGCTGGGGCCATGCATCTTTATGACATCGCTGTATGAGGTCTCTGGGAGATGGTTCACGCCTCAGCCTCATGCCCCTACCTCTGTGGCGGGTTGATCATCGGAGGTGTCGTACGGGCTTCGTACCTGGCACCTTCCCCGACTTCAAGAAGTTCATTTAAACCTTGGTAGAGGGGCGCCTGGGTGGCTCAGTAGGTTAAGCGTCCGGCTTCAGCTCAGGTCATGATCTCACAGTTCGTGGGTTCAAGCCCCGTGCCGGGCTCTTTGCTGACAGCTCAGAGCCTGGAGCCTGCTTCGGATTCTGTGTCTCCTTCTCTGTGCCCCTCCCTCTCTCATAGTCTCTGTCTCTCAAAAATAAATAAAACATTAAAAAAATTTAAAACTAATTCAATTGAATTTCAGAGTTATATGTTAAGAGCCCAACTTTATTTACTGACAAAAAATTTGAACCAAATTGTTTCAATTGTTGGAATCAGTAGGTGAGAATCAGTGTCAGGAGTAAAATTTACTATTATTCAAAGAGTTACATTTTAGGGAAGCCTGGGTGGCTCAGCCAGTAAAGCATCTGACTTCAGCTCAGGTCATGATCTCAAGGTTCTTGGGCTTGAGCCCCGCATAGGGCTCTGTGCTGACAGCTCAGAGCCTGGAGGCTGCTTCAGATTCTGTGTCTCCCTCTCTCTCTGACCCTCTCCTGTTCGCACTCTCTCTGTCTCTCAAAAATAAATAAAAAAACATTAAAAAAAAATAAACCTTGGTAGAAGTCAACCCAGTTGAGAACCCTGAGCACTTACAGGAGCACAGCGTCCTCAGTAGCAGGTGTGACCCCCTGGGCTGGTAAGGGACTTGCCATGTGGAAAGGGCTTCATGCCCCTGATTGTCTCTCTTCAGCTCGCTCGTGGCCTGAGCCCCGCATTTTTCAGCACCTAATTAAAGCGAAGGTGGTGATTTCCTCTTGCCCCCTACCTCGGAGGGAATAGACAGAGAGCCAGCTGACTTGAGAGCCGTGCCCTGGGGCCCCACCTTGGACCGTGAGGGCTGTGAGACCACACTGCTCAGGGCTCGGGTCTCCAGAGGCGACTCTGTCTCCCAGGCAGCATCCAGGATACCTTAGACATCCCAGGCGAAGTCATTTCTGTGCTCTTCTGAATCAAGTCATCTGTGACGTTCTCTATCCTCTACGTGACCTTCTCCTCACTTTGCAATTTTAAATACACTTTGTGGTGAAGTGACGCGCCCGGGCTGGGCTGAGGGTGTGTGCCCGGGTGACAAAGTCCAGTGCCCACAGTGTCCAGGCAGCAACTTAACAAGCGAAGTGGAGGAGGGACAATGGCAAGTCGGCCCTTCTCAAGAACAGTCCAGAACAGTTCTCAACCTGACAGAATTAGAGTCCAGTGTTTTTTTTTTCTGGAAATACAGGTTTTATGTGCTATATTTGTATTCATTCTAGAACTGTTGGGAAGTAATTAAAAACCAATTATTGAGCATCCTGAAGATCAGTTGACAAGTGTGCAGGCCACACTGGGTCTGCTGTGTCCCAGGTTCTTACCTGCGATTTTTGGAGGGTAAAGCCCCTTCTCACATGGCTTCTGCCTGTGAGCGCCACCTGCTGGCCATTTGGAAACTGTCGCTTTTCCCTAGACCCTCAGGAGAAAAAAATTCCTAAATATCGTTTGTATAGGAGTACCTACTGTTTTCCAAAGTGAACGTTTGTTGGTATGGGGAAGAGGTGGGATTGCTTTAGCGTCTGCACCTCGGAAGTATGCATGTGGAAGCAATGGAAGCTGATGCATGTGGCTGTGCCATCACCCCAGTGACAGCATTATTATTTTTTTAAGTTTATTTATTTTCAATAGAGAGAGAGCATGAGTAGGAGAGATGCAGAGAGAGAAGGAGACACAGAATCTGTAGCGGGCTCCAGGTATTGAGCTGCCAGCACAGAGCCCGACATGGGGCTCGAACCCACAAACCTGAAGTCGGACACTCAACCAACTGAGCCGCCCAGGCGCCCCTCCAGTGATGGCATTATTTGGTTTCCTGGCTGGCTGTGGGGGTCACGGGAGTTCCCCACAACTCGCCACTCCTTGCAGACCTTGAACTGTGGCCACTCAGTTTTGGAATCCTAGCTCTTCAAACAATGCCGCTCATCGGTCAAGGTCTGCGAATGCTATCTTAAGCATGCACGTTCCTTTATTGCCCCAGAATTGCTCAGCTTTTCTGGCTTTGGGAGGTATAAAGAAAAATGAGCCGCCATGCCCTTGAGCTTTGAAATTTGTGCGGTTTAAGGAGCAGATGTGTAGGGAAGGCTGAACATTTTATTAGCGAACCTGACGGTAACCTAACCTGAAGTTGTTCCTACTTCATCTTCGTGTTTCCTGTGTCCCCATCAGCTTTCCTCCCTGTCAAGCCTCTTGTCGTTTCAGCCAGGGGAGTCTCTTTAAGACAAAAACAGCTTAGAATAATTAAGCTATCTTGGAACCAATTCTCTTTCGGCATATGTATTATACACTAAAAAGGAAGTGTAACCCCAAAGTGATTATAAGTCCAATAATGGAACCATCATTAGAGATATACGAAACTCCGCAGAAGAGTCTCAAAAGAACAAAAATTAAATTAGAAATTCAAATGTTCTTTGAACTACGTTATAAAATAGTGAAACTGAATGAAATCTTTTGTGCTTGGCAGCCGGCTCCAGTAATTAGATAATTAAATCACTGGAAAATCCTAGACGGTAGAGTGTATCCTATTTGAGCATTTTATTTTCAGAATTGATGGATTATTCTCAGGAATGGAAATTTGATGAGGACACAGTGGGATGGCTAGATTTAAGTAGGGCAAAAAGAATGTCAGGAGAGGCAAAAGGAGCCTAAGCAGAAGATGAAGAAAACCAGTGAAACTTTATTCGTATAATTCTCTGCTCTCCAATTTCGCATGAATTATTGGTCTGAGAGAATGGTTCTTAATCCTGGGTACCGATTAGAATCACCTGAGGCCTTTGACAAAAACATCAATACCCAAGGACCAGTGCCAGAGTCTGACTTCATTGATGTGAACCAAGGGCCAGGCACTGGTGATTCTAGAATGCTCCAGGGTAAGAACTATTGCTCTTGGGTATTATGAATCCTCGGTGCATTGAGATGCTTCTTGGAAATGTTGTGACCTCCGTCAGCTGTCACAAGAGTGAAGCAGAAATAGATGAGGTTCCCGCCGCCCTGTATATGTGAAATACACGCCCGGTGACTTCAAAGCCCTGACTTCAAACAATGCACCTCACCTCCGGTGGCTAATAGAACATGTTCTCGACTTAGTTATAATTCATACAAGAGCCATACGGAACATTCTATGGTAATACTCAGGTCAGCAATTAGCTGGCAATAATGAAAACAGGATAGATGAAGGTCTTATACCTAACAAATGTTACCTTCAAAAGATTGTCTTTATCCATGGCTGTTTCTGGAGAGATTTAGAAAAAGCTTTCTTTTCCTAAATGATGAGCTACCTCTTTTTTCAAAAATGCCACAGTACTTGGATTTTCCCAAAGCAAGCCCATAGCCACTGAAGTGACTGCAGTTCTTTTCCTCTCTGTGGGCTCAGGGGAGAGAGAAGTTTCTGGAAGATATGGTACAAGTTCTGTAAGGGCCAAATGAGACTTGGCCTAAAGAGATAATGGACACATCTTCTCTAATTCCCACGGTTTTTTTTTTCTTGGCTCCGATTTCCTTATTCTGCCTCCTGATAATTTTTTTAAATGAAGTTATTCTGAACTTAGGGTTCCATTTTTGAGACTTCTGAGAATTTACTATGCACTCTAAGAGAGGAAGAAGGTAAAATACCAACATAAAAAAGAAACATGGCAGTACACAGAGACCTTGTATCTGAAATGATATAATTAGTAGTGTTATCTTAAGGTGTCTTTTTAGATAAGATAGTGCCTCATAGAAATTGGCCAGAGTCTCATTTATCTTCTGACATCCAAAAAAATGAGCATGGGAATGTGAATTCCTGAAAAAAGCACACTAGAGGTTGGCCCATGCTGAGAAGATCTATTTTTCCCCACGGGGCAGAAATAATAAATGGAATTCATTCAGGGTTTGATGATCACACTGCCGTGCAAGGCACCAAGCCCTAGGTGGACCATCACATGAGGGCCATCTAACATGGGGAGCCATGGGGAGCCATCTTCCAGATAACATGTGGTTGTGACTAGGCATCTTATATGGTATTCCCTGTAGCCTGGGGAACTTAATTAGCCAGGTAGCCTGGAGTTATTCTGGAGTCTGGCTATCATCATGAATCTTCCTGATTTGTGGTACAACCACTATTCAGTGTCACTGCTGGACAGGAAGTCAGTTTCACTGTAAGACAGTGTGGGCTAGACTTAGGTTTTACCTAAGAAATTAAGGTTGAGTATATGAGGCACATTGTCCAATTGAAGGTGGGTGAAATTAGATTTAGGCAGTTCCCTAGCTTCTTAATGTTGATAGGGACAACTTATTTGGTTTAATTAAATATTTAATGACCAAGAACAGTTATTTCTGAGGCATAGCATTTACAATAAATTTAGGTTTCCAGAATGAGGGGTAACTGTAACTGTACTTGCCTTCCCACTGTTGACAACTAGAACGCTGAAAAAATAAAAGTGGTACAGCTATTTCCAGGCATTGGATAATAGACAACAAATTGTAATCCTTAGGAGTATGGAAGCAAAGAAGTGAAACCTGCACTGACTTAACGTTCTGCCTGGGGGTGCTTTTTGGATCATGATGTGGAAAGTAGTAACTCAAGCAGAGCACTGACAATCTAACTGAGGCAATAAGATCGAAATTTAGAGACCTGAAACAGCTAGACTTTGTGGAATTGAGTGCCCAGTAAGAGAAAGCTCTGCAGAGAAAAGACTATAAATCTGTGCTCTGTTATTGAATAAAAAGCCAAGCACGTGTAGTGTGAAAGACCACCAAGCCAGGCAACAACAAGGTGGGGGGCTCTGAGATAAAAACTCCCCAGAGCTTACATAGGGCTGGGATGTGTTCATTCTTTGACAAGCAAAAGTAAAGATGCTTCGTTGGTCACCTGGGCATTCAATAGAGATCAGAGAAGAACCATGTTCCAGTTTTAGGACTAAACTAGTCCCAGAGTAAAGGCTACCCTAGATTCACCCTAACAAAGCTTAAAACCAAGCCTCGAAAGAACAAAAATGATCCACAAGTAACGGAACCATCTACCAAAGAAACTCCCATCTGTAAAGGAAAACAAAATCCAAAACTGCCTGCCTAGCACTCAGTCAAAAATTACTAGACATGTGATTCGTAACCTTAAGAAAATTTAGTTGATAGAAGGCAACTTCTAATGGCAGGAATAACAAAAACAGCATCATGGACTTTAAAACAGCTATAATTATTATTCTCAAGGATTTAAAGAAAACATGAACACATGGAGGCAAAAAACAGAAAGATATAAAAGAATCTAAGTGTAACTTTCAAGGGCTACAAAACACAATATCTGTGAATGGACTTCACAGAAGATTTATTAGCGTCAAGACAAAATATTAGTCAACTTGAAAACATAGCAACAGAAACTGCTCAAACTGAAGTATAGAGAGATAAATAGTGAAGAAAATGAACTAAAACTTAATGATTTGTGGAACAATATTAAGTGGTCCAGGGAAAAGAGAAAAATATTAGAAGAAATAATGGCTGCAATTTTTCTAAATGTGAGGAAACCTGTAAATCCACAGACCAAAAACGTTCAACAAAGCCCTAGACCAGAAACAAAAAAAAAAAAAAAAAAAAGCAAAACAAAACAAAAAAAGGAATAAATAAAAGTATCTTAAAGGCAGCCAGTGAGGTGGGGTGGTGGGGTGGGAATACCTTTCGTACAGAAAAGTATAAATAAGAATTAACACCTACTTCTTGTTAGAGACACAGCTCAAGTCTGGAAACAATGAAATGAAATCTTTGCAGTATTAAAAGGAAAAAAAAAACCCAAAACTACTTCATAAAATAGAGGACACTTCCCAAGTGGTTTTATGAAGCCAGCATCACCTTACAAGCAAAACAAAAGATATTTTAAGAAAAGGAAATATAAACCAATATCACTCATGAAAGTATCTGTAACAAATCTAAAACAAGATCTTAGCAACTAAATCCAGCAATATTTAAAGAGAATAATATATTATCCTGATTTGCATCCCAGGACTGCAAGAGTGTTTTAATATAAAAAAAAAGAATCAATGTATTTGACCTTATTAATGAAATAAAAGAGAAAAATCATATCATTTCAATAAATACAGAAAAACCATGGGATAAAATTCAATGCTGGTGACAAAAACATTCAGCCCTCTAGTAGAAGGACACTTTTGAAAAACCTACAGAAAATATAGTTAATGGAGAAACACTGCACGTTTCCCATAAAATCAGAAACAAGAGCAGCCAGGAAGTCTGCTGTCACTTCATTTTTTTTTTAATTTTTTAATGTTTTTTATTTATTTTTGAGAGACAGAGACATTGTGAGCAGGGGAGGGTCAGAGAGAGAGGGAGATACAGAATCCAAAGACAGGCTCCAGGCTCTGAGCTAGCTGTCAGCATAGAGCCCGACGTGGGGCTTGAACCCACGAGCTCTGAGATCATAATCTGAGCCGAAGCCGGACACTTAACCGACTGAGCCACCCAGGCGCCCCTGCTGTCACTTCCATTGAGTACTGTACTGACAATCCTAGCCAGTGCAATAAGACTAGAAAAAGAAAGAAAAGGCATACGTATAGGAAAGTAAAATTGTCTTTACTCACAAATGACATGATTGTGTATATATAGAATCAGAAAGACTACAAAAATTGCTACCAGAAATAAATAAATTAGATCAGGATCACCGGAATCAAGTCAATATGCAAACATATAAAAATATTAGTACATACAATATAAATCCATGCAATTGACTTTTCCATGCAATGGAATACCACTCAGCCTTGGCAAAAATGAACCACTAACACACTCAACAACACCCTGGAAGGGAAGAAGCCACCCGGAAGATTCCACATTGTGTAATTTCATGGATATTTCCATGCAGAAGAGAAGAGCTACCCTATAGGGACAGAAAACAGATCGGTGGTTTCTCTGGGCTGGCGTTTAGGGGACTGATTGCAAAAGGTCATGAAGGGATATTCTAGGGCGATAAAAAATGTCTGTCTTTTCAGTGGTGGTGACCCTGGTGTATACATTTGTCAAAAATCACTGACTGGGGCACTTAAAATGGGTATATTTTATTGCTTGCGCCCTGTCGTAGAAGGGTTTTTTTAAGTTAATTGAAAGGTAGGTGTCATTGCTGAGCAAAAATGAATGTAATGATTTGAACCGCTATTTATTTGAAGCACTTAGAGAGAGAGGCTGATCTAGATGCAGATCCTGCCTTCAGCTTGTCCCTCCACATACTGCTGGGGTGTGAGAGTCCTCTGTTCTAGGGACACGAGCTAGAACACTGTCCAGGAGGGCAGCGGGACTAGAGGAACGGAGAAGGAGAACGTGGGCACATGCTTATTCCCTCATGATTCATTGCCCAGTGCCAGCACTGGGCTATGGAAAATTCCCTCTCTCTTCCCTCCAGCTGGCTCCGGTAAGCCCCTCTTTCTGGAAGGAGGATCATGTAACCTGGGACTCCAGGTGAGCTTCCTCTCCAGGTAGAAGAATTTTAATGCAATTGGACCGTGTTACCAGTTGAATAACTTGAATATTACATACATTCTTCTGATACGTCTGCACTCCTGAGTGATGTTCTACTGAACGTCACTTGTACAGCAAATGTGTATTGGGGACCTTCTGTGCCAGAAACCGTGCTTGGTGGCTGGAAATAAAACAGACGTGCCCCTGCCTTGTTAGAGGAGAAACGGGGTGGTTGAAAAATACTACTGGAACCCCGAAGACTTGGTCCTCACCCTGACTCTGCCCTTAATCACTGAGTGACCCTGAACAAGTCACTTCGCCTCTGAGGGCTCTACTTCTCCTGCTGTCCAGATTTCAACGTTCAGAATTTTAAATATTCCTGTACTAACTTACAGCTTGATAGCCACTGTTCATATCTACTGCTCACAGGACCGTAAATTTTTGGAGCCTATCTGTGCAATTTGGGGGGAGGGTTAGGTACAGAGGGCCGTGACATCACCCATCCATTCAAGAGCCCTTCTCTTAGACCATAATGTTTATCCTTGGTGACTTTCAGAATCATCTGGGGAGTTGAAAGAATTCCCAGTGCCCAGTTGCCCAGTGGACCAATGAAATCAGAATCTCTCAGGGGACAGGACCCAGGTGTCCCTTTTCAGCATTTGTAGTCAAGTCCTTATTTGTCCCTTGCATACCTGTGACCCCTTATCTCCCCACCCCTTCAAAGGAAATAGCTCTGGGGGATTTGACATACTGTTTTGGTAGCTGGCAGTGCTGCTGTGTATATTCAACAACCACTGCAGTCAGAGCAAGTCAGGGCATGAAAGCTGAGCCCAAGGCATATCTGAGCCCGTGGGGCACCCCATGTGTCTACCATCTAGGAAGGAATTTTGGATTCTCCTTTGTTCGTTCCGATCAGCATACTGCTCAGTCCAGGCATTTATCAGTATTTATTGGGTACCTGCCGTGAGTGGCCCTGTATCCTGGAGACTCTGTGGAGAGCAGAAATTAACCACATGAAGGGAATAGCAGGTGCAATGTCCCTGTGGCAGAAAGGAGCCCAGCCAGCCAAAGAACAGAAAGAAAGGATGTTTGTGCGGCCAGAGCAGGGATTGCCAGCTGTATGTCTCATGAGGAGTATGGCGATGTGGGAGAGGGTGAGCCTTCCCTGTGCCTTGTGGGCAAAGCTGTAGCTGTGGAGAACATGGGAGGAGGTCGCCCACTGTGCACTGTCTCCATACATGGTGACTTTTAGCAATATGCGGACTGTTTTTAAGACCACAATAAAAAGACATCAGTAGCAAAAGCCATGAGAGCATAACTATGAGTCGTACAGAGGGGGTAACGCAGGAGTGGCACATTTTTATTTGGTTTCCTTCCAGACAAAACTGCAGGCCCCACCACCAGGGCCCGGTGTGTGCCAGAGGCTGTTGTGAGCATTTTATTCCCACACTGAATCTCCATTACCAGCCTGTGAGATGGGAATCATGATTGCCCCTTTTTATGGATAGACACCAGTGAGTAATTTGCCCACAGTCACATGGCTACTGTGGGGTAAAACTAGAAATTGGACCCGGGCAGTCTCTTTCTGGATGGCCAGTAATTAGTACAGAGCTGATGTTGGAACATGACCGTGGTTCTGCTTGTGGCTCATGTTGAAATGTTTTATGTTTATTCAACAAAAAAAGAACATGATGAAGTTTCGAGTTGAGGGTAATATGGTCAGAGGGCACTGCACAAATAGCAGACAATGAACAAAGACATTCTCATGAGGTCACACACAGTAGTTGTGTGACCGTCCATGAAACCAGAAAACAAAGCGAAACCCTAATAACAGCTCATTGAAATTTCAGGGAAACTTTAGGTATACTATAACTCCTGTCTTTGAGGCTGATTGGATGAATTCACTTGATGGATGTGCTATTAGAAAACTCTCCTGTCCAGAGAAACATTTAATACAGGAGTTGGACATAGGACTCACGTGGTTGACGAGGCTCTTCTGATGCAAGATGTAAACCACACAATTTATACTCTCCGGGGTAAGGAACAAGAGTGCTCCAGAAACTACATGGAAAGTTATGTGGATATTGTGGCTTCATGAATGCAAACAGCCTACGTAAAATCCAGGGGAAATAACAAATTGCCAAGAACCTTGAGCTCATCTGGAATCATTGTTACTACAGCCATCAACATCAAGTACTATGTTTTACTGGTCTGTGATTACATGGTATTTGGTACATTGACTTATATAAACAAGAGGGACACAGATCCTCTTTTTAACTTTACTTATTTCTTTTAAGAGAGAGAGAACAGGGGAGGGAGAATCCCAAGCAGGCTCTGTGCTATCAGCATAGATCCCAATGTGGAGCTTGAACCACAAACTGTGAGACCACCCAACTGAGCCACCCAGGTGCCCCAACCACAGACTCTCTTTTAACTAATACACTGAAATAGTCTATGGTCAAATCAATATTTGTTGAGTACCTATTTGATACCAAACAGTAGCTCCTGTGATCCTCAGACTAGCTCTGCTAAAGGAAATGAATTCTCATCCTTAAAGAAAAGGAAGTAGAGACCAAGGGAGTCTAAGAAACATGCCAAAATCTTACAGTAGCCAGGGTTTGAGGTTTGATCCAAAGTGGAACCACAAAAGGCCCTGAATAGCCCAAAGCAGTCTTGAGATAGAATAAATCTGGAGTCAACACTCCCTGATTTCAAAATATATTGCAAAGGTATCATATTCAACATAGTATGTACTGGCATAAAAACAGACACACAGATCAATAGAACAGAATAGAAAGCCCAGAAGTATGATCCTGCACATATATGGTCAATTAATTAATGATACAGGAGCCAAGAATACACAATGAGGAAAGAAAGGTCTCTTCAGTAAATGGTGCTGGGAACACTGGATGCCTCACGAAAAAAGAAGCACACTGGACCACCAAACACAAAAGTTAACCCTAAAATGGATTTAGGACTGGAATGTAAGGCCTGAAACTATGAAATCCCTAGGGGGAAAAAAAAACATAGGCGGTAAGCTCCTTGACATAGGTCTTGGCAATGAATTTTTTAATCTAACACCAAAAGTAAAAGCAACAACAACAAAAGTAAATAAATAGGGTGACATCAAAGCAAACAGCTTCTGCACAGTAAAGGAGACCATCAACAAATGAAAAGGCAACCTACTGAATGGGACAAAATATTTGCAAATAGATAATTTTCCAGAGAAGATGACCAACAGGTACATGAAGAGATACTCAACTTTATTCGTCATCAGGGAAATGCAAATGAAAACCACAGTGAGATGTTACCTCACACCCATTGCAATGGATGGCATCAAAAAGATGAGAAATTACAAATGTGGAGAAAAAGGAGGCCTCACACACTGTTAGTGGGAAAGTAAATTGGTGTGGCCACTCTGGAAAACAATATGGAGGTTCCTCAAAAAATAAAAATAGAACTACCATATAATCCAGCAATTCCACTTCTGGGTATTTATCTAAAGGGAACAAGACAATAATTCAAAAAGACATATGCACTCCCATGTTTACTGCTCACTATTTAGAATAGCCAAAATATGGAAACAAGACTACCTATCAATGGATGGTCAATAATATAATAATATTATATGGTGACTATGCTTATTGAACACTGAGTAACGTATACAATTGTTGAATCACTGTTTGTACACCTGAAACTAATGTAGCATCATATGCCAACTGTACTTCAATAAAAATAAAATTAGGTGCATATATACAATGGAATATTACTCAGCCATAGAAAAGAATGAAATCTTGCCCTTTGTGACAAAATGGATAGATCTTGAGGGCATAATGCTAAGTGAAATGAGTCAGAGAAAGACAAATACCATATAATCTCTCTTATGTGTGGAATTAAAAGACAAAAAAAGCCTCATAGATACAGAGAACAGATTGGTGGTTTCCAGAGGAGTGGTGTGGGAGAAATGGGTGAAGGCAGTCAAAATTAAAAAAAAAAAAAAGCCTTTGAGATCTAAAAGGCCAAGGAATAAGGGTATTTTGGGGCACCTTCTGCAGGAGGCAGAAAGGAAGATTTTGGTGCAGAGACTACTTCTCCTAACTTTACAGAGAAGCCACATTCCTAAACATTCCACTCTTGCAGCTGATGTCTTATGCAGAAAAAGAGAAAGTGATGTTTCCAAGGTCGCATGAGTTCAAGGAAGGAGGGTGGGCTGGGCAGCACCACACACTCAGTTCCGTGTTTCAGTTTGGGGTTTGCGAATGATTCCCAGGCACATCTACAGATCTACAAAACCAGAATTAAATAAAAGTGCTTGGCTCCAAAGTTAGTGCTCTCAGCTGCTCCCTATAAAAACCTGTCAATGAGAGTTTTCGCCTGTTGTCCATGCTGCACATCTATTTTTTTGCAGACAGACATGAAAGTCTGGTTGTCGGTTGGCAGTAAACCTCAGATGTCGGTTGAAGTAGCAATAGAATATACAATCTCTGCTTCCTTCCCTTTCTCACTGAAATAAATATTCAGCTGCAGGGCTGTTTACCCAAACCCGCTCCTGAAGACTGTCAGGCAGGCAGGCCCCGCGATGTCAGTCAGGCGGCACCAATTGAAGTTGATTTCTTTTGTTCAACAGCTGCAGAACCAGGAGCTGCTGAGGGCGATGATGAAGAAGGCTGAGCTAGAAATCAGCGGCAAAGTGATTGAAACCATGAAGAGGCTGGAGGACCCCGTGCAGCGACAGCGCGTCCTGGTGGAGCAAGAGAGACAAAAATACCTGCACGAAGAGGAGAAGATCGTCAGAAAGCTGTGGTGAGTGCCCATCACCTGAGTGACCCAGAAAGGACGCTGTCCTTGCCAATGAGGAGCCCCTTCCTAGATGGTGCTCTCTCCCTCTCTACTTTCTTAAATTTTTTTAAAAGTTCCTTTATTTATTTTGAGAGAAAGAGAGGAGAGAGCAGGGGAGGAGCAGAGAGAATCCCAAGCAGGCTCTGCACCAACAGCGTTGAGCCCCACGAGGAACTCAAACTCAAAATCCGTGAGATCATGACCTGAGCCGAAACCAAGAGTCGGACGCTTAACCTTTGGAGCCACCCAGGCGCCCCTCCCTCTTTCTTTATTGAGCACCTACTGTGGACAAGTCAGAGTTCACCTGGTCCTAGGTGTCCTTAGACACATAGCGCCCCTCCATCCAGACCCTTGGAAGTTCAACTACGCTCGGTAAATGCCGGAGCCCGGTGCTCCTTCGTAGGGCTTAGCAACACATAAAATGAGAGGAAGCAAATGGCAGAACCCAATGATAAATGGGAAGTCTGCATTTAATCTCAATAAATGAAAACTAATAGCCAAAATAACAGTGTTAAAATTATCTTCCTATTATTCAACTGTAGTTAAAAGCACAGAGGAAGAATTTAAAGGTACAGTATGTCTGATCCCGGAATGAACGATGCCTCCTTGAATCTTATCAATCTTCTGCGAGCTTCTTATTGAAAGCATCTATCAAGCCCCACTATTGAAATGAGCAGTTTTATTACCCCCCAGTCACGGGGGCAGGCACATCTTTTATGGTAATATATGTTTTGTTATGCAATGAAGATTTATCATAGAATGATTTCACCTTCTACATAATGAACAGTAAGTTTTCTGGGTTCTCCTAGCATTGGCAATTCTCTTCTTATATCTCCCAAATTGGGACTAGAAAGAAGCAACCTTCAAGTTAATTCTTCTCACGGGCAGAAGGACCAGAAGTTTCCATGATGGAAAGTGTTGTTTTCTATCACATATTTGATATTTGAGCCTGTATCACCTCAGATGCCGACCCGGCGTGTCTAATTAAAATCAGAATGTCCCTCTCAGTAGCAGTCCAGAGGGGGCAGGAAATCAATTAGAGTTCTCATTTTCCCCCCAAAATGGAATTTGACCACCGTTCACCAACATCTCAAAATCGCGTCTTAAATTTTACGCAGTTCATGCATTTGTAGACCATGACTCACCCACCATGAGGTGATAAGACTATTATTTGTCTGAAACGTTTTGTCACAGCCCAGTTGTCTACATCTAGGTGTTAAAAGATTCTTTTTGAAAACTGCTTTAAAAATAGAGAGCCTTTTAAGAATATTTTGTTTTCGAAGTAAATGATGCAAAAGTAAATTTCCTTCTTCTTTTAAAATGTGTGTTTATCAGTCAGCTAAGTCTTGCGTCTGCCCTAGAGAAAGCTTCATTAATTTCAATACTACCCCTAGACCAGCAGCCCAGCACGGGAGTGAGCCAGAAAGGGGCATGGGCTCGTATCAGGAGAGTCCTTTCTCTCTGGGCTGGCCACATGTGGAGATGTGCTAGGGGATGTGAGGAATTTGAGCCTGGCAAAGCAGAACATGAGTATGTGTGTAGCTCAGAACAGGTGCTTCACTGGCACCAGGTGAACCTACGTGAAGGAGAGATTGCTTCTGGTCCCAGGGATCAAGAAGACAACCTGAAATAAATTGTCATGTGCCCCCCAGACCCAGGGCAGTGCTGGGTGTTTAGTGGGGTCTCACAGATGGTTTGTTACACTGAACCAGGATGGCCTGGAGGACAGGTAGGGTTCCATCAGCGGAAGCTGGGCAGGGGGTGGGGGGTTCCCAGGCAGAGGAACCCTGTGAACCAGCAGGTCTTGGGACTGGGAAGGTGCAAGGTGTCCTTGGAGAATTGGGGGCTGTGCGCTTTGGCCAGAGATCATGTAAGGGTCCTAGATCATATCTCGCATCTGGGTAATGCCATTCCCATTTGCATGATGCCTGCCCACATCTTAGAACACACTTGCACCCCGCATGCCAGTCCATGTCTTCGGAGCCTGTGCTTACCGAGATCAGAGGGTCATGTGACAGCAACCTGGATTCCTGGCTTTTCATGAACGCTCCTGGGTCCAACCCCAGATGCAGAACTTCTCTGGCTGGAGCATCAGAATGTGCATTGTACAAAGCTACAGGGGACATTCTGACACGTCTTCCCATTTGACAGTCCCTTCCAGCCTGGTGAGGAGGACACTGAAGTTTTTTTATCAAGGATGCAGCAAAGTCAGAGCTGTGTGTCAGAAAGGTTCCTCTGGTGATCGTGCATAGGACTGACAGAGGGGAACATCAGTGTCAGGGAAATCATATTGGAAGCAGCTAGAACACTCCAGTCAGAAGTCAGTAGGGCCTGGAGCACAAGGGTAGCTTCGTCAGTTAAGCATCTGAGTCTTGATTTAGGCTCAGATCATGATATCAAGGTTTGTGGGATTGAGCCCCACGTTGGGCTGTGTGCTGACAGCCTGGAGCCTGCTTAGGATTCTCTCTCTCTCTCTCTCTCTCTCTCTCTCTCTCTCTCTCTCTCTCTCTCTCTTTCTCTTTCTATTTTTCTCCGGCCCTCCCTCCCTTGCATGCATGCACTCTCACTGTCTCTCAAGATAAATAAATACACTTTTTAAAAAAATATCAGTAAGGCCTTAATCAAGGAATAGAAACAGGAATGGGAAGAGAAATAAAATGAAAATGGACAGTTACAAAAGCAGCTGGAAATTTCAACTCAGGAACATCAGGAAAACAATATCTCCTCTCCTTCTCTCCCCTCTCTTGCCCTTCACCCCCCCCTCACACACACACACACACACACACACTGGAAAATAAGTTCTCTTGGGCATTATATTGGAATAAGTTGCTGGTGAGCCATTAAGATGGGAGAGAAGTGAAATTTGAATCTAGAACTATGAAGAGAAGTAGAGTCAAGATCATTCCTCTTTGGTGGGTTTCTACTTGGAAATAATTAATTGGGCTTCTGATAACAGGAGGATGAAATATATTTCAGCCAATTAATGCCTCTTTTTAACTAAAGTAGTATGGAAAGCAACTGACACAAATAGAACGAATTTACAGCAAAACTACAGGATCTGTGAAAATCTGGCTTTCCTCTGAGCAGAGCTCATGTCTCAAACGTCAGATTGATTACATAATGTTGAAAGTTTGTTCTCAGCATTCATTTTAGCTCCATCATCTCTGTTACCTTTTGAATTAATAAATTGTATGTGACTGCTTTGCCATAGATAGCGTAAACATATGAACAGAAATGACATTGTTGTATACAATAATACCAGTACACTTTTGTGTATGTTCCTTGATCAACACAGGAAAAGCTGTGACATTTACGGGTCTCCTGTGTGCAAAGTTATGAAATCCAAGAGGCACACTATGTAGAAGAGATTTAAATAGAATTTTAGGCAGACTGACTTCGGATCAGATGATAGCTCCTAGGAGTATTCATTGCAACCTGGCAGGCTTGTGGGTTGTAAATGGAACTGTGATAACATTTGGGTCTTAGCTCTTCCCTCAGAACTTGGAAGGACTGGACAGTGTGTCCAGTCTACACCCTGAAATATTTCAGTTTGAAAATAACTTTTGCATACATAGTTACCATATTCAGAGCTCCTAGGCAGGATGGCATACGTCGTCTCCTCCGGGGTGCGGGGTGTGGTTAGCTGTAGAAAGTTTCCTGTGGGCGGGCTCACATAACACCGGGTACCTTTCCATAGTTTGCAAATGTGGACACGGAGCAGATGGGGCTTTCCCTTTGGGTTCTGAAGTTGCATCACTTCGTCTGAAGGGATCACAGGCAATTTGGGTCCATTTTCCATAACAGAATGAATGATGTCACCAAAAACTCCATCTCCTTCTTGTTTGTCCCATTGGTCCTTGTTAAACACACATGGCATCTTGTCCGAATCCGTCCTGCAATGGCCGTGCCATCCATAACCCCCATGTGCGCCCCCACCTGGGGGAAGGGTCTTGGCGGGCCATCCTTTTGCAGATACGCTGTCTTCTTTCCCTGTTCCCTGCCTGCCACCAGCACTGCTCCAGCAGGTGACTGCTGTTCGCCTACTGCCCCCTAGTGGTGCTTCATCCCTCAACGTTCTTTCCCTCCACTTTTCTAAGAGAGGTTTTCTGTTGTCAGATTTACAAGCAAACTGAATGATAAAAACATGTGTTCAAGATGGGTTATTAATGTGCCCAGGAGACAGGATGTTGTTGGTTTGTTTGGCTGATTGTTTTGCATTTTGAAGCAGAAGACCTCAATGTAGTTCTCTTGGAACTAGCAGTACGTGTGTGTGTACGTGTGTATGTTTGTGTACGCATGCATGCGCGCATCAGCATGCACCTGTGTCTTTCTCTCCCTCTCTCTCACACACACACACATACATCCCCCTCTCTCTCTCTCTCTCTCTCTCTCTCTCTCTCTCTCTCACACACACACACACACACACCAGAAATCAGATCTGTGATCATTTTTCCTCTTTGGAGCTTAGAGAGGAAAGTCAATCCTTATTGATGAGGCCATCAGTATAAACCAGAGGTTCTCGATCAGGGCCAAGTTTGCTCCCTCTCCTCCTCCCCTCCCTTCCCCCGGGGACACTTACCACTGTCTGGAGACATCCTTGTTTGTCACATGCTGAAGGGGAGGGTGATGCTAGATCTAGTTCTTAGAGGGCAGGGGTGCTGCAGAGCACCCTACAATGCAGAGGGCAGGCACCTGCAAGAAAGAATTATCCAGCCCAAGATATCAAGTTCCAGGTTGAGAAGGCTCATATAAGCCAATCGGGTCCCCTCCTTTAGCCCACTACGGCGTGCGCTCCCCCCGCCCCCCCCCCGTCACGTTACAAAGTGCACACTCCCCTCCCTTAGTCGGCATCAGCACCACTGCAGATAGAGGACGGGTCCTTTGTCAGCCAGCCACCATCTCCCCTCTGGTCCACCTGGCTGTCCCCGGGAACAGGCCCTGGGAAAACTTCCTCCACACGCCCTACACCTGTGCGGAGCATTTAAGCCTCGCCAAGCTACTCTCGCGAGATGCTGGCGCCATCTTAGCGGAAGGCCCGGGGAGGCCGGGATGAGCTCTCTGCTGGTGCAGCCGTCCTGTTTGAGGGCATCGGTGTTCACTCCCACCTACTGGTCTGCTTGCCCCCTCCCCCCACCCACAGCGAGCTGGAAGACTTTGTGGAAGACTTGAAGAAGGACACTACATCGGCTGCCCGAGTGGTCACTCTAAAAGACGTGGAAGATGGGGCTTTCCTCCTGCGACAGGTGGGAGAAGCCGTAGCCACCCTGAAAGGTGAGCCCTCCTCCTCGAAGGGAGAAGGCGGAAGCGTGTCTCCGGGGGTATTTAAAATTCTGTCCCACGGTGACGGAGTCCTTCATTCGTGCATGTGCGCGTGCACGTTTTCATCGGACACCCTGTGGGCCAGGCCCTGTTCTAGGCACTTGCGATGCGTCGATGAACAAAATGGGCAAATGTCCCTCTTCTCTTGGAGCTTCTATTTTAGTGGGTGCCATGCGATTTAAGACCAAATGATACCAAGGGCAGTTTCTTCCCCGTGTGCCAGGGCACCTGTGCCAAATTCATTTAAAATACCCCCAGGGACAGTTGACGTTATCCCAAATAAACAGACCGGAAATGAGGTGCAGAGGATCTCTGCCCTTGACCGAGGTCACTTGGAACCCGGCTCTGCGGACAGGCGTCTGCCTCGTGGAGATGCGTGCGGAATGCTCTGGCCGGTGAACCCCAGGCCCCCCACTCTGGCCAGTGCGCGCGCGGGATGTGGGCTTGTTCTGCCTGTTCTCCTACAACTCACCCTCGGCTCTTGGCCCGCAGGAGAATTTCCCACCTTACAAAACAAGATGCGAGCCATCTTGCGCATCGAAGTCGAGGCTGTGCGGTTTCTGAAGGAGGAGCCCCACCGACTGGACAGCCTCCTGCAGAGAGTACGGAGCATGACCGACACCCTGACCGTGCTGCGGAGGTAACCGGCCCCCCCAGGGTGGGGGCACGGGAGAACGGCCAGCAGCTCCCTCCCACCTCTGACGCTCCGTTGCAGTAGGACTTGAGGGCCCGATCCTTCAGCACTGGCTGGCTGCAGGCACATCCTAGAGCTGAACGTTAGAAACATTGTAAATGTTTATTTAAAAAAAATCATTTGAAGGTGGTCCTTTGTAATAACATTTTAAAATTAAAAAATGGGTCCAAATTAGCCTCCTTCACTTCCAGAGCACAGATGACTTCCCTTAGAAGAAGAAATGCACACTGAAGTTCAATAGACCGGTGAGAGGCGCGGCCCTGCCTACCTGGAGAGAGAGAAGGCAGGAGGGAGGAAACATTTAGAACTGGAAGTCGCCTTCATGGAGATGACCAGTGACAGTAGAAGAGAGGGCATGGTGGCATGAGAGGGAAAGAGGGTAACAGATCCTTGGGGACCCTTGGGGGTTGAAGGAACAGGGTAGGTAAGCAGCAAAAGAAACAAGTAGCAGAGGAGAGTCATTGAATGCAATGTCTTTTTTCAAATCAAAAGTAGGACATTTTAATAAGAAAGTAAGGGACAGATTAAAGATTGTAGGTCAAGCACCATGTGTCTGGCTACACTACGTTGATCATAACAACAGCCCCCAGGAAGGCACTGGAAGGCAGTCTCATCCCACCCTCCTCATTCTCATCCTCTTTCCATTCTATAGAAAAACACCTGAGGCTCAAAAAGGTAAAGTTCCCAGCATCCTAGAGCTAGAACGTGCCAGAACTGATGATATGCAGACACAGGTCTGTCTGACCCCAGAGCCATGTTCTTTCCACTGCGCCAAGGGTGGAAATGGACAGATAGCTTCAGGTGCCCCCCACAATCAGAGAAGGATGAGGACTGACCCAGCTGTTAGATTTGTGGTCACCACTGACCTTACAGAGGGTGTGGTCGAGTCCAGGTGGGGAAGGAAGCCTGATCAAGCGACAGGAGGAGCAAGAACAAGGAATTATAATACAGTTGACTCTGCAACGACTCGGGTTTGAACTGCATGGGTCCGCTTATATGAGGATTATTTTTTATATAAATACAGGATAGTGCTGTAAGTGTATTTTCTCTTGAGCGTCCCAATAACATTTTCCTTTCTCTAGCTTGCATTATTGTAAAAATCCAGTTATAGCATACAAAGTGTATGTTAATCGACTGTTTATGATATAAGTAAGGCTTGTGGTCAGTGGTAGTTAGGTTCTAGAGAAGCAAGAATTCTATGTGGATTTTCAACTCTGGGGGAGGGGTCAGCACCCCAACCCCCATGTTGTTCAAGGGTCCACTGTTTGAACTTCCCTCCCAAGATGTTTGGCAGTGAAAGCCTTGGAGAGCATGGAGGCCTCAGGAAGCTTTCGGGGTTAGAACTGCGCATCTCTGAGGGCTGTCCAGCCGGGACTGGGTGGAGGGGTTAATGTTAGAATCCTCTGTTCGCTCCTGGCCGCCCCCACGCTGACAGTGCCGGACCCGGGCCTGGCTGGGCACAGCGAGGGAAGGACTGAGCAGCAGCCACCAGAGACAGCTGGAAGGCAATTGGAGGGCATTAGGCAGTTGCCATGGAAACCCTCAACCCCAAGCTGCTACTCTGGGTTTTCAGATGTCTTAATTTTGCAGCGTCTTGGGCTTTGAGACCACATTGCATTCGAGTTTGCCAGATGAATAAAATGTAAGTTACTTCTAAGAGTTAATGCTGCTGTGCGTGGTTTCTCCCAGACATGTCACCGATGGACTCTTGAAAGGTACAGATGCAGCCCAGGCCGCCCAGTACGTCGCCATGGAAAAGGCCACGGCCGCGGAGGTCCTGAAGAGCCAGGAGGAGGCCCCCCACCCCTCAGGCCAGCCCCCGCACGGCGCAGGAGTGCCCAGCGACATGAAGTCCGAGGTGGTGCCCTTGACCGTTCACCATGCGCAGAGCTCCCCAGTGGTCATCCAGCCCTCCCAGCTCTCCGGCGCCCTGCTCAACCCCGCCCAGCACTTGCCGGGGGGCTCTGGCCCTCACCCCGCCGGCCCTTCGGCCACCACGCAGGAGGCGCCCTCAGCCCTGCAGTCGGCACCGGCTCCGCAGTCCCCACACACGCCCGTGAACGGCTCTGCCATGCAGAGCCTGCTCATTGAGGAGCTGCACAGCGCGGGCGCCAAGAGCAGGGCCGTGTCCATTGAGGTAGGCGCCTGCGTCCGTTTCTTGTAACCCTAGAAATGAATAACACCTGCTCCGCTCCCTCAAAGATCTGGTGTAAAGAGAGTACGTGTGTGCATCAAAGATCCAGTTCCATCACATGTATGTACTTATCTCCAAGATGGATGTTTAGAACTGTAAGTGGGTTTCGATGGCCAGATGAAGAGAAAGGTCACTGAACTTCAGGGAAGAGTGAGACACCCAGCCCTGTGGGGAGGGGAAGCCAGGGTGTGCTGGGAAGCATGCACCCACCAGTTCTCTGAGGGGCGGGGGGAGCCCTGATTCATAGAATTTGCCAGTTTCTGTAGTGTCTTCTCCCACTGTCGCCGATTTCAAGCTTCCGCAAGACAGCAGTGAGCTTGGGAGTCCGCCCTCCCTGCTCAGGCACGTCACGGGGGAATGCGGGCCTGCGGAGGGTTTGCTCCTGGCCTGGAAACATCGGTAGAATCTGGGTAAGAGGGCAGGGGGCGAGAGCTCGCTAGCACAGAGGGGCTGCTGGAGCGAAGGGAGCCACAAGCAAACCTGTTTCGTGCAAACACGATAGAGGAGACGGGGCTGGTGAACCAGGCCGGGACTGGACATGTGGGAGCTCGCAACCCAGTTCAAGATGCCTCAAGATCACGGACTGGGTATCTGAAAAGTGTGGCAGCTCAGAGCAGTGGTAAAAAATTAGCCTCTTCAGAAAATTGCTCTGGAATAAGGTACAGAATCGATGAAGGTGGTAGGTCTGAAATTAAGGCTGCTGGATGGGAAGTAATTAGTCCCAGGATGAAAGGCAGAGGCCATCAGAGTGGAAAGAGAAAACTAGGTCTTAAAGTCACACACCATTTTTTTAAATAATTTTTTTTAAATGTTTATTTTTGAGAGAGACAGAGCATGAGTGGGGGAGGGGCAGAGAGAGGGAGACACAGAATCCAAAGCAGGTTTCAGGCTCTGAGCTGTCAGCACAGAACCCAATGTGGGGCTCAAACCCGCAAACCACGAGATCATGACTTGAGCCGATGTCAAGACACCCAACCAACAGAGCCACCCAGGCGCCCCAAAACACACCATGATTGTAAAGATTCTTTCTGTTAAGAGCCAGTATCTGCGCCTGAGTATCACACACATCTCCCTAGCATCAGAATCCCGGAACCTGGCCCTAACCATGCCTGCCTCTCTTGCATGTTAGCAGTGAGTAGTTCAGATTTCACACAAAAAAATAACCTCCTCACATTGCCAAGGCCACGGTCAGGGCAGCCAGGCCTCTGGAGCCTAGGTAGCTTCTGCCGCTGCTCCGGAGTCAGCAGCTGTGCCTCTCCTCCAAGCCAGTCATTTACAAAACACACCTCACAAGAGGGGTGAGGTGTAATTGCCTGACGATGATTTGTGCCCCGGAGGACTGGGCCTCACTGCCCACTCTGCTGCTGCTGGACAAGGTGAGCTTCCGTCACAGCCCATATCCCTGAGCCTGGCACGCCAGCCCCCAGAGGCTCGGAGGCTGGCAGCAAACAGAAGGGACAAAGGTGGTGCCTTCAGGAAACAGACCTGCTTGTAGGCCGAGAGCCAGTGGATGCCAGCCAGTAACAAAGGCCAGGAAGAAAAACTAAAGATGGTGGGGGGCGGCAGGCGGTGGAGGTTCGTGTTTATGCAGCGTGAATCTTGGGCACATCCTTGGCCTCGCTGGGCCTCGGCATTCTCACGTGTGAAATGTGTTGATGACATGATCTCCTCAGTCTTTTCCAGTTCTTACGCCGTGGGGTGCTAGTAATTCTAGTGCCGTTTGCCCTCTGTCCTCCCGGAACGGTACCTGTGCCACCTCAAAATCACGGGAAAATGTCCCTTTAAAAAATGTACAAGTATTTTGGGGCACCTGGGTGGCTCAGTCGGTTAAGCATCCAGCTTCGGCTCAGATCATGATCTCACAGTTCGTGGGTTCGAGCCCCGCGTTGGGCTCTGTGCTGACAGCTAGCTCAGAGCCTGGAGCCTGCTTCGGATTCTGTGTCTCCCTCTCTCTCTGACCCTCCCCTGCTCTGTCTCTCAAAAATAAATAAAAGACATAAAAAATATTTTTAAAAATGTACAAGTATTTCAAAATGCGTTTCTTGCATTTCTCCTTATTGGGAGAACTTGATGGAACTTAGACAGTATCCAAATAATCCCCATTTTACATGTCAGAAAGTTTCCAGGGAGCCTGGGTGGCTCAGTCGGTTAAGCATCCAGCTTTGGCTCGGGTCATGATCTCACGGTTCGTGGGTTCGAGCCTCGCGTTGGGCTCTGTGCTGACAGCTAGCTCAGAGCCTGGAGCCTGTTTCAGATTCTGTGTCTCCCTCTCTCTGACCCTCCCCTGCTCATGCTGTCTCTCTCTGTCTCTCAAAAATAAACAAAAAAACAGAAAAAAAAAATTTACATGTCAGAAAATTTGACCCAGGGGCCACATAGCAATTCTGAGACGTAGAACTGTGATGTAGGATTCTTTGTCCCTGGTGAGTGTTTTGGGTTTAGCTTCTGTTTGCACATCTCCTCCACAGTGAAACTTAGTTTGGGGAACGAAAGCTCGGTGATGGGATACATACTTTAGAAAGCACATCCCTGTGTCTGTTTTATCAGTCTTAGTGGAAAGCAGCAGTAGGAGCTCAGTAATAATGTAACGAATGCATTCACGTTTCTGAGCTTGCGTCTGTGAGCGAAGGTCACCAAGGCCAACATGGCAGTGAGCACAGGGACAGGATTGTCTGATGCGCAGAAGTGTCCCTCGGGGCGGAAACCGGAGCCTTATTTTATCCACATTTAACCTGTGTTACGCTCTCCGCTACCCCGACATGAAGTCTCTAATTAGCGTTCCCTCTGGTTTTTAAACTTTCTTCACTTGCTCTTTTCCTTCAGAAAGCAGAGAGGAAATGGGAAGAGAAAAGGCAAAACCTGGACCACTATAATGGGAAAGAGTTCGAGAAGCTACTGGAAGAAGCCCAGGCCAACATCATGAAGTCCATTCCAAACCTGGAGATTCCGCCAGCCTTGGGCCCACAACCAAAGGGCGATGGTCCGGCAGACAAGCTGGAACCGTCAGGTGAGGCGCTCACACGGCCGTGCGGGCCGGCCGTCCTGGGGCCGTGCTGTCCGCATAGGCTCGGCTGGCCAGCAGGGCCCGTCTCTCACTTAAGAATCGTATAAAATGGGAGCAAATCCTCAGGTATCACCAGATTCTCACTACTGCCTCTTAACTATAACCATAGGCTGGAAACGACGTTCGACATTAGGATCCTAGAACAGTGCCCAGTAAGGTAAAATTTAGATTCCCGGCTTCCACACTTCCTGTGAATTTATGACACTTCCCAGCGCCAGCTGGGAGACTAAGAGGGCCGCATTTAAAGTAAGAGCCTTTCATACGCTGCGGGAAGAAAACGCCAGCCTTTATGAGCTCCCGAGGGGACATTAGATCATAAGGCGAAATTGCATTTTTTTAAATCAAAATTATTAGATTATATATTGAACTAACTAAACTGTGGAAGTTAAGCATCAGTGTGTCCCTAAGAACATAAAATAACCGTTAGAAAACTTAGTCTCCTAAATCTCCAACCAACAAGCATCCTGCCTTACTCTGGTCTTAAAGTTGGGTACAGAGACACCATTCTACCAGCAGCCCGGTGTCTCCGAGCCACATTCAGCGACGCCTCCTCCAGTAACTAAGAGTCATTTGAAAAGGAACCGCCGTCCTGACTTGCGTGTCCGGGAACATGGACGTGGGTACAGTTTGTAACCGCTGCACGCCTGTCTCACATTCTTCCCCAAAGCTGCGCTACAATTCCACTCGCGGAAGCTGTCCCCATCAGCCTGTGCTAAGTTTTTCACCTCCTTTCCCCACCTGCCAGTGTGCGAGGCCTGTTTAGGGACCCAGAAGGGTCAGGCAGCAAGTACCTGAGAAGGGAGGGGCCCGGGAGGGGCAGCCTTGGTCACACAAAGGTGGCTTTTCTCCCGGAGTCCCTGAGAGGAATTCCTCGTGGGTAAGCATCCACACCATTCCATTTCTATCTAGCCAACTTCAGCTCTCCTCATTATTACTTTTGTCAGATGATCCTTTGATGTTTCATAATCACAAGTAAGTCCTAAAAAATAGCTATAAATTATAATTCTAATTGTTCCTTCTCGTGATTGTACAACAAAAATAATAACACTACATTGTGTTACCTTACCACATTTGGGCTTTTTATTTCTTCAGATTAAAAAAACTTGCACAAAGTGGGGCTCCTGGGTGGCTCAATTGGTTAACGTCTGTCTTCGGCTCAGGTCATGATCTTGCAGGTCATGAGCTCAAGCCCCTGCATCGGGCTCTGTGCTGACGACTCAGAGCCTGGAGCCTGCTTCAGATTCTGCGTCTCCCTCTCTCTCTCTCTCTACCTCTCCTCTGCTTGTACTCTGTCTCCCTCTCTCTCAAAAGTAAACATTTAAAAATAAATAATTTTCATAAAGTATTTTTTGAAAATTACTCCCCAAAGTATTTTTTTACTCAAACTGTTATTTTATTTTATGTTTATTTATTATTGAGACAGAGAGAAACAGCAGGAGTAGGTAAGGGGCAGAGAGAGAGGGAGACATAGAATCTGAAGCAGGCTGCAGCAGGCCTGAGAGCTAGCTTAGAGCCCAGCACGGGGCTTGAACCCACACACCGTGAGATCATGACCTGAGCCAAAGTCAGACGCTTAACCACCTGAGCCACCCAGGCGCCCTGTTTTATCTTATTTTAGAGTAAACTCTACACCCAGCATGGGACTTGAACTCACAACCTTGAGATCAAGAGTCACATGTTCCACCAACGGAGATAGCTGGGGATTTTTGTGTGTGTGTGTGTGACACTAGCCTGATTTCTTCTCAGAAAGTCTACTAATATACAGGCTACCAGAAATGCATAAGGGTACAGTCCATTACCTGCAAACGTTGGTTTCTATCATTTTTACTTATTTGGCGTGGATGTTATTGCTTTTATTTATTTTTGTTTACTAATGAGCTAAAAGTCTATGCTTACGGTTTTTAAAAGCCATTTGTATTTCTTCTTATATGAGAAAATGGAATGGATAGTAACTCCTAAAACATCAGTGGAAAATTTTAGAAATGGTAGCCACATTCAGTGTTAAAGAAAAATCATTCACAGAGATCTTTCTTAAAAAGAGCAAAGAAGACTTCATTCAAGTTCACAGCAGTGGGGGAGAGAAATTGAACCCAGCTCTGACTGCAACATATCCAAGGGAGGGAAGGTCTTGCTAAAAGTCAGGCCAAGGGTTTGGATGTCCAGAGAGAGGAATTAAGAACCAGATCAGAGGTCAAGCATGGGGGCTCCTTGCCCAACAGACTTGGTAGAATTCTTTCTAACACTGGGCTGAGCAGACCAAGGGCAAAGCCTGGTAGAGAGGACAGCTCAACGGAGCCCGACCAAAGCTAAGCCAAGCGACAGTCTTGGTCATTACACAGGAGGGAGGACCTGGGCCCGCTTCCAGGGCCCATCATCCTGTGCCAGTCCCTGCGGGGCACACCAAGCTGACGAGGCCGTCCCCCGCCAGGCTGCTGGCCTAGGAGCCAGCCAGGTGGCCTGCTGCTGCCGGAGCCTTGTCACCGAGCACTTCCGTGGGAGACTAGGACTGCCCACCATACGTAGTCACTGGCATTTCACCCTGATGATCACCCACACTCTTACTACGGACTTCTCACGTCCCTCAACTCTGACTGCATTGCTCAGAAACCTCCTGGGAGGCCACGCCTTGTCCTGAGAGAGAGAGAGAGAGAGAGTTGGAAGCTGCAACCCCAGGTTTCTGGTTCTGCCCCATTAGTATGTGCTTGGGCTCAGGGCTGATAAAAGGCAGCGGTGAGGAATGATGATAAAGGGCAGAATTGAGGCTGTTTGTTTGTATTCTATTAAGTGCCTTTTCTGGACATTTTTCTGGAGAAAGCTCAGCAGATATATTTCCTAACTTTTGGTGTCAACTCTAACTTCTACTCCTGCATTTCTGTGCCCCCTTTTGTTAGCAAAGAACCCTTTCCAGCCACATACCCAGGAGCAAAACTCCACCTTGTCCCTGACTTTGTTTTCTGTTCCGTCTGCCTCGCATTTCCCTTCTGGCCCTTCATCAGCCAGATTCTATTCAACACCCCTGCACCAACTCCTTCTGCAGCCCTGTCTCTCGTGTCCTTCCTTCGGAGGCTACGCAGAGGCTCGGGCTTTGTCTTTAAGCTCTAATACTTCATCTCTCCAAGTAATAGCCGCAGTGTCATTTAATGGTATCTCTTGGGGCGCCCGGATGGCTCAGTCGGTTCAGCATCTGACTCTTTTTTTTTTTAAGTTTATTTTTAAGAGAATGAGAAAGTGAGCAGGGGAGGGGCAGAGAGAGAGGGAGGCAGAGGATCTGAAGCAGGCTCTGCACTGACAGCAGAGAGCCTGATGTGGGGCTCGAACTTACAAACCACGCGATCATGACACGAACCACAGTTGAATGCTTAACCGACTGAGCCACCCAGGCGCCCTGAGCATCTGACTCTGAATCTCAGTTCAGATCTTGGTCTCAGGGCCCTGAGTTCAAGCCCTATATTGAGCTCCACATGGGGCATGAAGCCCATATATATATATATAAAATAATGCACACATATATAATAATGCACACATGCATTATTAAAATATACACACACATATATATACACACATATTTTAATAATGTATGTGTGCATTAATATATTAAATATATATTAAATATTAAAATATATACCAAGATATGTTAATATATTAAAATATGTGTGTATATATACACACATTTTTTTAATAAGGATAGCTTATACTTGCATTGCATTTATAATAAGCCACTAAGCATTGTTCTAAATGCTTCGTGTGCATTAAGGTGTTTAATCCTCACAGCACCCCAGTGGAGAGGGTTACTATGATACCCATTTAACAGATGACACAGCTGAGGCAGAGAGAAGTTAATTCACTTGTGCAGGGTCTTTCTGGGATCTTAAGTCATTCAGGCTACAGCGTCTGTGTCTTTCATCCTGGCACTGTGGAGGGAAAAGAGAGACGTTTAAGTCAGATTGCATCAAGTTTATAGAACTACACTGTTCTGGAAGTTATCTTGTAAAGAAGTTATTTGGCAATGACACACTGTTTTCCAGAAGACTCTCCAAGCTCAGAACAAGACTTGGACAAGCTGGGGGGTAAGTCCCCTCCTCCTCCTCCCCCACCACCACGGCGGAGCTACCTGCCAGGATCCGGGCTCACTACCACGAGGTCCGGTGATGTGGTCTACACCAGCAGGAAGGAGAACACCACCACTAAGGTCTGATGGGTTCAACTCTAGTGAACTGGTCTCTGAGTTCAAACGATCCCCTTAGACAAGGTTCCCTCTATTCTCATGCAGAACACAGAAAGTAGGAAGGCAGAGGGGAGAACTGATTAAACTAAATGACAGGAAGCCCTACAGATGGGAAAATGTCAGCCATTGTTACTGGAGTGGACCCAGCGCCAACAGCTTTATCCTTACTTGACTTTTAGCTGCAACAATGTGAAATGTGACTCACAAGCTGCTTCTCCAGCAAGGCATCATAAGACTGAAAGTGGAGGGGGAGAAGGGGACGCAAAAGGAAGTCCATCTTACAAAGCTAAGTGAGATTAGCTAACAGCTGTGAGAGTCTGGACAGAAAGACGTTCAATGGGCTTAGGCTTCCACTTAACTTGGCAAGTTTGGTCTTCTGTGTTCAGTGTAAAACACAATTTCCAAGGAGGTGTAGTACGGGCAGGCCTTTCTTAAAGGCACAACGTGGTGAGTTGTTACAATTTTATTAAAAACATGCAACCCTTTCACCAAGTGGCAGCTTGTACAAACACCCAAACTACATGCGTGGGGATATTCAGTCTTTCGACTCAGTTTGCAGAAGTAGGAAGCTGATGCGCCCAACAGTAAGGGAACGTGTGTTCTTGTAACCTGTGCCTCTTTATGCCAGCGCCTGGAGGCGTTAAGCCAGTATCTGTGATTTGATTCTTCCACAGACAAGCAGTGAAGAGGCTGGACCAAGCCCCCAGGCTAGAGCCACTAAATGTCCTACAGAGGAGCCGACTTCCGCCTGGACTCCATCCCCACCGCCAGTCACTACCTCCTCAAAGGATGAGGAGGAAGAAGAAGAAGGAGACAAAATAATGGCAGAACTCCAGGTATGTGGATGAGGTAACTGATTGTGGCTCCTTGCCGCCCTCTCCAGGATGCTCTGGCTGTGTCTCTCACAGACTCATGAGAGGGCCGCCAAGGAGCCTTTGGACCCAGGCCCCACAAGCAGCATCGTCTGGCCTTGGCCACCAGTTCTCCAAGATGGCGCTCTCCTAGGCTCTCGGGGTACTTTGTGACGTGTGTAAGGAATGACTGTTTCCAAAACAGCTCAGGAAGTTTATACAGGAAATCAATTGCAAGTTTTCCTAGCTCTCACCAAGACGATTTACTTCCTTGCTTTTAATAGTGCATTCATTTCAAAAGCAATTAAGACAGGAATCAGAAATATCAGCCATTGTCTTGTCTTCCTAAGGACTGATTAAGACCTCCTTCACGTGGGTCCCCTCCTTTGGTTTTAATACTTAGAATGGCTGCCTGTAGGTCTTCTGCCCTCCACACCAGGTTCCCATTTGGTGTCTGCATCAGCTTTTCAGACACTCTGAAACACGGAACGATTCTGTTTCCCATTTTGTTTGGCCTGTTGGAGAAATGATTATTTATTAGTTTTAGATTTTTATTTTTTAACTAGTTGATACAGTCCATTCATAGGATTAAGGATAGGGTGCAGAAACTATACTCAAAGTTTACCCCACATTCAAATCATGGATATGAATCTGCCTTTTCACCAGAGCCATGAACAATTCCCAGACCAAAGTCTGTTCACAGGATATTTCATTCTGACCCATACATATTGTCGGACTCCCTGCCGTCCCCGCTTCTGGATGGTCAGAGCAGATGGTCAGCTCACACCACTATGGGCTCCAGAACATGCTGCATCTCCTCCAGCGTCCTGGTGGCTTTGTGCTCACGCCACAGGTCCGCATTCTTCACGTGTAACGGGAGACCTTTCAAGCCATGTCATTTCTACCACAGCTGTCCAGCTCTGCTCTCTGTGGCAGTGACGGCCAGAATTGGGCTGTTTGGATTCACAGGGCTGCTGGTTGATTTGTCACAGGGGTGAGCCCTTCTGAGCCTCTCCCAGACTGGCCCAGGACATCCCCTCCACCACTCAGATCATTGACAGGTTTCTAGAACGCTTAAAGAGTGCCACTTATAGGAACTGTAGATTTATATGGTTAGCGATGCATAAAAAGGTTGAAAGGGTTCAGGCGTCTGTCACTCGGCGATCCAGTGAGGACCCTCTGACTGATGACACTGGCATGACAGGGCTGCTTGTTGTTGGGAGACCGGTACCCCTCCTGAGATGTGTGGGCGGATCTGGCTGGGACCATTCTTTGTAGCATTTGCCCCCAAAGCGTGGTTTAAATTGATCATGACCCAGTTTGCTTCAAATGGATGAGAGAGCACTAGGTAATTGTACATCTGTGCGAGGGGAACAGTCGATCCTATTCCAAGAAGCAGAAACTTTTAGGCTCGTGAATAATCCTGCACAAGCCCCCAAAGAGAAGGCATTCATTTGTTGCAGCTGCTTAGAGCTCATGGCTTGAAGATACTTCCCTCCACTGAGGTCCAAATATCTCTGATGCTGTCTTTGAAAGTTTTCAAAGCCTGGGATATTTGGTTTCTTGTTGTGTCATTGGTGGGTAGGTAATACTAGTGATTCAAGTGCTCTAAGCCTAACTTAACCAAAGCCGGAGCCCTCCTTCTGGGGTGGCGACCACACCTGCTGCATCAGAAGGTCAGCCACGTTCGTGGGCTATGGACTTAGATGCCCCCGAGGCAAGACAGGGCAGATGCCACCTCCCGAGTGTGACCGTGGAAGAAGTTTCCTGCTATGTGTTACCAGACGTCAGAAGAAACCAGAAGCTCCAAAATGCAGTGTCAGACAGCCCAGCGGAGACGGCGAGTGGCCTCAGTGGGCATCTTCAGGGCCAGCTGGGACGGGGGCATCTGAGAAACCACAAGGAGGGAGCCAGCAGACTGGCTCCAGGAAGAGGGGCCAGCAGAGCAACAGAAGAGCAGACCAGGGAAGGCCCAAGGCAGTGGCTCCTGTCGTGTTTTAGGGCCCGTGCTGAAACCGTCAACTCGGCGCAGGCCTGGGTTATCCTCCCTGCCCACAGAGTGGTTTCCACAGGACCATACTTGACATTAAGAAAACACTGAGGCAGTTATTTGGGATTTTTCCTCTAAATAACTGGTCTTTAATCCTAGTTGCACATTTGAATTATTTGGGGGCATTTAAAAAAAAAACCAACAACAGGCCTGTGAATTAATTATGAATTAATTATTCTCTGTGTGAGGCCTGGGTAACACAAAACTTTTTAGCTAGGTGACTTGAGTTGAGTTGAGGACCACTGATTTCCAGATGCTTGGGTCCTGGGGTTCTTCATCGTTCCTGCTTTCCTGATGGTCTTGTCACTCCCTCTCTGCCCCATGGACACCGCCTGTGCTTCCCGTTGGTCCGAGAACTGGCCTCCCTCCCCTGGTGCTCACCCAAAGTGGCGTGGGCTCCCAGCGCGAAAACTGACAGTTTTCAAGGGCAGGTCTGGAGGCTCACGCAAAACGGAGGCCACTCAGAACCCCAAGGGCACCTAAGAGCATCACTTTATTCTAAATGCCCTCAAAACACCTTGGAGCATGGGAGTGCCTGCTGCTAGGTTACTACTTTATTCTCTTTTTTAATATGTATTTTGAGACAGAAAGCAGTGCAAGCAGGGGAGGGCAGAGAGAGAGAGGGAGGGAGAATCCCGAGCAGGCTCTACTCCCTCAGCGCATAGCCCAGCATGGGGCTCGAACGCACAGAGCATCAGATCATGAGCCAAAATGAAGAGTTGGACGCTTAACAGACTGAGCCACCTCGGCGCCCCCCATGCTACTACCAATCTAAATGCCCCTCAGAAGCCCTGAGAGTGTGGCTATTCCTGTCCCGGTGTCACTTGTATACAGTGAATTCCGAAGGATGACTTTGATTTTAAGGTGTAAAATTTGCGGTATCTTGTGCCCTTTTTTCTATGACCTCAATAAAGAAGTTGAAAAAAGATTACCCAGAAGAAAGAAAGATAGCTTCTTTTTTAAATTAATTCACATATTCAACTTTTTTAAAACGTCGGAGCAAGAAGCCCTATGAGGTATATAAATCAGGTTCCCTCCATATAGGAAAAAAGGGCATTCTTTTATATATATATATATATATATATATATATATATATATATATATATATATATCCTTTAAATGTTTGTTTATTTTGAGAGAGAGCCAGAGTGCAAGCAGGGGAGGGGCAGCGAGAGGGGGAAGGAGAGAGGATCCCAAGCAGGCTCCAGTGCGGGGCTCAGTCCCACAAGCTGTGAGATCACGACCCGAGCAGAAATCAAGAGTCCGTGGCTTAACTGACCACGGCATCCAGGCGCCCCCACAAAGGGCATTCATGTCAAGGGTTCTGTCCACTTGTCGCGCTGTGGCTGACGGTAAGGAAGGCCTTGCCTCTGGCTCAGAGCTCAGCTTTGCTGGTCTGAGGCCAAACACGACACCAGTTTCCATGGCGCCACCTCCCTGTCCCTGCTGGGAGCTGCTGGCAGTGCTCACCTGGGGTCTCCACAGCCCTGGTCGCCCTCCCTGTCCCTCCATCTGCCTCGCTGCACTAGGATCCCTGTTAACCTCAGTATTTTAATCCCTTAGGCATTCCAGAAGTGTTCCTTTATGGATGTAAATTCAAACAGTCACGCTGAGCAGTCCCGGGCTGACAGTCACGTTAAAGACACTAGGCCGGGGGCCACAGGCCCACCCAAGGAGAAGAAGGTAACGTGGCAGTCACACATTTGCCACACGGTCCAGTGGTCCTTCTTTCCTTGCTCTGACACTAACACCACTCCTGCGTTTGTCCTTCTGCTCCCTCTCTTTTTTTCTCTCACCTGTTTTGTTTTTTTTTAAACTAATGGAGACACAGCTTTAGGTTTAATCAGAGATACACGGCACGGGTTTCCAATGAGTGCTGTGTTCTTGTGTGCAGCGCCCGAAAATCTGTGCAGAACTTAGGCATCCTCTTCCCCTCACGTGATTTTCTATAACTCTAGAGAAAACATGAAAACCACAATCAAGTACATAGCACTTTTCCTAATTTTTAACACGTCTTCTAGATGCAAAGTGACTGTGTTAGAAGGAAATGCAGACTTTAGAGTGTAGGAAGAAAACCCAGGGCAGAGCTCGCTGCCCGCCATCCACAGGTGTATCCTCGTGGACGTGACGCACATGGATTCGCACACACGTTCAAGGATGCCAGACAGAATTTGCGTGAAGTAGGACAAATTCTCAAACTATACTTTGCAAGACAGTAAGTTCAGTACAGGCTCAGTGCTGATGCGCCTCGTGGCCTCCTCATGGCTTCAGGACGGATGTCCAGGCTCTGTGAAACGGAGTTCAGTGTTGTTACATAAGTCCTTTAGGGAAGGGACATTAGCCTGAATCTGTGAACATCAACACGGTTGGGTCTAGAGCTTTCATGGGTCTTGGATATAAAGCCATCTTATCTGAATGAGGCCTCTGTCTAAAGTTCAGGATTAAAAGCTTATCATGACCAACTCAAGTCCTAGCATTTTTCACCAGGAACTTCTATTTCAGAGATGGAAGGTTCTAGATTCCCCTAAAAAAGCAAATCAGCCGTGGTATAGCCTAGTAGCTCCTCCAGGTGGGTACCTCAGTCCCCGTAAAAGAAGGCTGAGTGAGAGAGAGAGAGGAACAGAGGGCTGTTCTAACATAATCCTTCAAGCGATGCCGTGAGGCCCTGCTGAGGAGGCCAGCCTCCCCCTCCGTGCCTCACAGCCCTCACTGAGGCCTCCTGCAAACCACGTCGGCCTCGTAACTGACATATAAAACTGTTACAGGCCAAGGCATGGGGGGTCTGTGTACTCTAGGGGAGGTTATGAGGTCATTGTTGACAAATCTTTTTCATGAAGAGAATGTCCCGTTAATTTGAATTGAACCCATGGCATCCTGTTTGAAATATATTACTCTCTAGGTCTGTGGGATTGCCCGACGGGGCCTTAGTAAAGCCAGCTCACGAAAGGTCCTAGCATATCCTGAGGCACGTGGCATACCCAGGCCAGTGTGCCCGGTTCTGTCTAAACCACTGGGAACTTATTGAAGATCTCTCTAGAGACAACCATTGTCTCATAGAATTTTGCTAATCGGCTAAAAAGTTGCAGGAGATTTCTTGCCCTGCCATTAGAAAGCCAAAGCCTCTTGATTTTATTCATCTTAGTCAGGAGTCCATCAGATCATAAGCAAGGCCATAGTGAGAGCCTTCCAGGACAGAAGTGTTTATATTAGATAATTCTATTCAGTAGATTGGCCTCATAATAGCCATGAGTATCAGACTTCTCCCCCACATTTTTGTCATTATTAACTTCCTCCTGGGCTATTCGTCTACTCTTCTATAAATCAAGTATTTCTTTAAAATTGTCTCCTTAACCACTAGCCTCGTGCTTCACTTGGCTGCAGTTTTTCTATAATGGTGTCTCTGGTTTGGGTAGATTGGCACATGCATTTTGAGCCTGCCCCCCAGTTGTCTGAACAATCCAAGTCTCAGGACCTATAGACAGACATTAAGAGGCTTAACTACCTTTTATGCAGAGTCTCGACCCTCTAAGATAACCTCTAGGATACCATTGTGAGATTACATGACAGTTGTGACCAAGCTACCCTGGATAAAGTTAATGCACTTGCTGTGATGCCTTCATTCTTTTCTCTAGCCCAGTGACAAAAGTAACAGGTCACATGAAACCTACCCTTGACATCTTTATCTTAGTGGCTTTCATCAGAGTGTTCCTGCTACCACATCTGTTTTAAAATGTGTATGTCTCTGGGTGACATTTGAAATACTTTGCAGTGAGTATGGCATGGGCCCTGGCCACTCAGATGCCAGCGCCGACCCCAGGCTCTGGGCCAGAAGCATGTCAGCTGCTCACATGCCATGTCTAGATACACATCAATTCCTTCTCCAATTCAGGGATAAATTCTCACTCAAGTCCTAGCATGCAATGCTAATTCCATGTTTGGGGTTGAGACCTTAGTCTGAAACCTCACTTACTCCTTAAAACCTTGTATTGGATGTGTGAGTTAATAATCCAAATTTAAAATCCCAGAAAAGACATCATGTTGTTCGTCCACACGGGCTGAATTGTTGCACTCATTTGGGGGCCTTACCCGGAGGAGGGGAGGGTGCCCAGGAGGTGTTCAGTGGCCAATACGCCTCGTACGATGTTTCCGTGTGATTAATACTGACTCTGTTGCGTGTGTGTGTTATCCCTTGAATGTGTATGGACATCGTCTCCATTTGTAACAGGGCGGTGGGGTTGCTCTGGGGTGACTTTGGCGGGGCCTAGTCATTGTGCTTTGTCATGTTGTCATTGCTCTAACCAAACAGCCTTCTTGGGAGTGTGTCCCATCCCCCTAGAACCGCCTCTTCTTTTTGGGCTTTGGCAGCAAAAAGAAGGGGCAGCAGTGCCTTGGAAGGGACAGGGCGCCGCTAGTGCTAGTGTCGGGGCAAAGCCCGGGGGAGCCGGTACCCACATGCCTGGAGAGGCCGCGCTTCCCGGTGAAGCTGGGTCCTTCCGTCCTGGATCTTGGCCACAGCCTCAGAAATGGACCTTCGCTCCGTATTTGAGAATATAGAGACTAGAAGCTGACTTACAATGTCAAAGTCACCACTGCAGTCTCCAGTATCTGCCTTGGAGGTGCTTAGAGGACATTTTGCCAGCATTATCATTCTGAATTTGGATTTAACCGCCTTGGGTATTAGTAGTGGTACCCTGACTCAGGATATACTAGGGCCTGAAGTGTTACTGTGTTATTGTGACCCTTGACTTGGCCAAGTCCAAGTGCAAACTGCGAGTACATTGTCAGTCTGTCATTTGACCAGGGAAAAATGATGTTTTTGTTTCATCTCCAAGTACTACACCCAAAGAAGGCAGAGTCCTTACAGGACAAGTTCCAGAAAAGCAGCAGAGCTAGTATTGAATTAACTGGCTGGAAAGGGTGTGAAAACTCCAGGTCTAGTTCCTGGAGGCCCAGAAAAGTGAAGGTAACACGGCTAAGGGGCAGATATGGATTAGAATCAAAACTCTTCTGCCTGCTGCGATGCCGTGCTTTCTCCCACGCCACACTACCCGTTTTCGAGTCTGCTAAGCTCCCAGTCAGATGCTGGAGAGAGAACATGTTGATACAGAGTTGGTCTCTTTATTCTCTTAACTGCTCCCTCACAGACCTTGCAAATCCCTAAAATATTTTGCTCCTTGAGATTTTCGTCGTGTGCAAACATGGGGCATGCTTGGAAGTCGGAGGACAAAGCAAGCCAAGGCGGAGCTATCTAGGCTGTGGACTGGTGTGTGGCACATGTGCTTGGCCCGCAGGTGTTGGAAGTGTGATTAAAAGAATGATTTAGTTATAGTCCACTTTGGGAGGGGGGATGTGGTTTTGTGCAGTAACGTGTCCTACGCTGTTCTACCAGAATTTGGAATTTTTCCACGAAGACGTCCGGAAATCTGACGTCGAATATGAAAACGGCCCCCAAATGGAATCCCCAAAGGTGAGTTTAGCAAATCTGTGTTCCGATTGATACCTTGCAGATTCATTACCCCCTCTCGTGGATCCCGTTCTGATTAATGTGTGTGGTTTCCCTCCTCCGCTTCCCTCTCAGGTTCCTGCAGGGGCTCTCACACCTCTTGACCATCCTAAGTGGGAAATAGCAATGGAGAATAGTCTTTCTGATGCAGCAAGAACATCAGAGTATAAAACAGACATCCCAAAGAAGGAAAGTTCCATATCTAACAAACTTTTGTTTAGAGACAGTAGAAACTATACCCAGAAAAATGTGTCCAACGTCAATCCCAGTTACTCTGGCCTTTGTTCATTAGCTGAAATAAACAAAGGACCCTGGAGCTCAGGACCGCAGTTCCCTGTATCTGACACTGAGAATCAGAAGATGAATTATGGGAAGACAAAGGAGTTGAGACTAGAAAGGCAGGAAAACATGGATAGGTGCGACCTTGCCTCTCCCACTAGGTCAGCTGAATTGAGCATGGGTGATGTCAGAACTCAAGACCAAGAGGTTCACATGACACAGTTCAGCCAGGTTGTTCTAAGACCCAAGGGGGCCCGGCATGCTTGCGTGAACCCCAGTGAGGATGGAGAGTCAACGCCAAGTTCTCCAACTGAAGAAAACGTAACCGCCGACAACATCGCCTTCATGATCACCAAAACCGCCGTCCAGGTGCTCTCCAGCGGGGAGGTCCGTGACATAGTGAACAAACAGGGGGAAGATGTACAGACGGTTAACATTGACGCCAAAAAAGACACAGCGTCCCGACGGGAAGGAGGTGAAAACGAAGAGCCAGTCGTGTGCCTGGACAAGAAGCCAGTCATCATCATTTTTGACGAGCCCATGGACATCCGGTCTGCATATAAGAGACTTTCAACCATATTTGAGGAATGCGATGAGGAATTAGAGAGGATGATGAGAGAGGAAAAGATAGAGGAGGAGGAAGAGGAGGAAAACGGAGACCCTGCACTCCAGAATAACACTTCCCACAAGTTCCATGAGAAGGTTGCGTCCAGCAGCGCTGGGTCGGGGTGGCAGGCTGACGGTAAATTACAGCCACACCGCCTTTCACCAGAGGCCGAACCACGAGGACAGGAAATGAGCAAGAATGAGCTGAGCAAGTTGAGCCAGGCAGATTCCCCAAGTGCAGAAGGCAAGGGTGACATGACTGACGACCAGTTTGAAAGCCCGAAGAAAAAGTTTAAATTCAAATTCCCTAAGAAGCAACTGGCTGCTCTCACCCAGGCAATCCGCACAGGCACCAAGACCGGGAAGAAGACGCTGCAGGTGGTTGTGTACGAGGAGGAGGAGGAGGACGGAGCCCTGAAGCAGCACAAGGAAGCCAAGCGATTTGAAATCACGAGGTCCCAACCTGAAGACGCCCCCAAGAGTATGCTCCGGAGACCAGAGCCGCCCAGTCCAGAGAATACGTCTCTGATGTGTTCCAGAACTGATGAAATCCGAAAAAATACCTACAGGACGCTGGACAGCCTGGAGCAGACCATCAAACAGCTTGAAACCACAATCAGTGAAATGAGTCCAAAAGCCCTGGTGGACGCGTCCTGCTCTCCCAACAGAGATTCTGTTGCAAGCTCACCCCACGTAGCCCAAGAGGCCTCTCCCCGCTCCCCGCTAGTTCTGGATGAAGCCCCCAGTGCCCTAGAGCCCCCCTCGTCCGTACCTTCAGCTTCACGTAAGGTATCTTGGCCTGATGGAAAATGAAAAGACCCAGCTGCTTTCTTACATCTGCCGTAATCACCATTAGCAACAGGTGTCTTGTGATTGACTTGCTTCCTTTCAGGCGGCTCCTTGTGGTTTGTTTGGGTTTTTTTTTTTTTTTTTTTTTTTTTGGTCTGTTCGCCACGATCCCTTTCTCTCACACTCTCCGTCCCCTTCAAAACAACAACAACTAGGTGTCTAACAGCTAATCGATTCTCTTTTTACCTCTGTTGCTGATTGGTGTTGGGTAAACGCAGAGGATGCTGGGTCAGTCATTTGCTATTGAAATGATTGCTCTGATACTCACATTAAAATCCGTTTGATCAGTAGTGGAGCAGGTTCATTCTGTTTGATTCTTCAAATTAACCCCAGTGGTGTCTCCTGATGTCCGTCTCCTTGATCTGTCCTGCATGTAGGGCTGTGGCTTCTCACGTTGAGCTTCTCTGCACAGAGCGGGAGGGCCTCGGTGACAATCCGCTCATGGCCTTCTCCTTCTCTTCCCCTCCCTCTGCTCCCCCCCTCACAGGGCGCCCCTGGGACCCCGCAGACGAGCAGGATGCCAGTCCCCATGAGTTCCAAGAACAGACCCGGAAGCCTGGACAAGCCTGGCAAGCCGTCCAAACTGCAGGACCCCCGCCAATACCGTCAGGTAGTTTTACCTTAAACTCAATTTTGGATGGACACTATTGCAGTTAAGAAGCAAGGCACTGACTTAGTTTATACCAAATATCACGTTTTCTTTGTGAGATGTGGTTTACGTAGACATCCTGGATCTGGGGCATGAAGAAAGTCTAAAAACCTTCGTTAAACTTTTCACCACGCTTTTGCATGCTTGCAATAAAACATCTTTTCCTTTGTGACTCCAAAGTTTAACCGTTAACACAAGGTGCTGGGCCCGTCGGCTTTTCTTTGGTGAATGTAGTGGTCCGTCAGGACACCTTGGGAAACCGAGACACACCTGTCCCCGAGCTGCCCTGGAAGTCACCAGTACTAACTAACGTATATGCTGACTGCATTGCACTAGAGGCACATTAACGTCCATCGAGGTGCCCCAGCCCAGCCCCACCCCCAGCCAGCAATCTCCCAGACGCATGGCCGACCTAGCGCCCGGAAACGGTGGCGGGACGATGTGCCTGTTCTCACCACCACGGATCCTCCTTTCCTCCCGTTCTGTACATCCTCCGCTCTTGTACTTCGGGGTCTCTACCAGGTCCAGTACAGCACAAGACTTAGCTCAGGCCTTAACTGGTTTGGTTTGGTTTGGTTTGGTTTGGTTTGGTTTGGTCTGGTTTCTTTTATTTAGTCATTCTCAGAAGGGCTGTGTTGCCAGACCCTGTGGTTCGATCGTGTTACCAGCTTTCTGACAAACTGTCTCCCGCCATCTTTATTTGCAGGCTAATGGAAGTGCTAAGAAAGCTGGTGGGGACTGTAAGCCTACTTGCCCCTCCTTACCTGCTTCTAAGATTCCAGCCCTTTCTCCCAGCTCTGGGAAAAGCAGTTCTCTGCCCTCTTCTAGTGGTGACGGCTCTAGCTTGCCTGTTCCACCTGCTACTAAACCACCGGTTACTTCTAACCCTCTCAGCCCCCAGACAGGACGGCCTGCTCCCTCTGCCTCCCTCATCCCCTCTGTCTCTAATGGCTCCTTAAAGTTTCAGAGCCCCACTCATACAGGGAAAGGTCACCATCTCTCATTCTCACTGCAGACTCAAAACGGCCGAGCAGCCCCTTCCCCCTCCTCCTCCTCCTCCTCCCCGCCCTCCCCCGCCTCCCCCACTTCACTGAATCAAGGTGCCAAGAGCATCAGGACCATCCACACTCCTGGCCTCACCAGCTACAAGGCACAGAACGGAAGTTCAAGCAAAGCCACCCCGTCCACAGCAAAGGAGACCTCTTAAAGGCCAAATCCTGTTAGGTCCAAGTTGGAGTTACCTTTAAAAAAAACCACACACACCATTTTTTTCCAACAGTCTGCAACAACTGTTTTCCAAAGTGAATGTAACGTACGTACTGTTTGAGGCTTACCGCTAAGTATGTGCTAAATACTGGATTAATAGATGTCAGTAAAGCTTGTTTGTTCTCTTTGTTGCTGTTGTAATTACATAGTGTTTACTGTCTGTATCCAGTACCTGTCAAATGAAGTAAGCATGTGTTCCGAAAAGAGCGGCTGGCAGGAGAGAGGGGCGCGTGCGAGACGGGGAGAAAAACGTATTCAGCATGTAAACCATGTATGACTCCAGAATTTTAGTATGTTTTGTACAAAAATATTTTTCATTACGGAGACTAGACATGAAACAGAGAAATACACAAGCGTGACTATACAAATTATAAAACAGATACCTATAATATTTCCTTTTATTTTGGTGTTATTTAGCTTTATTACAGATTTCTATTTTTGTCAGAATGTCATGGTTCCTTTCAAGATCTTTTTTGCCAAAAACATTTTGATACTATAGCATTGTACATTTGAAAGTAGCGTGCTAGACACAAAGCCAGTGACCTAATATGCGGGCCGACACGAGGCCTCTGTAGAAAGCAGTTTACCAACCCTGTGGCACTGCCGCGAAAACCGTGTATAATAATTTGCAGCCCAAGCAAGCCAGTTTCCTTTGCTTCTCTTTTTTCCTTTCGCTTGTTTCTTTCTCTTAACATATTGGGATTCTCTGGTTGTTTCCTTTCCAGGATCCAAACCCTTCCTTTGTTTCCTGAGACCTGCTAACCCACACGATTGCATTGTGGATTTTAACATGTTCTCTTCTGCACCGTTCCATAAACCGATCGACTTTTGTACATATATAAATAGACATCAGAAATACCGTATGTGGCAGCACAGAGTAGTTTTCCCACACCAAAGTTAATTTTTATGCATGCTTCAAAAATAGATCTTGGGACGGGCAGAAATGGGGGACACCCATACATTTTTAAAAAGCAATGCGTTTGCACAGCTAGAGTGTTTTTGTAAATAAATGTATTTGTACAACACAGTCATGTAATATACAGAACTATAAGTAGAGACTTTGCGAAACTAAATAAAGGGCTGCATGCTTACTATTTTTTGTACCTTGTCACTCGAACTGCTTCCTCGTCAAAGAACAAACAGAACTATTGCCAAGCGAAATGGTTTGGGTTTGGAGGACTTCGAAGGCAACCCTGGGTCCAGAGTGTCCACCTCGTTTGCGAAAGGGGCTCTTCTTACTCCTTTCTCTTTTTAAATTTCCAGTAGAAGTCAAGTAGAAATAAAACATCTTTAGCATTATGTTTTTTTTGAGTTCTCAGTGTCAAAAAATATTGTCGGGCACAAAGACAAATGCTAGCGAACATTACACTGTACCAGTCGGTGAAAGTGACACTAGGATTTAGACTCAACAAGAAGAACAGTCTCAGGAAGCTACTTAATATTATCTTTTGCCTCCAAAATAGTTAACTTGGTCTGAAGTAAAGGGCAAATTAGTATTACCTTAGCGCCTGGTTGTTAGTGCCCATAAGCTTCAAGTTTGCAGATGCCGGGGGGGGGGGGGGGGGGGGGGGGGGGGGGGGGGGGGGGGGGCCTTCATCCCATCTAGTATGTTAGAGCTCCACTTGTGGTAATATCTCGTGGGAACATAAGATGAATCGCGTGTTTCAGGGAGGGCTCCAGAAAGTCATCTTACAGTTTTTAGGTATAAAACGGTCCAACATTTCAATCATGTCCCATGACCACTCAACAACTACCTTATGTTAAAATGCACAGGGTAGGGGCGCCTGGGTGGCTCAGTCAGCTAGGCAGCTGACTTCGGCTCAGGTCATGATCTCACAGTTTGTGAGTTCGAGCCCCGTGTTGGGCTCTGTGCTGACAGGTCGCAGCCTGCCTTGGATTCTGTGTCTCCCTCTCTCTCTCTGTCCCTTCCCTGCTTGTGCCCTGTCTCTGTCTCTCAAAAATAAATAAATGTTAAAAAAAAACATATACAGGGTAGCCAGCCGACTCGTGCCTGTTTATTTGCTCCACTATACGGACACGCTGAGAATTCTTCATAAACAGCTAAACAACAGATGTTGACTTGCGTCTCCAATTAATGGTCAATCGCAGCCGATGTAACGAAGGAGAGAGCATGACCCCCAGGTAAGGAAAGACGCAGCACAGCTGAGACCCGGCAAAGTCCCGCCTGCCTCCTCGGGACACTGAATGGAAACTCCCAGAACTGGAGGAACTGAATCCAGGTGTGTGCGGGCCACCTCTGACCATGCTTAACAGAAGGGCATCCTGATTCCTTCACACTAAAGCGGGCCATGTTAGGATGAGCTGCAAGATTTTCAGATTTTCCGAAACTGCTGTTAGACTCTCACTGCATTAGCTTTTAGGATCATCATTCAACTAACAGATTGTTGCATCTGAAAGGAATATTCTTCAAAATAAACCCTGGGGGCTTCTCAGATCCACACAACCGTACATTAGTCAGTGCTGCTCGCCGGATGTGCAAGCGTGGGCGTATCTTGGGTTCTCCTCTGTGAGTGGAGAATGATAACGGGACCTACCTTAGTGAATTGCTGAGAAGGTTAAATGGGACGTATAGAAAATTCTTAAGACAGAACCAGATACGCACTGCACTGTTAAGGTGAGGGCTGTTGTCCTGATCACTGCTGCACTGATAACCGGACGCCGATCCTGCTCTTCAAAGGCTTACAAGTGGTTTCTGAGAAGTCAGAGTCCAGAGGAGAGGTCTCTCCCGGAGGCAGGGGCGTGTGGCCCTCTCTGGAATAACACAGAACTTTTAATAGTGATGCAACCCTAAAGAGTCTGCTTTTCTGTCAGTGCATGATTGTAACTCCTTCCAAACTAAAAAAAAAAAAAAAAAGATTGGAAATAAAGCCAGGGTCTTAGACTAATGACTGCTAAAGAGTGGTGCTTTTGTGAGGTTGCATCTTCAGGGTCAGGAGAAGGTGCACCCCAAATCACCCTGCCTGGACTCCTCAAATGGCGGGGCAGTTGCTGTCCATCCCTGAGCGGAGCACCTGGGGCAAGACCTGTGAAGAGAAGCAGACACATCCACTAGGCTCCCAGAACAGCTTCGCCATTTCTGTCCCCCAGACGGTGTCCCAAGTGCCCCCTTCTGCCATTCAGACTACCTTCTTCCCCTCTCCATGGCTCTGAAAATGCATAAGCATTTGAAAGCAATCCAAGGAATGATTTTTGGAGAGAGTGGAGGACGGAAGACTGCTTCAACTAAAAATTGAAAAGGTGATATCGCAGAAGCAACCAAGTGACGTTGGGGAAACGCACCATGGACCACAGGCACCTGGGCACTGCGATCCATGCTCCTGAGAAGGTCATGTCCAAAAAAAATCATAAAGTGATTACACAAGCACTTTTGAGGAGAGAACCCTAGATCTGCCAGGGCTCATGGCCGTGCAGCCGGAAACAAACGCTCATCCTGATGACTTGGAGGCAAGAAGGTCAAGTTATGCTTGACACACTCCACCTAGACACAGAGGAGCACGTACCGCAGACTTCCACAAAACGCTCCATCGACAGAGGAGTCCTTAATCCTTGTGTCTGAACGTATCAACAGTAACTGCCCTCTGTTGCCTGTTACGGGCAGGTATCATGCTAAGTGTCTGTGTTGATCGCCTTTTAATCCTCACAAAAACCTTGTGGAAAAAATCACTGCCATTACCCCTTCCCCATAGTGCTGTAGGAAACATGGTCTGAGTGACAGATAAAAAGTACAGGAGGCAAACGCACATCTTGGATGAGGAGGATGAGGTGAAGGCCCTTGATCGTTCTGCTTGGGAATGGGGGGGTTGGGGGCTGAAGGGGGCAAGGGCTGTCCCTGAAAGGAGTGGACTGGCAGTGTTTCATTTCTGGACCAAATGAAAGTGCATCTTTTTTTTTAATTTTTTTTTTACATTTATTTAATTTTTGAAAGAGACAGACAGAGCGTGAACAGGGGAGGGGCAGAGATAGAAAGAGACATAGAATCTGAAGCAGGCTCCAGGCTCTGAGCTAGCAGTCTGCACAGAGCCCGACACGGGGCTCAAACCCACGAACCGTAAGATCATGACATGAGCCTAAGTCGGACGCTCAACCAACTGAGCCACCCAGGTGCCCCGAAAGTACATCTTTCAAAATAATTCGTTCATTTTGGGATTATCGCTAATTTTGGCCGCCTCACCTTCAAAAATGGACGGGTAGAGGAGCATTCCGTTCATGGGGGTAACATTCTCATCCAGCATCGGCTGGAAAGCCGGTGAAGCTGGGTCATCACCTGGAATCACCAACTCCTTTTCCCCCTAGCAAGCGAACTCAAACCGCCTGCGAAGGAAAGGAAATAAACACACCAGCCAGAAAGGCCCCGCCCGGATCACGCTCACACAAGCCACGCCCCCATCCGGCCTCCGCTCCGCTAGGCCACGCCTCCCCCCTCCCGCAATCTTCTATCCGGATCACCTTCCTCAGTCGTGGGGGTAAACGGTTTCCAAGCAGCCCCTCAAAGGTATTTCTGAGGGTCCTGCTTCCCGACACCTCCCAGGCACGGGACCTGTGAGTGGGCGTCTCAGCCCCTCCGAGAGGCTTTGAAATGCGAGGACAAGGGTCTCAGTCTTCTCAGATCCTGTGTTCTCTTTTAAATTACAAACGTTTTGTAGCAAATAAAATTCTTGTTGATGAACTACTCCCATAGTTTCGAAAGGTAAGCAGAGCACACGCCTTGAGGGTCATGTAACGAAGCCATCACATGCCCACACCACTGAGCAGAGCACGGCGACAAGTGCGCACGCTCCACCTAGAGACACAAACCCCGTGAAGGTTGTTTGTTGATGTGACTTTTCCCAAATCGTGAACGGCTCCGTCTGAAGCTTCAAAGAAAGCCAAGTATGATGCCCTCTCATTTTACACCTTCTTGGGGGAAAGAAACAATTTTCTTTGCATATGTCCAAGAACGCCTAAAAGCTTATTTTTAAAGCGGAATTGGCCTGCAGGTGCAGATCATCGTGAACAGGTTTTCACTCACATGAGTGTTGGGGGTGGGGGGACATTACCAGGTCCCGCTGCAGGGGCCGGCTGCTGGTAGACCGCTGCGGGACGCTGGCATCCCCGCCCGCCCCCGCACCATGCCAGTTTTGCCTCCTCACTGTGACAGCTACCGAGCTCTCCACAAATCCCTGCACTTGTCTCTAAAGAGCAGAATCCCTTTGAGAATCCCTGGCACACAACACCGAACACACACATCTTTGTTGAGAATGTCAAGGCCAACCCGGAAGGCGGGAGGATCTAGGTGCGTGACATTAAGGGCAAAAGAAACCCAATCTCTAAGTATTTCGTTTAAGGAGGAAAGAGGGGCACCTTTGTGGCTTAGGTGGTTAAGCATCTGACTCTGGATTTCTGCTCAGGGCATGATCTCCTGGTTTTTGAGTTTGAGCCCTGAGTCAGGCTGTGCACTGACAGTGCAGAGCCTGCCTGGGATTCTCTCTCTCCCTCTCTCTATCTCTGCTCCTCCCCAAATTGTGCACTCTCTATCTCTAAAATTTAATAAACGTGAAAAAAAAAAAGGCGGAAAGGGACGGGAAATCCTGAGCAGATGGGTGGGAACTGTTGAAGCTCCGGGAATCGCAAGGTGCTGGATTCTTTAGAACGAGGGCTCTACCCTGCCGCAGGCACAGCCTCCTTTCTGACCAATGGGAAAGGGTGGGGATACGGAGATGACCAGCGGGGCACACCCCAGTAGTGGAAGAACCCAAGAAAGACAGCTCTTGCATTTGGGATAAATGCAGATTCGTGACTCAGGTTCTCAAACTTGGCCGCACCTGTGATCATACGGGAAGCTGAGAAAATGCCGAGGCCTGGGCCGAGCCCTCAGACATTCTAGATGAAGGGAACAGAGGCCCCACCGATGCACGGGACTACCAGACCTTTCCGGGTGATGGGAAGCCAGACCTGGGAACCACGGTCTTGCACTAGGAAAGCAGGGGCCTCAAAAGTAATGAGAAGATGGTGTGTATTATTTTTCTTTAGTTTATTTATTTTGAGAGAGAGGGAGAGTGCCCACGGGAGGAGCAGAGAGAGGAAGAGAGTCCCAAGCACGCTCTTCACAGTCACTAACTGTGAGCTCATGACCTGAGTCGAAATCAAGAATCAGACACTTAACTGACTGAGCCACCCACGAGCCCTGAAGATGGTGTATCTTAAAAACAAAAGGCGACTATTAGCCCCATAGCAGAAGATTCAGACTCCAAAAATATTTTATTTTTTCAAATGTTCCAACTGGGTTTGTTTTTTTGTTTTTAAGAGACAGAGAGAAAGAGAGCAGGAGCAGGGGAGGGTCAGAGAGAGGAGACACAGAATCTGAAACAGGCTCCAGGCTCTGAGCTGTCAGCACAGAGCCTGACTTTGGTCTCAAACCCATGAACCGCGAAATCATGACCTGAGCCGAAGTTGGACGTCCAACGAAGACTGAGCCACCCAGGCGACCTGCCCCCCGCCCCCGCCCCCGCCAACCATATAAAAATAAAAATAGTTGTGACAGAGTGACACTGTTTCTCCCCCCCAGATGATGGTGTCACCCGGTGCATCTGAAGCTTTTCTTATGTTTTGACCCTTCTGGTGCTGCCGGGGTCACCCAACACTGGCTACGCTTAGGGCTTGGTTCCGGTAACTAATAATCATTACAATATTTAAGTACCTTTAAGGTTGGAGTAAATTAAGGATCCAAGAACGTACAGGTGTAACTCCTCCCGGAGTCTCCAGACGCGCTGGGGGTCTTCACAATGGTTCCCCATAGTCGGTTACAGGAGACGTTTCATTCAGGTGCCCTCTGACGCTTGTGACAGAGGTCCCACTGGATGGCGAATACCAAGCTGGTGATGTGTTTCAAATGGTGCATCTAGGTCTCTGTGTGAAATATTATGAGCGTATACAGCAAAAAAAAAAAAAAAAAGCAAAGAGGTGCAGAAATACTCCTTTTGGGGGAGGGGCCGCGGGGAGGAGGGCAGCCCGAGTAGATGTGAAGACTATTCGGGTGATAACGGGGCAGAGCATCTAGAAGCCCACGGGGAGCGGAGGGGGCCAGGCAGGAGAAGCCCATCTCTGCCTTCAACCCGCGTCCAGTGAGAAGGTCAGAGGGTGGTGTGTGGGCTCCCAGATTCGGGTTAGAAAAGTAAGCAGAGCCCAAACCACAAGGTCCTTCTCCCCTCCAGGAGCCCTTAGTTCATGTCTCACAGGTGACCCAGGGCCCTTCCCCAGCTCCCAGAAGACCCTCTGCAGGGCCCTGTCTCGGGCTTCACCCCCATGAGGACTCCGGCACCAAGCCCACCTGCTTCCGCTCCCACCGCGTCCTGCAGTGGCTCCCTCTAGTGACGCCAACGCCATTTTTCAGTCCCATCTCTGGCTTTATTCCAAGGATTTACCTACAAATATTCCACATGAAACAAATGAGATTAAGAGTCCCTTTTCTACAGATACAGGGCAGTGGGGACCAATCCCACACCCTGACCGGCCAGCCCACCTCTGCGGGGCAGAAGGAGCACAGGGGATCAGACTCTGGGGAGTGACAGGCCTGTGGTCCAGCATGCAATGCTTCCCTGTAGCCGACCTCCTTAATCATACTCTGAGCTCACGCTGGAACGGGTTCGAGTCCAGCCCCTCAGGCTGATTAGACCCAGGATTCTAGACAGACCTTCCTTAGATCTGTGAGGAAGGCAAGGCTCGTCTTTGACCCACTCGGTCTCCTTTCTTGGGTGTCTGTCCCCACTTGGTTTTGTAGGCGTTGGTCCGCACGCACCAGTGCGGAGTCTGGGGCCTCAGCGCCTCTGGTCTCCACGTTTCTGGTCTCCTCTCTGGCAGAAAGGGCCTGCCAGGCACCGGCTCTGCTCTATCTCCTATACCTTGAGAAGTGGGGTGTTTTTTTGGCCCAACATCTAGAAGAAACCAAGCCAAGAGGGCACAGTTTACTCCCCAGAAAGCGTTCACTCGCCTGGAGATGGAGTCAGGGAAAGAAACGTTCAGGAGCAAACAGATCATTGTGCAGAGACGGCAGGCAGACGCTCTTCCTTTCCACAGAGAACAGAACGCCCAGTGGGCAGGTCTCACAGCCCTTCCACGTCCTGGTGAAAGAAGTTTCTTTCACTGAGCGACTCCAGACAAAGAGGCCATGCCCGTCTTTGCCCTTCTGCCACTTCTGACTAAAATTCCTTACAGAGACACTCCAAGGTGAAGGGAGACGCTCCCGCCCTACAGGATCTGGCTGCTCTGGGTCCGCTCCATCCCTCCTACCCCAGCCCCCCGCCCCGCCACTCCCCTGTTTCTGCTGCCCTGCTGTCCGCTCTCAGGCTCAGAACTGAGCCACTAGTTCTCCTCTGCCTGGAATATTCTCTCCCGGGAAGCCGGATCAGGGCCCCTGCCATGAGCACCCTCTCCTTCATAGTACTTACAGGGGTCAGAAGTAGACGTGGTGTGAGCCGGAGGAATGCGTGTCCGCGGGGCCCACAGCAGGACCTGCTGAACCCCACGAAGGGTCCCCCCCCCACCCCGCCCGTGGAGACACAGGCTCGCCCAGGGCCAGGACGCACCGTCTTGGGAAATTACTGTTCACTTGCCGCCACCTTCTGGTCATTTCTGGAACTTCCTCTGAGAGACCCAAGTCCTCTGCTTCTCCCAGTATCTCTCAACCGTCTTCATCTGTTTGGGCCACAGTTGTGCAAATAAATGCACGACCCACCAGCGGTATGCAGCCACAGCCCTGGATGAAGGTGTGAGGTAGGAGGCCTTTGTCTACACCTCAGAGTCTCTCTTTCTGAACCACTCACTACCTCTCATTACTCCTCTTGTTGGGGAAGGTGATGATAAACTAAGGAAGGAGAAAATTAACATTTTCTTGGAAGCACTGCACGGCCAGAGGAAGAGGGCCACGTGTGAGGCACGTGGCCAGCACCCAGGAGCCGACTCCCAAGCATCATGGGACCGATCCCCCAACGCGATGGTGTGTTTGGAGGCAGGGCCTGTGAGAGATAATGAAGATTAGATGAGGTCAGGAGGGTGAGGCCTCAAATGTACCCCTGAACGTATCCCTATGTCATGTCCACCTCTTCTCATTGGCAGATCATTCCAGGTACATTGAAATAAAATCCAGACTCTGTAGGAGGGCCTGCGGGGCTCCGCTGTGTGGCTCCGGACAACGTCCCCAGCTCCCCCTCCTGCTACCCCAGACCCCCATTGTGCTTGGTGCATGAAGGCAAAGACCCGTGCCTATCGGTCACTCTCAGCTCGGCAACATTTATTGGGTCCCAAAGCCATAGGAGGACACTGGGGGAGGGGCGTGGAATCTCCCATCTGTAACTAGGCATCGCGTGCTCCCAAAAAAGGAGGGGACATTCTGCCTTGACGTCACTCTGAGGGCTGCGGTCGGTGCCTCAGGGGTTCTCAATGAGAGGCCGTTTTGCCCCCAGGGACATGCAGAGACTTCTGGAGACACTTTGGGTTCTCACTACCGGGGGTAGTGGGGATGCTGCAGCGTCCGGTGGAGGTCAGGGGCGCACTGGGCAGCCCCCCACAGCAAAGGCTGGCCCAGCCCCTTGTCAGCAGCGCCAAGGCCGAGAAGGCCAGCCTCACCCCTGCACTCCCCTTGGTCGGGGACTTATGTCTGTCTCACAGCTGAGCTCCCCAGGCGGACGGGGGCTGGGCCCACGGAAGATGCCAGTGAGAGAGTAGCTAGTATCCCATTTTATACCCAATGCCGTTCCGTGGGAGGGAAACCCCTACGTGGGCGGCGTGACCGGGACTCCGGGTGGCTTCTGGTGGCGGACGAAATTGGTGCCTGCCCCTCCGGATGTGCGCCTGCCCTCCTTCCTCTGGCTCTCACATTTCTCCTTTCTCACCATTTAGCCTCTTCAAACTCTTGCCCAGTAAAAACTATCTTGCAGGGAGCAAGGAGGCCGAGAAATTCCTCCGATGCCACAGGGGCAAGTCGGGCGAGTCCCCGCCCAGCAGGGGAGCACCAGGCGAGGTGAACTTGGAGCTAGAAAACCTCCTAGGCCTGGGGAGGCCCGCGCTTGCGAGGCTGAGGGAACGAGGAGAAGCTCTACCTCGAAGCTCCACCAGGTGGCGCTGCGCCCCTCTGCGGGGAGATTAGCGGCTGCCTGGGGACAAAAGAGTTGGTCGGGGTTTTGTTCTTGTTGTTTTGTTGCTGTTTGCAGGATTTTTTTTTAATTTAATTTTTATTTAAACTTCAGTTAACATACAGTGCAATATTGGTTTCAGGAGCGAATTCAGTGATTCATCACCTACATAAAACAGCCATTGCTCAGCATAACTAGTCCCCAAAGAGGGAGAGTCTTTGGAACCTCTGGCCTCCCTCACCAACCGGGGTGTCCTGTGACCTGCTCTTCTGAGTCATGTGTGGCTGGGATTTGAGGGGCAGGTGGCCTGAGAATATTCCCTTAGCAGCAGGGCAGAGGCTGAAGGCGGCACTGAGCCCTGAGGGACAGGTCGCCTCCTACTCGGGAGGGGTGTGGGGGAAGGGGAGAGAGGAAGGAAGCAGATGCGCCCAGGGAAGCCGGGGGTCACTGGAGCCCCAGGAAAAGAGAAATGGAGATGTATCCCGGACGCTGCCGTCATTCCTGGCAGCTTTTGAGGCCAGTTGCCAACTTCCGAGGCATCATCGACTTTTTTCTTGAATAACCGAGGGGTGTTCATTTCTGACTACAACATGCTGTATCCCAGCATGCTCTGAGGGCCCCTAGGAAGTCCTGACCCCGGTGCGAGCTGCACACCTGTGAGCTCCGTGCATGACTTCCAGAGCCACGTTCCCTGAAAGTGAGGGGTCACCTAGAAGAGAAACCTCTCTTCTCGGGGTGACCTGGGCTCCTGAGATGCTGTAGGAGCCCCAAGATCCAGAAGCTGTGCTCCATGGAGAGGGGCAGGGAGGAGCCCCTCACAGGGGAGCTGTCGTCTGAGCCGAGTCTTGATGGCTGAGCGGGAAGTAATGAGGCAAAGAGGTGGATAACGCGTCACATGCTACATGTGTGGCCGCAGGGCGCCGGGCGGTCGGCCATCTTGGGATGACCGGTAGGTGGGGGCGGGGAGCAGCCTGTGAGGTGCAAGGGGAGACTGGCTCCTGGCTCCGTGCTCAGGGGTTTGGTCTCCTGGTTAGTCCATCTCAACCAGCCTCTAATTACTCCGGCTCTTTGCCCCTGCGGAGACCCTGGCCATAGCCACCGTAAATCACCCTGCGGCTTTAAGAGTCGGGCCTCTCTCATTGCTGACTGTCCCCGAGGGCACAACACCTGTCTCCCATTCTACTGTTTGCCTCGTTATTGGGCAATTGTGTGAGGTCCCCTGGGGGAAAACTCAGGGACCTCAGAGTCTTGCAGGAACAGTAGGACAACACATAGACACAAGCCACGGAGGCACAGGTACAGGGCTGAGGGCCGGTGGGGGCACAGAGCATAGGGCCCTCACTGCCCTGCTGGGCAGGGAAAGAAAAGACATCCCCCCCCCCCCCCAAGCAACAGAAGGAAAAACGATTTGGCTGCTCTGGTGCCTCGAGGAAGCAGAGGGGACATCATAAAAGTAGTGAACGCAAATCCGAAAGGCCTTGCAACAAAATTAGAAGTTTACGTTGTAGGCAGAAGGAAACTGTGAGTGGATTTTAAACAGGAAAGTGAGGTAACTTGCATCTTGGAGAACATTCTGGAAGTGGGGGGAGAGGGACGGGAGGCAGGTGGGGGCTCAGCGTTGAGAGGGCTCACAGGTGTGCACTGAGGCTTGACGGCAGCCAAGGTGACAGATGACAGGGATGAATAGGAAGCAGGGTTCGACTCCATCAGTGCCTAACCAGTGTGTGGGGGCCATGTGTCTCCACGTGGCCCGGAGTCTCACTTCTCCCCCGCCTCCATGCCACCTCTGCCTTCTGCAAAGTTAAAATATCCTGCCTGCCCTGTGGACAATGTTCAGAAGAGGAAAACCTCCGAATTCCGACAACATTATGCACCAAGCACCGGTCCCTCTTCTGTTGCCATAGCAACACCAGATGCTTCTGGCAAGACAGTGGCCCTGACAAAAACTGATGGTATTAAAAAACAATAACGACAGCCACAACAAACAAAACCTTTCACTTTTTAAAACTGTAGATCCAGGTTTTGAAAAATGAACTCAATTACCATCTCAAGTTCTGTCGCACCAACACCTATAGGAGGACAGACCGACACACAGCAAACGCCCGAACACGTCCCCAGCGGTCTCAAGGAACCGCCATGCGGGGAGGGGGGATAAGCACCCCATCCACCACCGCTGGGATCTAGCTGCCTCCTTTCGGTCATGGCCAGAACCGTCCTGCCTTTCCTGTTTCCAGAGAGACTGTCACCGGACTTTTGGGAAGACGTGCAGGGATGACAGCCAGCTGGTCCTGGGAAGGAAAGCACAGAGCCTCAGGGAGGGACCCGAGTGGCCTGCAGCCCAGCGGGCCAGCCAGCCTCCGGGAGGGGAGCTGCCGGCGGACCCGAGGCGTAGGCGCCCCTCCTGCCCCTTGGTGACCGTGACAGCCGAGCAGGCATGGCAAGAGCAGTGGCCCTCTGCTACACCATCTTCCTGCCACGGAGCTGGGGAAGACCAGGCATTGCTTTGACTGAGGGACCAGATCAGCTCACCTCCCCCAACACCTTTCCTCATCTCCTTCTCAGAGAGAAAAGGGCTGGAAAATGGCGCCTGGGGGGAAGTGGCCATTATTTCAGGGATGAGGCGGGAGAGGAAGCCGGGAGGGAGGCTGAGGGGAACAGTGACGCTGCAGTAATGCGGTGGTGGCCCGGGAGGCCCTGAAGTTAGGAAGAGCCGCAGAAAGGTCAGCGGTGACTTCTAGAAGCTGAGAGGCACCAAAGAGGAAAGAGAGGTTGAGTCAAAGAATCCAGGCAACGTCCTCAAAGCCAGAGGATTGTCAATGAAAATGAGTTGAGGAAACAGACTTGAGAGAAGGTCCTAGAACTCGGCAACAGAACCACAGCTCTGGCTCGCTTCTAATCTCTACAGATCTGGCACATTCTGTCTGTCCGCCTTGTTTCTAAGAAACTGTGCTCCAAGCAATTGTTTGGATTTGAAACAGGGATTGAGCTTGGCGATGCCATTTGAAAACTTGCAACTAACTAAAATGGTAACTAAAGTTGCAAGTAATGAAAATATCGTTTCAATTACATATGTTTAAAAGGGTTTAAACAATTGAAAGTTGAGTTCTGTATGTCCTCTATATTTTCTTGTCATGTTTCACCCAGTAGATTTTCTCACTTTGGAAAATCCTAGGGGTGCCTGGGTGGCTCAGCTGGTCTGACTCTTGATTTTTGCTCAGATCATGATCCCAGGGGCGTGGATTGAGCCCTGTGTCAGGCTTGTGGAGACTACTTAAGACTCTCTCTCTCTCTCTCTCTCTCTCTCCCTCTGCCCCCCTGTACTTCTCTCCCCCTCAAAACAAAGCGTGATACATCATAATCTAAAATTTTCAAGTGACTAGTAGATTTTATTCAGACACATAATACTAACCTGATGTTTTCATTTACTTTTGTGTTCTTGGCAAATTATACAGGGACAGAAATGTCTAAGTTTATAAATTCTAAAATCCTGTGAGTAAAGAAGACAAACAGAACCACTGGGGTCAAGTTGATGGATTCAAATACCGTTGCCGGGCATTGAGCACACTGTAGGGGCACCTGACAGGGTGAAACACCATTTGCTATTCCTACCCGCATGGTCTTAGACGACTGACAGATGTCTCTGCCTCAGTTTCCTCATCTGTATGAGAGGGATGTAATACTTCTGTATCATCTAGGAGTAGGTTCAGCTGCACATAATAAGCCCCAAATAATATGGCTTTAACTAGAGAGAAGTCTGTCCCTACCGTGTCCACGCTGCCCGGGGTCGAGTCCGTGGCTGGAGTGGCAGTCCACGGAGGCACCCGGGCTCGCTCTCCTGGGTTCCTGCAGGGTGTAGGCGGCCTTCTGGAGCTCGGACTCCGACCACGGAAAGAGGAAAGCTTGTAGAAGCGCTCGCCCCTCCCTTGAGAGACACCTGCTGAAAGTTGCAAAACCAGAAATTTCTGGACAGGGGGTGAGACCTTCGTGGCGTGGCCACGCCCGGCTGGGAGAGAGGCTGGGAAGGGCAGACGGTGCACACGGACACCGGGACAGAAGCAGGACTGCGCCACATCGGTGCCACTGGGCGACTGTGGGGATCAACGTGCGGATGGACAGAACCCGTGTAGAACAGCGGACGCCTGGCGCCTGGCTCCGCTCTCCTCGCGTGAGCTGCCGGCCTCCGACCCGGGGTGGTGGAGACGGGCAGCTTGGCATCAAGAAAACGTCCACCCAAAGAGCTCCCCCTTCAGTTGTCCTTTTCTAGTCTTTCTTACCCCTGGCAAGACTCGGGGATTGGGACTGGAGAGAGAGGCCAAAGGGCCTCCACCAGCCCCTTACCTCGTTATTGTAGCTTCTTTATTCGGGACATCTAGTTCCCCGGGAGTCTGGGGGTGACCCTTCTGGGCTTCGAGCAGATCCGCAGTACTGAGTGTGGACCCGGGCAGGAGGGGGGAGCAGGCAGCGGGCCCGGGTGGGCTGGAGGGCACAAGCTCTGTCTGTAAGGGGTGGACGTACCGTCCCTGCTCTGCAGGGACCCGCGCGGGACTAGTGGGCCCTTCCGGTTTCCGAAGAAATCAGAGGTTTTAGGGGACATGTCTTTTCGTTCACCTTGGCCATTAGTATGGCCACAGGCAAGCCAGCAGTCCGTTAAGACCACAGGAGACGAAAATAATGAGATAAGGGACAGGCTGGAGAAAGCAATCAGGAGCCAGCCGGAGAGCACGGTTGGGAGGGAAGGTAGCACCGGGTGGAGGGCTGGGGAGGGGGGCGGGGTGTGCAGCTCAAGGTGGGCACCTGCTGTGCAGCTCCTTTCAGCCCCAGGAAGTCTGGACGCTTCACCCACAATCCCAGGGTTTCAGTTTTGTTTGCATGATGTCTGCTCGGGTGGGCTGGAGGGAGAAGATTACTGTTTTCCAATATTAAAAATGTTATTTATCCTAGGAACACAATAGGGCATTCATTAAAAAAATAAATAAAAAAGAACAGTCACATTTCTGTTTTTGTGTTTTGAGTCTTTCCCAAGCTACCGGCTGCAAGGTTTTATTCTCTTGCCCCCGGGTGAGAAATCTACACGCACAAGATTCCTTCGCTGATTTCTTCTCTGACTGCGGGTGACTCCTCCCCTGGGTGAACGGTGTTTTCCTAGGCTGCGGACGGGAAGAGCTGCCCATCAGTAATAACCACCAGGCCCCACTGGGTCTTGACTCAAAGCCCTGGCTCCTCTCATTATTCCACGGGAGAGGGGCCTGAGACGCTCTCTTTCAATTTCCAAAGCAGGTCATCATGGTAAAAGGAAAGGAAATAATTGGATATTTCTCCTAAGAATTTGTGACAAGGGAAAATTTGGAATGTTAAAACATAAAAATGTCAATGCAGCCGAAGGGACACTTAAATAGGTTTCTTCAAATCTATCACTTTGGCCAAAAGGAATAGAGATAATGAACAACTTACAAATTTAAAGCTCTCTCAGGCTGCTTGAAAAATGAAATGAGGGAGACCGTTTGTCAACAATACCGTCTAAAAATGTCAAGTTCACTGCTCAGGTTAACGGGTTTTGATCTCTTGGAGTCTCAGATTAACCACAGAAAAGTGAAATATTAGGTCACTTGCCTTCACAGATGCTCTGATTGGTTTTCATTATTGACAGACTTTTAGGCTTTGTGTTAAGGTAAGGGCTCATCTAAGAAAACTCTCCAGAGGCTCCTGCGTCACTCTATGAGCTCCTCCGGAATCTTACATTGACCTTCAAAGCCACAGGGTAAGTGGGCATCAACATGCCCAGGGACCTTAGAACGTGGGCTTCGAGTGTTCTCAAAAAACAGAAAAATATCACTTAGGTATATTGAACTGTACACACTTTGAAATATGGACAAATGCTTATGTTGTGGGCATGAAGGTGATAATGATAACATTATAAATCTATTATTCTGATTTGGATGAAGAGAAACCAACGTGCTTTATCGTATGAAAAAAATAATCACTGTGGGCAAGAGTCCGTAGAAATACCAGATTAAAGATTCAGACCTCAAGTTGCTGAGAGTAGGTCTTACAAGTTCTCATCACAAGAAAAAAAACCTGTGTGGTGATAGATGTTAACTGGACTTATTGTGATTATTTCACAAATAAATAAACATCAAATCATTATGTTGTGCATCTGAAGCTAATGTTATATGTCAATTATATTTCAAGAAAGAGGAGGAGGAAGAAGGGGGAGGAGGAGAAGGAGGGAGGTGGGAAGAGAAGGAAGGGGGACGAGGAAGAAGAGTAGGGGGAGGGAGAGGGGAGGAGGAGGAATGGAAGGAGAGGGAGAGGGAGAGGGAAGAGGAGGGAGAAGGGAAAGAAGGGGAAGAGGAAGGGGAGGGAGGAGGGGCGGAGGAGGAATGAAAGGAGGGGAAGAACAGAGAGGGGGAGGAAAAGGAAGGAGGAGGAGGAGGAGGAAGAGGAAAAAAGGGGGGAAGAGGGAAAGGAAGAGAAAGAAGAAGAGGATCAGACCTAAGGAAACAGAAGCGATGGCAATTATTGGATCCAAAATATAAGAATAACAGCAAACATAGAGCCCAGGATCTTTGAGATGGGGACTGTTTTTCCTTCACTCCACATGTAAAGAAACTGAGGTGCAGAGAACTTGGTTACATGGCCTGTTCAAAGCCACCTGGATTTGAAGCCAGGGAGTCTGGTCCAAAATTCATGCTAAAATAAATGTGCTTGATATTTTATAGAAATAAAAGAAAGCACAAAACGTGATGCAAACAAAGAGATCTCAAAAGTGCGCTGTTTTGGAAAAAAAGCAAAAAACAAAAAAGCAGCAGAACTTCTAAAAATTAGAGAAAAGTGAAATTTAAAACTCCGTGGATGGACCAATGTACAGGTTAGACATTGCCAAAGGGAAAATAATGAGCTGGAAAGTAGTTCTGAAAAACCAACCTGATTGTAATAAAGAGAGAAAGTGAGACAGAAAATATGAGCAAGAAGGCAAAGGAGGAGGGGGACCGAGTGGGTTTATTCCACAGACATTTAGTAGGAGCTCCCGGAGGAGATAACAGAGGAAACGGGAGAACGAATGTTAAGAAATGACGGGGAGATTTTCTAGAAGGGATGAAAGAGATCAATTCTGTTTCACAAAACCGAATTCTAAGTAAGAAGATAAAAAGAAATCCATACCTAGACACACTGGAGCTAAGTGTCAGAACATCACACACAGAGGGACAATCTTAAATTAGAGTAAAAATAACAGATTACTCACACAGACCCGGACTGACTGCTGATTCACAACAGGAACATGAAGGCCCAAAGAGAATGGATTAATATGATACTGAGGGAAAACACTGCTGACGGCCTCTAGGTGTGTATCCAGCAAAACGATCTTTCCTGAGTGAAGTTAGGATAGGGCAATGGAAATCAAGTATGCCTAGATCTTTGACTAGTTTGGGAGGAAGGCAGGTCTGTTGATTAGATTTATGTTGTGTGCATATTAAAGTTTCTGGGGTATCCACGAAGACGACAGAAATTAGGGGGAAAATGGAAAGAGAAGAAAATATCATTCAATCCAAGTGAAGGTGAGGATATAAAGGTAAAAAACAAACACAAAGCTAAAAAAAACAAACAAACAAGGAATTCAACAGCCGATACAAGCAATCAAAACCAACAGATGATAGAAATCAATAAGCACCATTGGTGTAAAAAGATTAATCATGGAAGTGAAATGATACAGTTCATCAGACTGATTTAAAAACAAGAAAAAGGGAAGGAAATGTACCATGTATTCATTATAAGGAATTCACTATGAATTTATTTAGTGGAGAGAGGCATAGAAAGGTTAGAGATAAAAGGATGGGAAAATATGCCAAGCGACTACCAAAAAGAACAAAAGTAGGGTAGTTACATTAATACAAAACAGGCTTTAAGTCAAAATAGAGATGGAAAGTATCACGAGGAAATGATAAGAGTTATATCATTGTGGAATCAGAAGTGCCCTTCTAAGAGAGGGGCGGGGAGTTACAGCAATTCTAAACTTGTAAGATGACACACAAAAAAGACTCCAAGAGCAAACCTACCAACCAACCAACCAACCAGCCAGCCAACCAACCAACCAACAAAAACCCTAGAAGGAGAAGGTGACCAATCTATCACCACAGTGGGCAGCCATCTTTGGTAATTGACCTCACCAAACCAGAAAGCATATAAATTTTAAAATCTCCACTCACATACGTAGAATGGTGTGTGCCTCGCTACTGGAAAGTACACATCTTTTCCAGGCACACACAGAACAGTAATCAAAACTGATTTCATATGAGCCTCAACATATTGCAAAAATCTAGGATCATACAAAATAGATACGCCACCAAATGCAATTAGGTTCAGAAAAAAAATTACAAAAAGATAAGCTAGAAAAACCCTGTATTTTTGGAAAATTTAGAAAAGAAGAAATCATAATAAAAATTTTTAAATACTTAGCATTAAAATTTGATTGCTATAGCTTATAACATTTAGAGGAAAATGGACAACTTCAAATGATTACATTACAAAGGAGAAAAGATGGAACTAAAAGAGCTAAACTCCTTAGCCTAAGTATCCATCTTGAGAAATTAAACGTAGACTAAGATACCCTCCAATAAGTGAAAGAAGACACGAAAGACAACATCACATTGAATTATAAAACTCATGCAGAATCTCATAGTACCTTGAGCAGCCTGAAGAAGAATCAGGAAGCAAAATTTTCCCATCAGGATTTACAAAGCATGTAGTAGTCAGGACCTATGGACTGGAGTAGACCAGTGTTTGAGGACAGCGAACCCCAAACAGACCCGCACATACATAGGAATGTGATATATGGCAGAACTGGTGTTGCCCATCGGTGCAGAAATGGGACTCTATTCACTACATGGTACTGAGACCACAGGATAAAATAGATGTTCACTTCACAACATGCACAAAATCAGTGCCACATGGGTCAGGATCCTTTACTCAGTAAAGTGTCCAGCATTGGACAATAAATTACATGATGTCCCTACTTCTAACCATATTTTCCCCTCTCGCTAGGCTTTCAATAAGAGCCTCCATTCATTCACCAAATGTTTCGTGTGCCCACCAGGTTCCAGCCACTGGTCTAGGCATCTGGATACAACAGTTAACCGGAGGCCTCCACCCTGTGGGGTTTAGTCTTGTAGATAGCTAACATATATGTCACTTGGGACATATCAGGCACTTTCCAAGCCTTGATGTCAGCTCATGTCATCCTTGGTAGATGCTATTATTTGTAAGCTGCAGAGATAGGGTTTTAAATAAGTCAGCGGCCCTCAGAATCTCAGGCGCTAACTTTTACATTATTCTGCCCCGTTAGCCCTGCAGCCTTGGGGAAGTGTGTGCTGTGCAATGTTTTTACTTAAACATATACATTTGATGAACCCAAGACATCTGTTGCATCGGGTGAATTGACTTCTTTTCTATGAATCTAGAACGGTGGTAGGCATGTACTGTCCAATCTTGAGGGAAATGCTACTCAAGCCATTTTCTGTGTGGTGTGGTTCTGGTCAACAAAGGCTGCAAAGATGATCTTATGGGCCAAGAAGATGCTGAGGAAAAGCGCTACTGAGCTGAAGGGACATTCCGATGCTACGCATTAAGTTCTTCCCTCAAGGATTGCAATCCTTGCTGCCATATTGTAGTTGCTGACAGATTTAGCTTCTTAAGAATCATGGAGAAAATAAGCACAAGTCTAGTTCTTGGCCTCTGCCTCCTTATATTGAGTACATTTAAGGTTGGTCTATACTTTAAAAAAAAAAAAGTATGTCATTAGAATAGTCATTTAAAACCTTCTGGTAGACCACCCTGTGGTAGGCTGAAAAATGGCCTCCAAAGACACACAGGTCCTAGAACCTATGAACGTCACCTTATAGGGCAAAAGAGGTTTTTGCCAATGTTTTTAAATATTTTTTTTAGTGTTTTATTTATTCTTGAGAGAGAGAGAGAGAGAGAGAGAGAGAGCGAGCATGAGCGGGGGAGGGGCAAAGGAGAGAGGGACATAGAATTGGAAGCAGGCTCCAGGCTCTGAGCTGTCAGCACAGAGCCCAAAGTGGAGCTCAAACTCAGAACTGTGAGATCTTGACCTGAGCCGAAGTCGTCGCTTTACCGACTGAGCCACCCAGGCGTCCCACCAATGTCATTAAATTACTGATCTGCAGGAGAGTACCTTGGATTATTTTTTGTTGCATAGTTCTTAAATGTAATTACAAGGGTCTTTATAAGAGAGAGGGACAGAGGGACTCCAGGAGAAGACAGTGTGGGAACTGCAAGGTGCATGCCGCTGGCTTGGAAGATGGAGGGAGGGGCCAGGAGCCCCCAGATGCAAGGACAACAGCTCCAGAAGCTGGAAAAGGACAAAGACAAACTCCAACCCCCCTCCTCACCTCCCAGAGCCTTGAGGAGACACAGCCTCACCGCCACCACCTTGATTTTCAACCCAGCGAAACTGGTTTTGAACTTCTCACTTCCAGAAATAGGAGAGAATAAACGCGTACAGTCCTAAGCCACTGACTTTGTGTTACTTTGTTACAGCAACTGTAAGAAATGAATTCTGCGATTATTTCTACCGAAATGACGTTAAGCTCAAGACTGCACCCCCCTTTTGAAAACTCCGCCTCTCACGGCCGAGGGGGCGGGGAAGCATTAGCACCATAGACTGGGATGTGATGAGCTAAGTAAGACAAGCGCCAAGCGGTGGCCTGTGCACTCTTGTTCAGTGCCCTCCTCAGAGAACGGGATGGGACACCGCTGCCGTCCAGAACCCCAGAGCACTTCCAGCTGTGACCGGCGGGGCACAGTTTGCTGACGTCACAAGGAGCGATGCTTCGTTGTCCTGTTTAAGAATTCCTGGGTCTAATGTAACATCATGTGCCTGAAACTAATGTAACTTTATGTGTCAACTATAGAGAGGGAGAAGGAGAAGAAGGAGGAGGAAGAAGAGAAAAAGGAGGGGGAGGAGGAAGAAGATTCTTGGATCTGAACTTGTGTAGCAAAAAACCTCAGCAATAACCACCATAGGAGGAAAGAAAATGTCATCCTACCTCACATCATTCATAAAATAAGTCCCAGATACCTAAACACCTAAAGTGAAAAACATGTTAGGCCTATCAGAAAATAAACACAGCTGATAACTGGATATGGAAGTATTTCTTTCCCTTCCTTTCGGCTTCATGCCCAGTGTGTTGCCCAACGTGGGGCTTAAATTCACCACCCTGAAATCAAGACCTGAGTTGAGATCAAGAGTTGGACTGAGGCACCCAGGCGCTCCTGGAAGTATTTCTTAAATGGGACTCAACATGTACATATAAAAGCTAGTAACTGATTAAAAAAGATAAATTTAAAATACAGTTAAATACCTTAAAAACTACAAACTGAAAGAAGATATTTGAAATCTACACAACAGGTAAAGGATTAGTATTCAGCTTATATAAAGATCTCTGAGAAAACGCCAACAGAAAACAGTCTTGACTAGTAATGAAGGAAATGTACAGTAGCCACACATTACCTCACATGCGTCAATTTCCCAAACAAAACATTAAGAACCCCAAGATATCTAGTATCCAAGAGCCCGTGAAGAAATGAGAAACCTCATGCATGGCTAATGGTGTCTATGGTGATACCACTTTGGAGATTAATTTGACAAAACATAGTCAACTCAAAAGGTGCACATTATTGACCCAGAAACGTTAAGACACTCTGTATGTGTGGGCCAAGAGGCAAGTACTAAGAAACCCCTTTGAACACCATGCCCACCCCCCAAAAATTGGGAAAACAGAATAGAGCTGCATGGTTCAATAAAGGCGGATCTCAAAAACATATGAAGCCATAAAAGCAAGTTAGACAGATACGATTCTATAATTTATGTAAGTTAAGAGTATAACACTATGTTACAATTGTGGTTATACACATAATAAAAGTAAAATGTGACTGGAGGGATATACCCATGATGTCTGTGGGGGGCGGGAAGGGAATAGGAGTGGAAAGGGTAAGGAAGTGGAGTAAAAACTTAACAGAAGTATTTATCCTGTTAAAAAAGAGCTGATGCAAACGTTACAACATTTGCTCAGCCTAGGCAATATAAACTGAGTGTTCTACTATCCTTCTCCGTGTTTTCATTATTTTTCTCTTTTTCTTAAAAAAAAAAATAAAGCGACGTTGCCATATGTAGAAGGTTCTAGCACTATACACAAGAATCAAATGGTGGACCTGAAATTCCTTTAGGATCGTTTGTTCTAACTTGTTTTTACAGACGGGAAAACTGAGGCGCAGAGAAGTAACTTTTTGCCTACAGTCCCACAGCTTGGTCAGCAGCAGGTCATGACTCTGACCTGGTGCTTTGAACACCCAGTGCAGCATTCCAGGCAGTTTGGAAATAAGGCTTTCAGAATATGCTCGCAAGGGGCTCCAGAGTGGCTCAGTCAGTTAAGTGTCCAACTCTCAATTTCGGCTCAGATCTGATCCCCCAGTTTGAGAGTCCAAGCTCTGGGTTGGGCTCCGTGCTGTGCTAAGAATGTGAAGACTGCTTGGGATTCTCTCTCTGCCTCTCTCTCTGTCCCTCCTTCACTCATGCTCTAAGTTCTGAAAAAAAAGAATATGATTTCAATTTAAAAACCAAGACGAAGTAATCTTCAACATCTCCATGTAATTACGTATTTCCACTTGTCAGCTTCTTCAGAAGGCAGAAACTTTATTATAAATCTTAATAAAGGAGCCCAAAATAAATGCTGGGTCCCTTCTTTCACTGAAGAAGCAGTATAAGCTACTTTTAAAATGAGACTCGGGGCGCCTGGGTGGTTCAGTTGGTTGGGCGTCCGGCTTCGGCTCGGGTCATGATCTCACGGTTTGTGGGTTCAAGCCCCACGTTGGGCTCTGTGCTGACCGCTAGCTCAGAGCCTGGAGCCTGCTTCAGATTCTGTGTCTCCCTCTCTCTCTGACCCTCCCCTGCTCATGCTGTCTCTCTCTGTCTCTCAAACATAAATACAAGACATTAAAAAATTTTTTTTTAAAAGATAAAATGAGACTAAAAAATTCCTTCAAAGATTCTAAGAGGTAGACCAAAACAAAGCGTAGACACAAGACCTGTAGGGTAAGCTAGTCTGGCCTTTACACTTTTATCAAAGTGAGGGCAGAATGCCAGGCTGGGGGCAGTCTGAATCACCATAAATTGCTGAACTATGCACATGACATCATATTACTTAAGAGGCGCCCCCTGGCTATCTGGGTGCTTTTAGAGAACTCACTGTCTCTAAGATTTTTTTTATGCTTGTTTTAGAGAGAGAGAGGGACAGAGAGACCAGAGGGTGAGCAAGGGAGGATCAAAGAGAGAGGGAGACACAGCACAGAACCTGACGGGGGGGCTTGAACCCATGAACCATGAGATCATGACCTGAGCCAAAGTTAGACACTTAACCAACTGAGCCACCCAGGCAACCCTATAATTAGAGTTCTTTAGGTAGAAAAAGACTGCAGATAAAACATGGAAATAAGGAAAGCAGTAGAAATGGTAATTGTTGGTAAATGCAGATGAATATTCAAGTATATAAAACAAAAATAATCTTACAAGATATATATAATAAACTGTAATAGGCAGTATATGGAAAGTAGTAAATGTTTAATTTAAATTAGGTTCTATTAAATGAAGGATGTCTCTTTTTAAAAGAATAATAAAAGAATAAATAACATGCTAATCAAAGGGGAAAAGGGTATAATAAAAATATCTGAGTAATTCAGAAGAGGCAAGTAACAAGAGAAAAAGGTTAATAAAATTGTGAGACAAGTAGAAAACAAATAAGACTGAAGATATGAATCCAAATACATCAGTAATTTCATTAAATGTAACCGAATTACATACTTCAGTTAAAAGACAGAGATTATCAGACTACATTTAAAAAAGAATATGCTGCTATAAGAGATAAAACCTGAATATAAACACAAAAGGGTTGAAAGTAAAAGGACGAGAAAGATGTACTATGCAAACACTAACCAAAAGTAACTGATGCAGTCACGCCCATATATAAAATTAAACTTTAACACTAACAGCTTTGGTAGAGATAAGGAAAGGCATTCTGTAACAATAAAAGGGTCAATTCGCCATGAAGATAATTCTAAATTTATGTCCACCTAGTAAACTTGCTTCAAAATGTATAAGGAAAAACTGACAGAAATAAGAGACATCTGGATCTGTAAACATAAGACTTTATCACCTCTCAGAAACGTTAAGAGCCACGTAGGATATCAGTTAGGATATAAAAGATCTGAAAAAAATAAAATTAAGAAACCTGACCCAGTCAACATAATGAAGCACCAGGTATATTGCTTTCTTTCTTTTTTTAATGTTTATTCATTTTTGAGCGAGAGATAGACAGAACATGAGCAGGGCTGGGGCAGAGAGAGAGGGAGACACAGAATCTGAAGCAGGGTCCAGGCTCTGAGCGGTCAGCACAGAGCCTGATGTGGGGCTTGAACTTATGAAGCATGAGATCATGACCTGAGCCAAAGTCAGACACTTAGCCGACTGAGCTATGCAGGCACCCCCAGTTATATTCTTTTCAAGTGGACATGAAATATTTATAGAAATTTGCCACATGATGGTTTATGTAATGGATTATCTCCTTTCATTTCACATAAACTATCAGAATATGTTTAATGATCATGCAAATTATACTAGAAATCATTTTTTACAAGTTAAACTAGAAAGCCAGTTTATCTTGTAAAAAAATGATTTCTAGTATAATTCACATGATCATGTGAAATTCATGAACTCACAATAAGAAAATCACAACAGAAAGAAAACGTTTAGAAACAAATGAAAATAAAACAAATAGCCTTTAAAAAAGCAAATATCAAAAAACAAACAAGGCTGGAAATCTATGATCTAGCAAACATCTCAAGATCCAAAGAAAACTGAAGATAATAAATATAAGAACAGAAACAAATAGAATATCATTATTTGAACCTTGAACCTAACTTCTTTTTTACATATAAAAAGTAATTTGATGATTTTAAGAATAGATTGGCTTTGCCAGTAATACACTTACTGTGTACAGTAGGAAAGAGTATACTTATATTTTGTTCAGAATTTTATTTTCATTTAAGAATATCACATCACCAATAGCAAAACTACTCACGGCACATAAAGTTATTGCACTGTTATGGGGCACCTGGATGGCTCAGTCAGTTAAGTGTCCATCTTCAGCTCAGGGCACGATTTCACGGTTCGTGGGTTCGAGCCCCATGTCGGGCTCTGTGCTAACAGCTTGGATCCTGGAGCCTTTTTCGGATTCTGTGTCTCCCCCTCTCTCTGCCCTACCCTGCTCACTCTCTGTCTCTCTTGAAAATAAACATTAAAAAAAATTTTTTTTTTAAAGTTATGGTACTGTTAGTGATTCTGTATCTTGGTGCAAATATCTACTTCCATATTGAAATATTTTTTATAATTCATCTTCTTTTCTCTTCCATAAGAAAATTACAGACATTCCACAAAATATGGAATAAGATATATGTTATATATATAGATTTGTTATACAGGTAGGTTATATTATCTGTGAATTTCTCTTCAGAGTATTAAAGGAGAAAATATTCTTTACAGAATGAGAATATTGGGTCTGGCAGGGTTGAAAACAACTAGACTTGATGGTTTTTAAGTCCCTTCTAGTCTTACCTTCCCTAGGTTTTAAGTAACCATTATTTCTTAGAATAGGTTTGACATATTTTGCAAGCTGTGAATGGCAGGCACCGAATCTGAAACAGTATGGCATTTAAATCTAATAACCCTTGTAATGGATACTATCACCACTATTTATTTGAGGGAATAAATTTAGAGGAGTTAAATAATTTGCCCAAGTTTTCATATCTAGGAAGTGTAGAGCTGGTCTGATTCCCAGTGCATGTCCTTTTCACTCATTATCTCCAACAAACGGTAAACAAAACATACTACTTTAGCTAGAAAAGCTAAGTATTATCTGTGTACAGAAGCGAGGCTAGGCCAATGCAAACATTTGTAAGAGATCTCCATCCAGCACAGCAAGAGAGGAGAGACAGGCTATATAAAGAGAACAGGTCATTTTCTAAAAGTCAGGACCAATTAAGGTGGTTATAAATGGATGCCATTTGAAAATAGATTAGAATGAGTTTCGAGCCATGCCCAAGTTCACCAAAACAATTTTTATTTCCAGTGTTTAATTGGGTATGCACACAGGCATGACACAGGTTTGTATTCATTAAGTCCTCATGCAGAATTATATTCTTCTCAATAAAGAAGCCAGTTCTGTCCAGGTCACTATCTACACACCTATGTTACAACATTTATATCAAATCTGGTATCTGAAGAAAAGATACACATATAATATGTTCATTTAAGTTACGTATTTTACAGAAAGATTAAAAATTCAAGTCACACAAAACTCAAAAACTGTATTAAAAGTTTGAATATAAAACTCAGAGATCCACCTGGAATGACTAAGAATGGAAGTTCTGTATCCACCTGTGTTAAAACTCGTACATGTAAGGAAATTTGTTACCGATAAAATGCGTTCATTTATTCAATGTAAGTTATCTAATTTTAACAGTATGGCACCCTAATAACCAAATGGATTTTTATGATGAGGCACTTTTGTTAGTGATGAAACCAAAAGGACAAATTTGCTGCATACTAATAATGCCAGCTGTTTTCTTCAGTAATCGGGTATACACTATGTAGTAAGTTGCAACAAATACCCTTCCATTTGTATACAACTATCCAATATATCTTTAAACATATGTGTGTGTGTGTGTGTGTGTGTGTGTGTGTGTGTGTGTGTGTGTGTATGTTCTTCTGGCTGTACTGATGCACTGTAAAGCTATTCCACAGTGCAAAATGATGAAACCAGCCCAAATGAAGGCTGAATAATAACAATTCTGGTACAAGAAAATATTTACAGTTACTGGAACGTGTAACAGTAGTTTTTTTGTGTTTGTTTGTTTGTTTGTTCTTGTTGCTATGGTGGACGTACCCCAGTTTAAAGACAGGGATGAAACTGTGCTTTATCGCCCGGGGTTTCAGACAGTGGAGGAGGCGGCTGGGCATTATAATGCTGCCGAACTAGCGTGCTGGCTCACGTTCTGGAAGCTTTCCCCATTGATTTGGTCAGGCGACTGGGGCGGGCTGGAGGGAAGGGGCCTGCGGGTTGAAGCCGAGGTGCCCGGAGAGCTGCCCCCGCCAGCAGCGGCCGGGGCCCTGTCGGGGGCGCGCGCGCCGTCGGGCTGGGGGGCCCCCGGCTCCCCTCTGCTGAGGTCGGAGGCGCTGGTGCGCAAGCGCTCCCGCGCCAGCCAGTCGGCGATGGAGAGGTCCTGGGCGGAGCATCTGGGCTTCAAGCGGCTCACGGCGGACAGTTCGGCCTCCCTCTCCGCGCCCTGCTCCTGCGCCTTCCAGAAGCTCAGCACGCTCATCTCGGCCGCGTCCCTGTGCCCCCCCAGCGTGTGCCGCCGTTTGATGTTCTTCCTCTTGGCGGCCTCGGCGCTCGATTTCTGGCTCCCCACTCCGAACATGTCGTCGGCCGGCGCCCGGGGCCTCAGTTTTAACCGATCGGCGATCTTGGTCTTCCAGGTGGGCTCCTGTTTCTCCGATTCGCTCCGGGTCGGGGTCAGCAAGCTCCCCGTCGACTTCCCCTTCTTCATGACGTCGAACACCCGAGTGATGGCGGGCGCCTCCCCAGGGCCGCTGCCTTCGGACTTGAGGCGCGCCGACTTCTTCCTGGACAGGGTGTCGCACTCGATCAGCTTGTGGGAGCTGAAGGGCTGCCGCCGGCCGTCCAGGCTGGGCGTCAGGCTGCCCTCCGTGCCGCTGACCTCGCTGCCCTCGGAGCTCCTCCGGCTGGCCTTGGCGGCCTCCTGGAGCCTCCCGCCGAAGAGGGCCGCGGCGAACACGGGGAAGTCGCTCTCGCTGTCCGTCTCCACCGGCCGGCCCTCGCTGATGAGCTCGCTGCGCTCGTCGTCCGCTTCGTCGCCCCTGCTCTCGGCCACCGAGCGCACGTCGGGGCTCAGCCGGCTGCAGTCCAGGCCGGTCGGGTGCGCGGTGGACGACGCGGTGGAACAGTCGGAGGTGGCGGTGCCCACGGTGGCCAGAAGGCCGCAGCGTCTGGTCTCGGGGCTGGTGGCCGTGGTGGCAGCGAGCCTCGGGAGAGAGGCCTGCGTGGAAGAGCTGAGCACTGTGCCGGAGTCGGACCCCGTCTCTTCCAAGTGCGAGGGCGACTTGCGTGGCACCGGTGACCTGGGGCTGTCCCTCAGCAAAGGGAAGCGGCAGCTCAGCGTGGGGGACCTGCTGTGCTTCGCGATGCGCGGGGGTGATGGCTCTTCTGACGGTGCGCTCTCCTTCCGAGGGGGCGTCTTTTCATCTTTTGGGGCCCCGGTGTCCTTCTTGGCGTTGTTTTCTTTGGAAATGGCGCTCCTTTGTTTCCTGCACAATGCCTCGCTGTCTTTTTTCGACTCTTCTTTAAGGTCATTGTGACTCTGTTCTGGGTTTTCCTTCTTAAAAAATACATTGTCCAGTTCGTCTTCGGAGCTGCTGGGCTGCGCCTTTTCTTTGGGCTTTTTCCTCTTGCGACTCGCGGCCGCAAAGATGGAGGACACGAGGAGTTCCCTGCTGTACTGGTCTTTTCCAGATCCCCAAGAACCCTGAGGGGCAATCAGAGAAATGAGGCTTTGAGCAGAGGGGCTTTATGGAGCTCATCTTCTGAAAAGGTTTCCCCCCAAATATTTCTTACTGACTTAACGCTACGAAAGCTCTAGACGCACTAACAAGAGTGTAGTGTTTTGTACCACTTTGTGACCTGTTCGTGAAGCAAAGATCTATTTCTGCTTTACTAGCTCCATGTCTTGGCAATTGGCGGTATTTATCTGGAAAGCCACAGCTCACATACATCCGTCTTTCACGGGGAAATATTTTGTGCTTAGAGCTACCTAGCGCTCCTATTCTTGTTAATTTCCCTGACGCCACCGACTGCCCCTGCTTCGGCAAGGCGGGACATTCTTCACGTTCCTTAATCTAGAACACAGGTTTTCGAGTTAAGATTCTGACACAGTTGAGTATAATATTCTGACATGGGTTACTAAAATGGTATGACTGACTTCAATTTTCTCATTACAGACACCATATGATACACATCTTGTATCCGATAAGCTCATTTAAGGGAAGCCTTTGGTCTTCCATGAGTTCGGCCAGATTGGGTCTTCAGGCTTGCCTGAGGCAAATCAGGTTGGTAACGTCTCCTTCATCCCAAGGTAACAACAAAATCAGACAATTCAAATAACTGTAAGGTCAGTTAAAGATCTTAAATCCTTACCAGAGAACCACTATCACTGCTATAGTTGTAGCTCAGGCTACTGGTTTCCTTAGCTACTCGTAATAGGTTCTTGATGACAACTATTTAATTAGTTTGTTCATAATTCGCATGTGCTAAATCAGTGGTGGGGGGGGTGTGAAGAAACACTTGCCCGTTAACCACAGACCATGTGAGGCAAGCAGGAAGGCAAGTATGCTGAGTAACAGAAGCAGAAAGTATATTTCTCTATTGTCATAAAGATCTTAGACAAATTAAAACTACGTGTCAAAGTCATGGGCAAAAAAAAAGTAAACATTTAGGCTGTTGTGTTAAAAAGCATTCACCACAATAAAATCGCAGATTAACAGAACTTTGTTTTTATAAGTTGGAAAGAATCTCCTGGTTATCCAGTACACTATGAATTGGTTTTCTACATTTTAACACCTTCTGGGGAATGGTTGTGGCTGCACCCCGAATCAGAACTGATCTTCCTTCCTCTGGCTTGCTGTGTGTGACACCAAGCAAGTGATTTACTTTTCAACATCTCAATTTCGTTGATTATTTAATCAACACAAGATTAGGTGACATTAAGATTTTCTAAGGCTCCCTTTAAAATTCCGTGATTCTGTGACTATATACATGTTGGAGCAAATAAATTGGCTGTACTTACTTTACAGTTGAAAAATTGTTACAAAGAATTATACTATTTGCATATCCCTTGTATTACAGGCAGAATACAACTACCGCCATTGTTAAGATGGAGAAAGTGTTATAAAAACAGATGAAGAAATATGCATCTAGTCAGAGGGAAGGAGAGATTTCAAATAAGTCTGAAATCTCAAATCTAAAATCCAAATGTAACTCTAAAATCCTCTGGCAGAAAAAAGAAAAAGGAAACTGTCCTAGATTAACGAAACCTAAAGAAACAGGACAATAAAATGCAAGGAGCGAGCCTTAATTGCATCCTGTGTAGGGAAATAATTGGGCCAACATGGGAAGTTTGTATAAAAACTATACATTAGAAATAGTAATGTGTACTCATGTTATGTACCTGGGTATTACGATTACCCTGTGATTTTACAGGAGGATGTCCTGTTGTTTGGAGACACGTACTGAAGTAATTAGGGATAAAGTGCTGTCATGTCCGTCCTAACTCTGAAATGATCATCCCTCACATGCATATCAAGATGTACCAAATGATGAATGTAAGGCAAAAGGTGTGGATGCTATTTTTCTAGTAACTTTTCTCTAGATTTAAAAATTTTCAAAATAAAATATTAGGGCAAAAAGCCAGTCAAAATCACAATGTAAGTTATAGTGAATGGGGCGCCTGGGTGGCTCAGTCGGTTAAGTGTCCGGCTTCGGTTCAGGTCATGATCTCATAGTTTGTGGGTTCGAGCCCCACGTCAGGCTCTTTGCTGACAGCTAGCTCAGAGCCTAGAGCCTGCTTAGGATTCTGTGTCTCCCTCTATCTCTGACCCTCCCCTGCTCGTGCTATCTATCGCTCTCAAAAATAAATAAAAAACAGAAAAAAAAAAAGTTATAGTGAATGATGTGATATGATTGGAATATTTTGTAAATTTCTGGCAAGAATTATAATTTAATCACACACAGCCTCATTATGATATTTAAATAAGATTTATAAAGCTCATGCCTCATTTCCGAATAGAACAATGTTTTAGGAAATTTATTGGCAATTCTAGTTGTTACTGTTTCAGCCAAGTTTGCACAAATTGAGTTAATTAAAAACTTCCTAAGAATAAACTTCCCCAAACTACTCAAAATGTTATTTAATCTTGTGGTGTTGTCAATGGCACACGTATTATGTAAAAATACTGATTTCACTGAAAGGATGGCAAGAATATATATTTTCTTACGAACTATATATCATTCATAAGAATGTGTAATAGTAACAAAATCTATATAACTACTGAAACATGCAGATGAAACATGATGCTTGGATTTGCTTCAGAACAGACCAGGAGGGGGGAAGTGGGTGAAATGCACATGACCCGAGATGGCCAGCCGCGCGGTGATTGTTGAGAATGGATAATGGTCGCATGGGGACTATCCTCTCGGCTGTTGTGCATGTTAGAAAATTGTCATGGTCACAAATTTAAGAAGTGTCTACTCCTCTGTATTAGGCTAACCTGTGCTGAGAGAAACCCAACAGTCCAACTCAAAATCCAGTATTCCACCATATTCTAAGAATTAGTTGTTCCCTTTAAAAGACTTTGTTGGTTCATGTCACAACACAAGACACAGAGAGGGATGCATTTATATACTAACCATGACAATCAGCAGAAAGGCACCTCCCCCCACCAAAAATCAGCCACAAGGCAACTCCTCCCCCAAACTGTTCAAAACAATTTACCTTAGATTTTGTGGAGTCGCTAGTAGCTGAATCTGTGAGAAGTTAAAGAAAACAACGGTCAGTGTCAGTCAATGTTTATGGCTTTCAACGGACAATGCAAAACTTATGGAAAAGACAGGCACAGAACAAAATGTGAAAGCAAAACTCAAACAGAACAATAGAACACAGTGGATAGTCAGAGCTCACAAAGATGCAAGCTGCACCACAGAAAGCCACCGCCATGAAAGGATGCTGTGAATTGTAGGCAGAGTCAGCTCGATGATAGGAATGGCAAAGGAGCCCTGTACTAGACAAGAACAGAAGCGCTAGTGTTGAATCAAATTTCTAAAGAGTAAATCTAGCAGTCAAGAAGCTGGAAGACCTTTGTGAGAATTGTACGATGTACCACATCCTGTATCGGAAACGGATACACAATGTAGAACTTTCCAGACTGTCGGCTGGCCTCGCTGCAAATTGAGACACTCAAACTAGGTGTGCTTATGTTGATTTTTGTCAGACCGTCAGACTTCAATTTCATAAGCATGTACTGCATGCATTTGGATGCATTAGGTAACCCTGCTTCCAGGTCACTTTGGTTTTCAAATAATGCTTTAGACCCCAGTTCACATCTGTGCAGTCAGGGATCCTTTTGACTACTTTGGTTAAATTGCTACCAGTTTTGTAATTCGCTATCACAGATGCTATTATGGAAATGGAAAAATGGAGACCATAATTTTCACTGTCTGGCAAAAACTCAGATTATACAATTAGAAAGAGGGTAGGAAGGGGCTAGCGCTATTCAGGAGAGTACCAATTGTGCAATTTTGGTCTTTCAACTTGAGGGAAATTGATTTTCAGAATTAATGAGCTGAGCCCCATGCCACGCCCCTTTGAACACATGGCTAAATGCTTTATGACTTTAAGAACTGGTGGACCATACCATGCTATTTCTCCTCACGGTCTGCTTCAGAAATAACAAGAAACAGCAGAAAAACTTTTAAGAGAGTAGTATTGATCTGTTTACAATAATCTTGAAGAGAAAATGTACACCACAGATCAACCGGGTTTGCATTTACAGGAAGCGGGGGTTTCTGCAGACAAGGCAGCTGCAGTGCGGACAGCAGTCATCCTTCTTCCTACAGCCCCAGCTGTCCATCAGGGCCACCACAGAGTCCACCAGCGCCATTACCGTGTGATAGACTCCGCCCACTTCGCCTGTTCGACACCAGTATAGATTTGCCTGTGTCAGTAAGTGCTGAGAAAACCCTTTAGGACTCAAACAAGAACTAGAGACAAAGGGAGAACAGTGTGTGAAACAACATGCTAGATTTTTTAGTTGCAACAGTGCGGCAGGCGAAAATTGTCAGCAAAAGAGCCTACGAAAACCGCTACTTCCCCGGACGTTAGGGCGGCAAGAGAAAAACAGAAGAAAATGTCAAATGGGTTGACTTTTTTTTACTGTGACATCTCTAGTGACAAATAATATACTGCATTTATGACAAAGGTGCCCACTTAGCAGTTCAACATATTTCACTGGCTGCTTTCAAACGGAACGTCTAGCTCAAGGACTACTTTCATACGGTCCAGATCATACTTTCTGCCATCACAGCAACCACATATTCAGTAGCATAGATCTGTTTTACCTTGTGATGACTATTACATGGAAACTGTGAATTAAAAAAAAAGAACAAAACAGTGGTTTGCATGCTCATTTCCCTCCTATGTCCATTCTGACAAGCATTACAATCCCATGCACTGCCAATGGCATTTTAGTCACTGGAAGATAATTAAGATCAATCAGAAAAGGAAGATTACAATTTTTTTATTAGTAGAAAGGAAACAAAAAAAAAAAAGGAAGAAGAAAAGGAAAAAAAAATCACAGTGAATTGTTACTTGTGACAGATTTGTTCTTTCATGTTACGAGAAGTTAGCTTTTAACCTAGAGATCAACCCCGCCCAGGCGAGAGTTACCTGATACATCTCCAGGGGGGACGCCTGTCCTTCCAATGTTGGTGAGTAAATGATCTATGTTTGGCACGGGCTGGGAGTCTACTGTGTTTTCCTCCTGTACTGCTGTCTACGGTTAACAAACAGACATCTCTTCATCATCTCTTCAAAGACACTTTCTTTAAAATTCAAACAACAGTTAGCAAAAGACACATTACTGAGCGGAGCACGCGTGCTTAGCTTCTTACACTGTTTACACACAATTAATTAACTACGAAGTAAGCATCCTTCTTGTGTTTTCATTAGACCAGAAACTGAGGAGCTATTAACCTGCTTTCTGGGGGTGCAAATAGCATACAAAGCAGGAAGGTGACACTCTTGTGGCATCAGGATCTGGTGTCCCAAATGAAAACAAGTCAGTACAAATGCTGACGGACAATACTTACAAGAGGCTCTTCAGCACCTTCTTCTGTGAAAAACCAGTCATGCTAAAAGTTAAAATAGAAAAGGTGAAAAGAGAAACGAAATAACCCCTTACGCAGATCTATATTTTGGAGATAATATAGGAAAAGAAAAAGGTAGTTTTCTCAGTAAATTAAAAAAAAATTATAATCAGATTCTGTCCTACCAAGCATCAGCCGCTCACAGAAAAAGATTTTCTTGAGGAGACGGAGCCTGAACTTACATGCTGGATAAGCGTCTCCACGATCTTGTACTGGTCGGGCATGTGAGTGACCATGTGGGTCATGTTATCTTCAGATGTTCTCACCAGAGTTGGGCCAAACACTATTGCTAGGTTTCTGGGTTCCATCTGGAACAAAGGATGTCATTGAAAGATATCAGAACTTCTCTTCAGAAAGTTGGCTTAAATTCCCATTGTGCATTGGGCATTTTATTTCTGAAAGGTTCTTTTGATGAAAAAGAATTCAAAGAAGAATGGCTGACTGGCTGTGTGTAAAAAAAATAAATAAATAAAAATAATAATGCTTCCTAGTTAGGCTTTCCATGAGCTAAGCTACACCTAAGTTCTTTTTCTGGCTTTCATGGCAATGTACTATGCATAATTGGCATTCATTTTTTTCCACGAAGTCTTTGATTGCAAGCAATTGATCTGGTTCAAAACGAGTTATTACGAGAGCTACATTAACTGACAAAAATATGAAAACCAAAGGGAAAAAAAACATTCGCAGAAGAATAGGGTAACCATCTCCCCTCAAAAACGAAAAACAGGAAGAGGTGCTCAGAGATACATGACATTTTACAGATTTGTCTCTGTAGTACAACAAAGTGCTAATATTTAAAAACCCAAAGTCCAGAAATACTCTTTTTTGACCAATTTTTACTTCAATGAAAACAAAGCTCTGTACTTATTCTTGTGCCAACCTGAACGCCTCGATAGGACATGCTTATACGTCTGAACATTCATTTCCACGATATTTTGTATTCCTTGTTTAATTACCCAATTATCAAATGTATAGATCCTTTGTTTCCCTTTGCTATATCTTACAGTGTCTGGTGTCTATTTTGCATTTAGGACTAGATTAAAATGTCAAATAGCTTTAACCAACCCTGAAAACGTACCAGGAGTTAAAAAAAAAAATCACTGCAGAACTCAAAAAGTCAGACTGGTTTAGGGGGCCACACTGCTAGACTATTTTGGGAGAGCCATGCACATGCCCACGTGTGTGCACACACACATTTTAGGTGTGGTGCAAAGTGGAAAATGTACAGACTTCCTGTTCTGAAGCCATTATTATGCATCAAATACATTAACTACCGTACTACCTGCATTATTACATTGTGCTTACTGCAGAGATATAAGTGGAAATTGTGATCAAAGTCCATATTTTCATAGAAAGCTGACTTAGTGGAAAGAAAATCTGACTACAGGAAAGGCTGACTTGAACTGCGCTCACAAGGCCATTTCTTATTTTCCCTCTGAAAGATGTTGTCATCTTATTCTTGTATTTGTACTGGTGAAAGTGGCTCACAAAATAAAGGCTATCTCAAAGGTCTTATGCAAAATTTTCGCTAGATTCATTTAAGTTCGTAGACTAATGATAACATGCATTATTATTTCTACGTATACAGTCTTATTTATCATGTGGGTATTTGCTTCTAGCTGGCTCCGCAATAAAACTAGTAACATAAGTAGGTGGCAGTTTAGTCATTCATTATTTAAGGCAAATTATGTACTTTTTGAAAGATGTTTCAGAAGTGTCGTCAAATAAGTCCAGTGTTAGTTAACATATTAAAACCACTAAAAAATTCTATAGTAAAGAAACCTGTTGAGTGTTGTTTAATTCAGTGCTTTCTGATTAGTCCATCAACTGCCGTTTTTCCACTGCTACTAATAGCCAGCAAAAGTGACGAATCGATCAATGATGTACTGCACTTTGGGGAATGCTGAAATAATCAGAAAATACTTCCGCAATAATTGCATTGAGAACTTTTTTGGATTCTACTGGATGAACTTCCGGAAACAGTATAGTCCAGTGCTCTCTATTTTTCCTTTTTCCTTTTATAGCCCTATCACTACTAAGGAAACGGAGGGTCTGAAGGATATTATACACTCCTTGTAAGCTTCTCGATCTGCGGGTAGAGGGGTTGGCACTATTCTCACCCTCCAGCCTTACTACAGCTGTGAGCAGTCGTCTTCCAGAACGTCACAGACACTAACCTGACCTGAATTTTCTCACCTGAAGCAGACATAACCCTTAGGAAAGGGGGACAGCAGTGTCCTGAGTTTGGGGTATTCTGTTTCTTTCTTCTCCAGAAGCCAAAATCACTTTATTTAAATATTTTGTAAGTAAGGCTGAGCTTTAGGAAATCATCATTTTGCAACCTCTAACGATATAATGGGTTTAGGCAACAATCAACTAGTGACGGGAAAAAATGATGAGAAGTTAAGACTACAATGGAGACAACCAAACACAATGTGTGGAACTTTAGATACTGATTTAAACAAACAGGTGTAAGAAGACATTTCTTGAAACCAATCAGGAAAAACTGAACACAATTTGAGTATCAGATCATTTTAAAGGGTAACTAATTTTGGTGTGTTTGATAAAGGGAATGTGATGGTGTTGTTTAGACAGACAGACAGACAGACAGACAGCCGGAAGGTCTTATCTGCTTAAAACAAAACAAGACCATGTCAGTTTTCACTGTTTATCATTTGGTGAATACTGCAAAAGTATCACAAATGTTGCCTATTCAACATACTGATACACAGTTGAACAATAAAAGAAGTAAATTTTTTGACTTTTCATTTTTCTTGCTGGATTAATATGAAGAGACAGGTGTTTTTCAAATGGTGACAAGTGATACTTTAGGATCTTTTGCTTTTATAAAAGGGTGATCTTTAGAGGGGCTCATTGGCCAACAGGATGTATTTTAGAGCTTTTGCTGAATTATAACCTCGTTTTTGACAGACACGAAGCAATGAAGTCTACCTTTTCAACTAAACCAATGAAAGTACACCTCTTCGATACGTACTTACCTTATTTTTTTCTGAATTCTCTGCCACCGTCTTCAGATGAGCAGAAAGGAACTTAAGAGTTTCGTAATGATGTTCGGGCAAGTCGTGAATCTGAAACATATTATTTTCATGATGGATTTAAAGGCTGAATTTCAGTTGTGTCTCCCTAAGTATAAAATAATACCTACTAGTCTTTTTAATGTTTTCAGACGGTCTAGAGGATCTTCTTTACGATTAGCCTCAATGAAGTCGGCGTATTTATCTGACAACAATAAGAATAAAACAAATTTATCTTAAATTGCTTAGGTGACTTATAACCTAGATTTCCTTTGAGGTTCAACCTCAAAACACCACACCACTCAAATTTAAATGTAGGGATGACCCCAAGTAGCCTTCAAAATTTAAGTCTCCAAACCTGCTGCTGTTTTTAATGATCCTCTTGGCCCTACCATCAAATAAAATTCCCTAAAATGTGAGTTCTCTGAGGGTATATCCTGGATTTATAGTCTGTCCATTCTTTTTCCTCCCCCAAACACAGCACTGAGAAGAGGGTCTTAATAAGTCAAATATTTGGCTTGACTGAAAAAATGTTTTTCTACTAATTGTACCTGATTATGGCTGAAAATTTTGACAGAGAACAATACATTTTTAATTTGACAAGCAAACATGCATGAACGGGATATGATATATTTTATGGAACCTAAATAATTTCATAAGCTCTACTTTTTATCGAAATTTATCAGGAGGAAAGACCAATCTGAATGACAAAAAATAGCCATAATTTTTAAAAAATATCCATAATTATGCTTTATATAGAGGTTAGTAAATAAAATCTCCTGCTTCCATTAACAAAATATTTTCTCCAAGTTCAATTTAATATTTTATGGCTTTCCAACAATGTCATTTTAAACTATCTCAACTGGTATCTTTTGTGTGCGAGTTTACTCACCATTTGTGAAGAGAGGCTCAGGAAGTTTTCTGAAGAAGGATTTTAGTAGACTGCTTATCACATTCAAATCTCGCCATTTCTGGGAGTGCAAAAATTAGAAATATTGCATTTTTGTAGTCAGCACTACCAAAGGGGAAAATAACCCGTAGATCAGGTATGCAAACGGATATAAACACACTTACATCATCTTGTATATCAATATCGGCCATTCCCTTATTGAGCTCCTCCTGCATACTTGAGATGGCTGCATTGTTTCCAGGAACTCTATAAATACCTGTATACTCAAGACCTCTTTCTTCAACTAATTTGCAACATATGTCAACTATTAATGGAATATACTGCAAAACAAGAAATAATATTTTATTTAATACAGCACAACTGTTCATATTTGTTAGTAGGTGTATATCGTGGCTAAAAGGTCCCTTCCATCCAAGAGGAAAATACATAATCGCAGTTATTCAGAGAAAATGAAGAATGCAGACATTGCAGAGCTTGGAACAGATCAAAGCAGCAAGAGACATTTGGGACAGTGGGAGGAGACCAACTAGGTCAAGACAGAGAGGGAGAAGGGTCTCCAGGGAGATGAAGGTCTGAAGAGGAAATGAGGAAGTCTGCAGTAACGAGAATGTGGGCACAGCTCAGGTGGATAAAGGGGAACAAAGTCAAAAAGAGAAGAGGGGGAGAGTGAGAGTGTAACATCAGTCAACTCAAGACACAAATCCTAACATGGACACTGTACACACATGTGCACGCGTGCACACGCACACACACACACACACGCACATTTACATTTATTATTACTTTCTTAATCAGGTTCCTGTTCTCATCCTTCTTTTAAGATGCTAAAAGCAGAAACACACACGATTTGAAAATGAACTCTTACCATTTCAGATACATTCCTAATGAATCAATTGTGATTTGATTTCAGAGTCAATATGTTAGAAAAAACGCGTGATAGATAAAATTACTCAACGCACCCTGAAAGGAGAGCACTGTTCAGGGAAGCTGGGTCTGCTGGGAAGAGGAAAATGCTGGACAGATTGACAGACACTCTCTGTATCTGAATGGCTGAGGACTCAGGTCCTACCACGACTACAACTGAACTAACGAAGGCAGGAAATCTGGGTGGCTGGGGTCTCCTACCCGATTGGTATGCGCTGGCGGGCAGTCGTCCAGTCTGACACCGAATGTTCCTGTAGCAGTAGGCTTTTTTTCAAACGTCTTTCTCATAATACTTGGAATGCCCTTTCTCCATGTGCCTTTGTCTTTTGGGGGACTGGTATCATCTTTTGATCGTTATGCAAAAAAATAAAAAAAAAGACATAAGAAAAGATGGAAATAAGCATATTTAAATCAGGTCCTTTATCAATATTTATATAAATCAGAGTCCTGTACTATAAATTATAAATCCTATATTTATAAAAAATATATTCTCTTCTCTTCCTAATATAGCACTCCTTTTAACCTTCTGTATAATTTATTCAGAATCTGTTACACTTCTCCATCCTTTTACAATCTGCAGTTTTCTTTAAAACAGTCAAGAAAAGAGGATCAATGTGATATCTTAATAGTGAAATTTTAGCAAAAGGAAGCATGATAGTTTTTGTCTGACAGCGACAGGGCCTGGGTTCTCTGCATTAATCACATTTGCAGTGTCTTTTATGTAGTTATATGTGTTCCATTTTCCTTCATTTCATCTACTACAGGACAAAACTCATCTCAAGGGAAAGGGCCCATTAGCCTAGACCAGGCCCAAGGTGACCTTTGAGCTAGCTCACAGTGGGCCAAGCTCAGTGGAAATGGTACAGAGAAACATGAAATACCCTTACAATCCCAAATTTAAACCATCGTATTTATTAAATTTATCTGGAAATGCTAACATTAGTACCTTTACTGAGAAGTTTCCTTTCTGACTCTTCCTTGGGAGAGTGTGGACTTTGAGTCTTTGGCTCCGATTTAGCACCAAGCAGAGTCTGCCGGATGCTGAGACTCTGGCGAGGTGTTTTTGGCAACTGTTCTGCTTTGCTGCCAAAAGAAACGGAACATTTCTTAACAGTTACGTATTTTACATGCAGAGTAACTTGAAGGTGTGGTGGGATTCTCACCTCATCAGACTGTTATATTCTTTTATTCTTCGACTAATTAGATCTCTGTTAGTCACTCCAGTGTCCTGCAGAATGAACAGGAGGTAAGATTAGAAAATCAATTCTAAACATAAGTAGGGATCCTTACTTTTTGGGGGGGAAGCTCTGTAGTGTACTATATTGCTTAGTCAATACAGACCCTATATTCTCAGTGGACTTGTTTTAAAACCTCTGTTCAACATCACCCAACATCACTCTGCAATAAATGATCCAAGTTGCCTCTCACCTACTGCCAAAAGGGCTTTCTGTTTCTTGTCTGTACCCCTACGATGCTTAGACTAAGCCAGCAAGCCGCAGGTGTTCAAACTTATCAATCTGACATTTTTTATAAATGACTGGGAAGCAGAGGGACAGTTTTTTGTCTCTAACACCAGAAAGAATGAACAGCATTTCAAAATAATACAGTTGTGGAGCGCCTGGGTGGCTCAGTTGGTTGTGCATCCCACTGCGGCTCAGGTCATGATCTCACAGTTCATGGGTTCGAGCCCTGCATCTGGCTCTGTCGTGACCGTGTGGAGCCTGGAGCCTGTTTTGGATTCTGTTTCTTCCTCCCTCTCTCTGCCCCTCCAACCTCCCCACTGCTCTGTCTGTCTCTCTCAAAAATAAATAAACATTAAAAAAACAAAAAAAATAATAGTTGGATAAAAGATAGAAAAATAGTGTCAAAATTTGTTAATGATGAATTCCTAGAAGCAGTGGGATTGACGGTCACTTAGTGTCAGAAGTGGCCCTTACAATTATCAGAAGAGAAGATCGCAAAAGTGGGCTTTTCAAGTTCAACAGATTAACTTTTATAATATGCTATATGGTAAACTCAGATTTGACCATGAAGTGATTTTTTTCCTACTGATTCCAATTATACATTGACATGTACCCTCAATATTTATTAGTCTCATGTTGATTAGAACGAACAATTCAATTTAAAAATATAGTTTGGAGTCAAACAGTCATGAGTTCAAATACTCTTCCTACTTAGCAGCTAAGAGGTCACATAGTCAAGATCTACAGTAAGATGGCCTGGGTTTAAATCCTGGCCCTGGCACCTACCAGCTGTGTGTAACCTTGTGGAAATTCCTTACCCTCTCTTTGCCAGTGTCCTTGTTTATAAAATGGTGATGACATTAATAGGAACATTCATATGGTTGCTGGAATTAATTCATGTAAAATGTTCTTACTCTCCCTGTTTACTCTGAAAAATTCAGGTCTGATGTTCTCTTTACAGTGGTGGTTGTAGAACAAAGGTTGTACTGATGCAGATCTGGTGTTAATTTTTAACTACAAAGAAGGTTCGGTGTAAACTATCAGCGAAAAAAGCACAGGCTTTTTTCCTGAGACCTAAATTTTCATAATCTGAATTGGATGTCATGGAAATGACTACATTGGAGAACATGATTTGCATAATCGTACGATTCATGTGGGTGCCCCTGTGCGCTGTGAGTTAAGGGAAAAGAATGTTGTGCTTTGTGTGTGTGTCCTAACAATGCAAACAAAAGGTAAGAACAATGTGTAAGAAAAACTCTGTTAATGATATGAGAAGATACTCTTGAGCAAAAGTTGTAAACTTACTCACCACTGGATTTGAACCATCAGGTTTATAATTATGTAGCCTGAAAACACTACCTTTATGAATGAAATTCCTGTTGTAAACAAATACCTTGATGGATGTGAGCCAGAAACCCTCAAGTCCCTAAATATTCCTCACTGAAAAGAAAAACTGGCTTATCACATGATTTCTGACAATGCATGTTTTCTTGGAAACCAATGACTATTCTAGCAGGCTCTATTATATTCTTGACTGCATTTGTATTTTCAAATCCTCCTATCAGTATCTCTTTGCATTTACATAGTAATCTGTTTTGACAAGTATTTTCCTGGTAACTTAAGCCCCACAGTGATCCTGTTTTTGAGATAAGGAGCCAGAGCTGGAATTATTTAGTCATAAGTAATGACCAGGACTAGGACCTAGGATTTCCTGATCCTGCTTCTAAGAAAGTTGGCAAAATATAGGAATTCTCTGTTTTTCTAATTCCGTAGTGGAGATTTTCAAAACAATATACAGTAGGTACATGTGAGTTTTCCTTCTGATCAATTTTTCAAGTGAAAATAGCATATTATAACTGCTTGTTAATGTTTATTTCTAAGAGACAGAGCATGAGTGGGGGAGAGGCAGAGAGAGTGAGGGAGAGACACAGAGCTGTCTGCACAGAGCCCGATGTGGGGCACGAACTCACACACCACAAGATCATGACCTGAGCTGAAGTCGGCACTCAACCGAGCCACCCAGGCGCCCCCTTGTAACATCTTTTTAAATGTTGTATCAGATTCTTTTAGACTTCCTAAGAAAACTGTTACCGAAGAATCTGGTTTTAGGAGCATCACTTTGAACACACACCTCCTCGTTGAGGTTGCTGCTCTCCTGGATGGTCTTGATCCACGCCAGCATGTCGTCTCTGTCCTCAGCCTGAAAAAGGCACTCGCAGTCTGACGTGGTGAGTCGGAACACATTTTTCCTCTTGGTCTCACTATACGAGATGTCTATTAAGCAAGCGTTGACGCTGATGGGCTGTTCTTCGTCAGGTGCGCTCAGCTGCTCTCTTTTGTCTTTGTACAAGTACAGTGAATGGCCCCGAAGCACAACGTACATCTGTTTCCACGGCCGGATACTTCCGCCAACTCTCTGGAAAACATGGAACAGTTCGGGAATACTTCACGCATGACTCAGTCTTAGGGGCAGGATGAACACATCAGGCAACACCGTTAACATGCACAAATGGACACCAAGCCCAGCGGGTGTCTGAGTCACAGTTGGATACATTTGTCAGGAGAGGGATGGCAAACTGTGCAGAGGGTATGCCAAGCTACGCAAGGAATTTGTGTCAACATCAAGGATAGTGAAATGTCAACTTTAATCTGAGTTGGGGAAAAAAACTATTTTACGGTTCATGAACAAAGTAATTAAGATAAGTTGAACAATGTAAGGTAAAAAAACCAGTAAGCAAAATATGTAAAATATATAAAAATGATAAGAGAATAAAAAATAAGAAAACAATCAGTCAGTAAAGTCTTTTGAGTAAAAGTACGGCTGACAACAAGTCCCAGATCATGCAAATACTGCATAAACACAGCACATACGGGTAATGAATTAAATTACCAAGACTGATCAACTTTATGCAGTCAGGCAACAGTATCTATATCCAAGGTGGGTTTTTCTTAAAAATTACACTCTTCTGACAGTATTTTGTTATAAATAATCTGCCCAAAAACTGTATGAAATTTTATGGCACAGGTTTTATTTTAATAAAGCATATTTTCATTTTATTTTAATGAAGCATATAGACACTGTAATATTCATTTGTATAACTCAATACTTATAAAATAAAGTGCAACAAGGAAATTATAAATGAAAAAAGGGGAAAGCTAAATATTTAAAATTATTAATATGGAGAATTGTCACTCCCTAAAGGAGGACCCTGTGAAAATTTATGGCTAATAAACTATTTAATAAGAAAAGTTGAGTTCCTTCTTGAATAACTTCATGTCTCTTTTCTGCTGGCAAAATATAAGACAGTATATTCCATTTGCAGGACGAAAATACACAAAATTAAATAAATGATTAGAATTTTTTTAAATAACTTTTCCTTTCTGTAGGAAAAGATTTTTTTTTATAAGATGACAAACTTTTATTTATTTATTTAGATGTTTATTTATTTTTGAGAGAGGCTGCATGAGTGGGGGCAGAGAGAAAGAGAGACAGAGAATCCCAGGGACCTTGAGATCACGCCCTGAGCTGAAATCAAGAATCGGATGATTAACTGACAGAGCTGCCCAGGTGCCCAGAAAAAGAGACTTACAAGTGCTATTCTCTACTCTTTATTCTGGATAATTTGCCATCTTATCTGTACAGACTTTATGTGTAATTCAGCAGGGGCCCATTTCATACACTCGCCATTGCTGTGAAAACATACTACCTTGCCCTTATCGGTGATGAGCGGCCGGAAGTGGAGCCATCCTTCCCTGGCAGCATCACTGAAAACCTCTGAGGAAGAACCTTTCCTGGATCCAGAGTCTTCTGATGATTTCTGGCTGTCTATGATCTACAGTAAAGGTCAAGAAAATAAAGTATTTTTTTCCTTTATAAATATTTGCATATGGAAATTGCTTGGTCGAAAAAGTCTTTTTCTAAGTTGTTTATTTTTGAGAGAGTGAGAGAAAGAGAAAGAGAGAGAGGGAGGGAGACAGCAAGCCATGTGAGTGGGGGAGGGGCAGAGAGAGACGGAGATCAAGGATCAGAAGTGGGCTCTATGCCAACAGCACAGAGCCCGATTCAGGCTCTGAATTCATGAACCGTGAGATCATGACCTGAGCCTAAGTCACACACTTAACCGACTGAGCCACCCAAGCGCCCCTGCAAAAAAATCTTTAATGTTCCAAAATGAATGGTTGTTTTTGAAGAATACCAACTTTATCAATTACATTAGAAAAATTTCTGGTCTTGTTGGAAAAAAATGTGAATTGACTACCATCATTTTGTAAAAGTCATCTGTTGGAATTTTTAATCATTAAAAAAAATAACAGAAGTAGCATAATTTTCCTGCTCTCCAGAGCTTGCATTTTAGTGAGCAAAGGCAAAGTAGAATAAAAAATAAAAACAAGAAAATGATCACATTGTGATCAGTACCATTTGGGAAAGGAAAACTGAGATGTAACAAACGACTAAGTAGTGGCTCTAAGTTCAAGGTATACTGAAGGAAGAATATTCAAGATGAAATATGGAGGAAAGGGGCCGCCCATGATAGGTCAGGAAAAAGAAAAGTTCAGGGAGAACATATAGCTGATGAATGTACATTCACTATTATCATTTTGCATGTCCACTGTTGAATCAATGTAAGAGAAACAGCTAATTAACAGATTGTTTAGGGTCATCTAGGACAGGGTAGGAAGTGTGAAAGGAAGCCATTAAGTGATGAGTCAGAGGAGTAACATTATCTGGTCCCAGTTCACAGGTCACTGTGTTTGCCACCAGGAGAATGGGTTCTCTAACCATGAGAAAGGCGGTACTATAGGAATCCAGGTGAGGAACAACGGTGGCTTGGGCTAAAGCAGCATGAGTGAACACAGGGAGGAATGTGACACTTCAGAGCGTGTTCTGGAGGTGGTGCGGATAATACTTAATATGGGGGAAGGTGAAAATGAAACAACAAGGCTAATTCCCAGTTTCAGGGGCTTGAAAAACTGGATGAAGTGAACCTAGGGAGATGGGGAAAACTGGTGGTAAACATGTCCGGGATAGAACCAAGATCTGTTTGGCCATTAAACCTTGATTGCTTATCAAACACCCAGATAAAGATGTCAGAAGGGTAGCAGCCCACATAAGCTGCAGCCTGGGGAAGAGGCCAAGGTGAGCAGCATAAACTGTGGGGAAAAGATCGTGTTGGCAATGAGGGCAGATAGAGATGAAAGAGAGGTCAGAACCAGTCCTAGACATTCCAACATTTTAAATATTAGAATGGCAGGGGCAGAAACGGAAACCAGAAAAGAAAGTGCGTTAGAAAGGCAGTGGGAAATGGTGTTGGATACTACTGAAAGGCCAAAGAGGTGGAAAATCGAAGACAGACATTAGTTTGGGGACCTTGAACCTCACCGGTAACCTTGGCATGAAGCAGCATTGTTCTGGGATGTGTGGGGTGAGAAAGGTAGGACGTGAGGAAGTGGACCCCATGGGCAATTTTTTTCAAGGAGTTTTGTTGTGAAAAGTGGAAGAGAAAATAGAAGCAGGAAATAGAGGGAGATGTAGCTTCAAGGAAAGTTCATTTGTTTCTCTAATATAGTAAATAGTAGAATGTGCTTAGATAATGGCAAATGAGCCACTGACAAGAGCAGTTCTGCAGAAGAGAGAGCGATCTTGAGAAAGCAAAAAGTGATGGAATCCAAAGAAATGTGGATGTAGGCTTTTAACAGGATCATGTTCCCAGTAAACAGATACCTAGGATAAGAATAAGGAACTCTCACCGTAAGAGTAAGAAACTGTGGGTGCAAATGAAGATGGCAGATATTTGTGGAGAATGTAAAACAAGGAAATTCCTGTCTAACAGCCTGTTGTGTGTGCTGTCAATAAAGTATAAGGGAAGACTAGACAAGATAGGACAGGGTAGACTGTATGGAGCAAAACGGAGGGTAGACATAAAACAATTTTGAGGAAAGAAAAATATGCATACAACAAGATACAGGATTGCTGGGTAGTTAGATTTTTGGCCATAAACTGATAAAGTGAGAAAATTCAGCATAATGTGTGTTTAGTATCATATACTTGATAAATATGTTTAGAAACTAGAAAAGAACACCTTATACATAGTATTTTCCAAATGCACCTGAACTGACAGAATATAGGATAGCACTAATTCCCTGTGAAGAGCCACAGTAAGCTAAGGTAAATAGAAACATTTATCATTTGCTGATATTTGAAAAAAAAAATTGAATACCAACCTTGATTCCCTTCAGGCTAGAAACGTGCTTAAAGGACCTGTTGGAAATAAATGTACAAATATTTGCCATAAATGCATAAAACACCTTAGAGATGTAAAAACAAATTGAACATCACAAGTTAGCTTTCAATAATAAACTGACGTTTCATCATTATCATGTTACATGCTCTCTGTTCAATGCAAATGTGAAAAATAGCTAATTTTCTCCATATTGAAACTTTTTATTCCATGACAGAAGTTTTCATAGGAAATCTGGTCAATTAAAACGGTTTCTGCATAAAGTGTAAGAGTTTATCCTTCTTTTTAGATGAAAGAAGACTTGGGCTGACCCCTGGGCTTTAGAATAAACCATCAGTCATCCGTAGTTGCAGTGCTCTATTGAGGGCGGCCACGGTGGTAACAACGATCGATAATGAGGCAGGCGGACCGTTCTTCCCGCCAACTGCATTCGGGCCGCTTCGATTCGGAAACCAGTGGCTGCCAGGGACGAGGCTTAGAGTGCGCTTTAACTATTCAAAATAATTCAACTTTAGGAGGCAGAGTTGTTTTGCTGTTTTTTAAATCAAAGCTAATTTAAAGAAATTTAGGATTGTAGGATGCAACTGAAGCCGGCACTGCCTTCCCTTTCAAACTGCCCTGAACAAGATCGCTAGAAACAGATACGCAAACTTCATCTCCTGCAGGATCTGGAGACTCCTGTAACTCTGAGCCACAACATAAATGTCCATGAAGCTAGGGGTTAAACATGGTGAGAGAGGAATGGATCCCGGAGAGGAGGACACCCCTCGTGGTATATCTCGGACAAAGTCGGACAAAGTCGCAGCGCGCTGCTCGCTGCGAGATCAAAACCTTCCTCGGTTGGAACCGTGGGAAACAGGGTACCGGAACTGGTGGCGGAAGCCCCGCTCATCACCATGGATAGCAGGGTTTATGAAACGAAGGAGGAAACACACAGTGTGGCCACCTGTGCGGGGAGCAGTGTGCAGTTGCTGCAGGGAGAAGGACACTCTGAAATGTGGCAGTTACTGGCATATTTCAGAGAAGGAGAAGCGAAGGCAAACACAGGTCACCAATTCAACTCTGCATCACTAGAAAACTTCCTGATCGCCTGGACCTCGCCGTGGCCACACGCTTCTCACAAACTTCCCCCAAGTATTTGGCCCGGGAAGAATGGACTTCATTGGAATATAAGTAATAATCAAATGGAAGCCTCATGGGGCGCCTGGGTGGCTTAGTTGGTTAAGCCTCCAGCTTTGGCTCAGGTCATGATCTCGCGGTTCGTGGGTTCGAGCCCCATGTCGGGCTCTGTGCTGACAGCCAGCTCAAAGCCTGGAGCTTGCTTCAGATTCTGTGTCTCCCTCTCTCTCTGACCCTCCCCTGCTTGCACTGTCTCTCTCTGTCTGTCAAAAATAAATAAAAAACATCAGGTGATGGACATTTAGGCTCTTTCCATGATTTGGCTATTGTAGAAAGTGTTGCTATGAACACTGGGGTACATGTGCCCCAATGCACCAGCATTTCTGTATCTCTTGGGTAAATCCCTAGCAGGGCTATTGCTGGGTCATAAGGGAGTTCTATGGATAGTTTTTTGAGGAACCTCCACACTGTTTTCCAGAGTGGCTGCACCAGTTTACATTCCCACCAACAGTGCAGGAGGGTGCCCGTCTCTCCACACCCTCACCTGCATCTACAGTCTCTTGATTTGTTCATTTTAGCCACTCTGACTGGCGTGAGGTGGTATGTCAGTGTGGCTTTGATTTATGTTTCCCTGATGATGAGTGATGTTGAGCATCGTTTCATGTGCCTGTAGGCCATCTGGATGTCCTCTTTGGAGAAGTGTCTGTTTATGTCTTCTGCCCATTTCTTCACTGGGTTATTTGGTTTTTGGGTGTGGAGTTTGGTGAGTTCCTTGTAGATTTTGGATACTAGCCCTTTATCTGATATGTCATTTGCAACTATCTTTTCCCATTCTGTCATTTGCCTATTAGTTTTCTTGATCGTTTCCTTTGCCGTGCAGAAGCTTTTTATCTTGATGAGGTCCTAAGAATCCAGTTTTGCTTTCATTTCCCTTACCTTTGGGGATGTGTCGAGTAGGAAATTGCTGCAGTTGA
>NC_043709.1:122312920-122426770 GCF_006229205.1 Suricata suricatta
CAATACCATACTGTCTTCATGATGACAGCTTTGTAGTAGAGGCTAAAGTCTGGGATTGTGATGCCTCCCATTTTGGTTTTCTTCTTCAATATTACTTTGGCTATTTGGGATCTTTTGTGGTTCCATACAAATTTGAGGATAGTTTGTTCTAGCTTTGAGAAGAATGCTGGTGCAATTTTGATGGGGATTGCATTGAATGTGTAGATTCCTTTGGGTAGTAATGGCATTTTCACAATGTTTATTCTTCTGATCCATGAACAAGGAATGTTTTTCCATTTCTTGGTGTCTTCTTCAACATGGAAAGAGCCTAAATCTCCATCACCTAATGAGTAGATCAAGAAGATGTGGTGTATGTACACAGTGGAGTATTACATGACCATGAGAAAGAATGAAATATGGCCATTTGTAGGAAAGTGGATGGACCTCGAGGGTGTCATGCTAAGCGAAATAAGTCAGGCAGAGAAAGACAGATACCATATGTTTGCACTCATAGGTCTAACAGGAGAACAGGAGAAACCTAATGGAGGACCGGGGGAGGAGAAGAGGGAAAGAGAGCTGGGGAAAGAGAGGGACGCAAAACTTGAGAGACTATTGAATACTGAAAACGAACTGAAGGTTGAAGGGGAAGGAGGAAAAAGAGGTGTTGGTGATGGAGGAGGGCACTTGTGGGGAAGAGCACTGGGTGTTGTATGGAAACTAATTTGACAATAAACTACTTAAAAAAACAACAACAAAGAACCAAAAATAAATAAACAAATATCATAAAAAAATTAAAAACAAAAAACAAATGGAAGCCTCAGAGAATCTTCCCAAAAATACTATGATAAAAAAAGACAAATTGTTCTTTGACTGAAGGTTCAATATTATAAAAATGTCAATGTTCCTTAAGTTAATCTTAGAAATTAAACATTGTGACATTAAAACTATCCATAGAAATTTAAGAACTAGAAAATTGACTTTGAAGTTCAAAAAGTAAAATAAACAAAAATGGCCAGGAGAGTTTGGAAAAACACAAAACAATGAGAGAAAGGCCTTACCAGATAGTAAACACATTATAAAACCACCACAATTAACAGAATCTGGTGCACGTGAGTAGACAGATAAATCAACTGGACAGAATGGAGGCTAAAAGTAAACTTAAATATATATAATAATTTAGCATGTAATAAAGATGAAATAGTGGGAAAAATATTGTTCTGAGGACAACTGAAAGGCACTGGAAAATACAAAGTTTCTTTATAGTTTATTTTTTCATTTTATTATAAAATATTTTTATATTTCATTTTATTTATAAAGTTTTAAAGGCCCTTTATCTCATTAATTGGAATAAAATAAATTCCAGACAAATCAAAGTTGCAAATACACACAAGGAAAAAAAAAACAAATTTGAGAGGCAAACAAGAAAGGGTTTTGCTGTAATTCTAGAGGAGAGAAAGGCTTTTTCAGTATAACTTAAAATCCAAAGGCCATAAAAAAATCCTAAATTTGACTGCAAAGAACAAGTTTAACATTTTTTCACAGTTTAAATTTTTAAAAACCTTAAGAAAACCAAACGAAAAACACTGAACTGAGAAAAGACTTACAACACTTATCCCAGAAAAAAGCCCATTTTCTTTATATAAAGAATCCCCAGAAGTCAATCAGGAAAAGCAGTAGGAAGATGGGCAGAGGATATGAACAAGCAGTTCACAGGAAAATGCAAATCTTTAAAAAAAATTTTTTTTACAGTTTATTTATTTTTGAGAGACTGTGCATGCATGGGGTAGAGACAGAGAGAGAGGGGAGAGAGAATCCCAAGCAGGCTCTGCACTGTCAGCACAGAGCCCCATGTGGGGCCCGAACCCACCAACAATGCGATCATAACCTGAGCCGAAACCTAGAGTCGGATGCTTAACTGAGTCACCAATATAAATATAAGAGCCCCAATATAAATATCTCCTAAATATATATGCAGCGATGTTCAATTAATGTAATAGAAATTTCCAAATAAAAACTACAATATGATGCCATTAGATTTACAAAACATCCGAAGTTAGCTACCTTGCCGTGAGGAACAACAGAGACTTTTATCCTCTGCTGGCGGGAACGTGATTTGGGTGGTGGACAACACATGATGCATATTAAAATAAAAAAATACACACCCCTTGATGGAACAGTCTTCTTTCCAACCATATTCACTTATATACTAAATGAACTATGTACAAATATAGTCCCTGAAGTATTGTTTGCAGTAGCAGAAGACTCAATCCATCTAAATGTCTATTAATAGAATGCAGAATAGCAGTTAGATGGATTTCGGTACAGCTACTGAATGGAAAATGAAACAATATGAAGAAGTGAGCCAGGAATGTACGCACGGATGATCTTCACGATCAGTGTGTGCAGCACCCATCACTTGTTTATATATGTACGTACACACACACACACACACACACACGCGCGCCTGTATAAACCTGTGTATGGGATTTGAGGCATTGACTAGCTCTGAAAGAATACAAAGGAAAACAGTAACAAAGTCACGTCCGAGAATAGGACTGGGTAGCCAGAGGCCGAGAGCAGCAGCGATTGTTTAATTCCTATCTTTTTTGTATTACGCTTCTGTCTTACTGATTTTTAAATATTAATTTTAAAAACTCAGCTGAGTAGATTACTGAATAACAACCTGGCTTTATTTTTTGTTTGTATTTCTAATGGTATAAAGTTAGAAAGTATAAAGGAAATCGTCAAAATTCAGCATTTATATGTCAAAGTTATGCTGAACGGCCACAAACAGATATTTAAAATGATATGTTTGAGACTTACAATTTTGCATCTTCTCTGTAATCATCCAGGCCCTCGTCATAGGATTTTGATCGCTCGGTCTTGGAGCTGGGCTGGGCGTCTAGGCTGGGAGGGCCGACAGATTCTGTAATTAAAGTCCAGCATTAGACATCTGCAGGTGGGTTCCAGATCCCTTTACGAGAGAAGGGGTCACGGTCCGCGGCAGTCTCAGCGGAACACTGAGAAAGGAGGGACCATTTGCACAGCCACGCACGGAAACATACCCTGATCGTGGGAGAGCTGGCGGCGGATTAAGGGAGCCGACGTGGTGAGGCTGGGCGGGACCGTAGCTATGGAGGGTGCCTGGGGGGTAGAGGCTGAGATGACAGCAGAAGCAGGGATGTGCGCAAGGTCATGATCAATGCTGGGGCTCGTTGGTTCATCTAGAAGATAAAATGAAAATAAATATTGGACGGGAGCCTGGCTGGCTCAGTTGGTGAGCAAGTAACTACTGAACTCAGGGTTGCGAGTTCGAGCCCTACGCTGGGCTTAGAGCTTAATTAAAAAAAAAAAAAAAGCAAATGAAAAGAAAAGAAATATTGGAATGTTAACTGACTTAATTAATAATCAATGTTTATTATTAAAGAAAAACCAGATATAGATTTTAACACTTAACCACTAAATCGCCAATAAATGACATACTTGGCCTGTTAAAAATCTTATAGAGTTATTACTCTAGTAATTCCAAATAATTCTGAGAATGTAGTCCGAGAAATTAAATAAGTTGCTTCTTCTACCAACCAATTAATACCTTCACTAGCTGATCAGGATACCAACCTTTACGGGTATTTAGAACCTGAACCTATAAAAGCAGAACCATAATCAAACACCACCCTCAAGAATTACTTTCCCATTTTAAATGTGTTACACATCATTTCAGGGAGCCAAACAAGGTGACGTGGCTGAGACTTACCTTTCAGAGCAGCAATACCTAAAACTTCCCTAAACACAAACACACAAGTATACCTTAGTTTTTGTAGAAAAATGAGAAAAGACAGTTACAGACTTAGAAAGTCATAACAAAACCCTCTATAAAGAATATATTATAATGAATATATTTTAATGATTAAACAGCGTTTTGATTTTTTATTTAAAATATCAAGGTATTTTAATTTTGACCAAATTCTAAGACTGCTTTATCATTTTAATGATTGACATTTTAATCAAGATGACTAATAATCATACAAAATTATAACATATGTAGCTAAAATCTGTAAGTTCTGACTACCTTGAGCTTATTTTCTGTTTTTACATTTTTTTTAACATTTATTTATTTTTGAAAGAGAGAGACAGATCATGAGCAGGGGAGGGGCAGAGAGGGGGGACACACAGAATCAGAAGCAGGCTCCAGGCTCTCAGCTGTCAGCACACAGCCTGATGCGGGGCTCGAACCCACGAACTGCGAGATCGTGCCCTGAGCCGAAGTCGGACGCTCAACCAACTGAGCCACCCAGGTGCCCCTTTACGATGTCTTTAAAGCAGTTTTTTGTATCTTAGCAATAGAGAACATTTTGTAAATTCCTCTATGAATCAAGGTTACTAAGTATTTGATAATTTAGTATCATATGTTGGTGAGCATACAATTATTCTTTTTTCAAAAGAAAGGATATAACTGAGATTTTTACATCAATTGAATAAAGATAAAAGTTTAATTTTACTACAGATTATAGTATCCTTTAAAGCTGTCATTATGATTTAAATTACCACAAATTAACCAACTTTTTCAAATGATACATATGTATAAATAAGTTGATCTTCTGGGGTATGCCTGGGCCACCAATGTGTTATGGATTCAGAAGCATGGCTAGGATGGGAAAGTACTGCATTCCTTGAAATTACCTGGCATATGTATGTATCTGATAGTACTAGTAAGTCTGGAGTGATTTCTGTAGCGAAAACATTGACAAGAGTGGTGTGAAATAAAGATGTCAGAGAGTGTCTAGGAGATGCCCTGGGATAAGTCTTTCACAGACCGTTTTATGCCTTGCAAAGCAATTTAAAACATTTACATTTATATTTATTTAAAATTAAATTACATGGAGTGAAATTCAAAATGTTCGTGGATTAAGCGTTTTTTTTTTTTTCTTATGACTCTGGACTTTCTAGAGGTATGCATTCAATCTATTTGAACTTATTGCATTTTGGAGGAAATGTCTGTATTACACCAGGCTGAAATAATCGGTGCTTTAAGCATGTTGTGCAAAAAGGGCCCGGATAGACCCCTGCCGTCCCAGGGAGCAGGGGTGAGGGCAGGAGGCCCAGCAGGGAGGTTAGAAGGCTGTGCTCACACCTTTCAGTCTTTGCATTCTTTAGAATAAATAGATCTACTATGTTAAGACAAAGAAAAGCTAGACATAGTTTTAAAATATACAAAACTACATGGCCCCACATTTATGAATTATACTAATAAATCCAATTCTCTATTCCCTGCAAAAACGTGAGAACTTTTCTACTGTTTTTGAAATACCACTGCAATGATTAACTGGAATTTTATTTTATTTTATTTTTAAAGTTTATTTATTTTGAAAGAGAGGGAGAGAGCTTGAGCAGGGATAGGGCAGAGAGAGGGAGAGGGGGATCCCCAGGAGGTTCCGTGCTGTCAGCGTGGACTGACATGGGGCTCGATCCTACGAACCGTGAGGTCATGACCTGAGCCAAAACCAAGAGCTGGATGCTGAACCGACTGAGCCACCCAGGCGGCCCGAGTAAATGGAATTTTAAAACCCTAATTTTGACATCTGCTTTCGTATTACAATGCACAGATTACATAAAAACAAAAATAATTCAGGCTCATCTCATTTTACAATGTATTTAGTTGTCCAAAGAGAAAACCAGTGTGTTGTCAGATTTTCAACTAATTTCTATATTTTTAAAATCAAACGTATTCTGTCAGATGAAAATAATTGATCATCTCTGTCCTAAGCATATCACATACGACATTAAGACGTTGAGTAATGCATGCAACACGTATTTATGAACTATAAAGACTACAGACTTGCTATTACCACGTAGCATAACCCCTCAGGGTAAACTGAACTACATAATCAAAGAACCCTCTTAACATACGAGGCCTTAATTGACTATATTCACTAAACGCCCCATAGCTTTTCACAATTAAAAAAGGTAAAGTAGGACACTGAAATTGTTATATATTAAAAGTCAAAGCAATACTGTTTATTAACCTGTAAAAAAGCCAGACCTAAGTGTCCAAAAGTTTTATTTTACTTTTGGAAAACACTCTTTTCCAAAAATTGATAAGTAATTACTTCTCACAGACAATATATACTCCATAATTTAATTTGGATTTTTTTTCCAAAGAGTGAATACTATAAGTTATTATGTTTAAACTTTAAAAAATCTTCACTGTTATTTCTTATCAGTTAAAATTCTAGAAGAACATCTATAAAATCTCACGAATCAAGAAAAATATAGACAGGGACAAAATCAAGGCAGCATATTGTGAAATGATGAATAACAGAATTATTTCTCAAACAACAAAGAAAAAAAAGGAAGCCTTATTAGATATTGAGAGCTCTTATAAATAGGAACTAAAATTGTAACAGAAGAGCAAAGCACATGAAAAGACAAATCATGGAAGACACACAGAAGCCTAATAAAAATGTGGGGGAGAAAGCCCTGAGAAAACCTGACTAGTAATGAAATAACAAAATGAAACGAAGTAAAACAGGACAGCTGTTTTTCCTCTCACGCCTGGCAAATATTTTCATCTCATGACGTTCTTATCCTATTTGCTCCTCTTAATCTGAAAGATGACCAAGGAGAAGGTATGTCCTCTATCTTTGGAGTTGAGTGGGGCTCACCAGAGCACCCCCTTCCTATCGGAGAGCACACGCGCATGGCCCCTAGCTCACTGTGAGTCCACGGTGACTGGCCAAGGGTGAGACTATGACCCAGTTAGGACCCGTCACACAGTCTCTCTGTTGGATTTGATATATGGATACTGAGAAAAGGAATCTTTCTCTTCCCTTCCTCCGGCAGCAAAAACTCTAAGTATTAGTAAACTGAGTTGCCAGTGACCATCTTTTCTGCCACGTGGAGAAAAAGCATCTGAGAATGAAGAGAGCAAAACTGAGAAAAAGATACACAATCTTGACGACAGATCGCTTGAGTATTTCGCTCCAGCCACGCAAAGAAGCAGGTCACCCCCAAAACTTCCTCACTGTGAGCCGACATTCCTTTTTGGCATGAGCTAATATGAAGAAGCCTTCGATCATCTGGAACCAAGAGAATTCCAACCCACACAAAGGCAGAGCACAGTATGTTTCTAGTTCCCTCTCACAAACCAGCATCACTCCTCATGAACAACACTGTACAACGGTTAGACCAGTGGGCAAAACGGGCCTCTTCTACGACGAGCTGGGCCATGAGGAATCTTTCTCACACTGCACATAATTACTCAAAGAAAGCATGGCATCAAAGTAGTTTATCTTATAAAATTATAGTTGAGGGCACCCGGGTGGCTCAGTCGGTTAAGCCTCCGACTTCGGCTCAGGTCAGATCTCACATTCACGGGTTTGAGCCCCACATCAGGCTCTGTGCTGACAGCTAGCTCAAAGCCTGGAGCCTGCTTCCGGTTCTGTGTCTCCTTCTCTCTCTGCCCGCGCCTCCCCCCATGCTCTGTCTCTCTCTGTATCAAAAATAAATAAAATATAAAAAAAAAAATAAATAAAATTATAGTTGAGAATAAGTTTAGGCAACTCAGTGAAATTATTGGAGGTTTTGGCATAGATTATGACTAAATAGCTCCTTGAAGTAACTTTGCTTTGTATTTCACTTTGGCTACCAAGAGGTAATCCTACCCTCTCCCCAAATTACAGAATAGTTTAAGGAAGGTTAACAGCATAATATTCAAAGATGGAATAAACTGTGTGTTGCAAGGGGAGGAGCAAATCTGTGTAAGTTGGAAGAGACGGTAACTAATGTAAAAGTATATTTTCCAGAAGAGCATGACTGTGTGCATGTGTATATGTGTGCGTGTGAGTGTATACATATTTACTAAAAATATGTATTGAACAAAGTGCTCCAAAGAAGGGACATTCACTACAAATGACCTAGAAAGTCAATCCACACCTTAAGCAAAATACATGTTTAAAAATCTTTTAGATTTTTCCTTGTCCGTAAGGAAAAGGAGAATAAATAATGCTCATGTATTCTTCATCTTAAAAAGAAACTCAAATGGAAAAAGTATCCTTCCTTTTTATTGGCTTTTGATACTTCTACTCAGTTTAAATCAAAGGAGATGAACAGGTGAGAGCAGGTTGACTTCTCTTTTCAGTAGGCAAGTATAAGCTCTTTCTTGCATTATTAACAAGTAGCAACAGATTAATCTTTGATAATACCATAGGGTTTTTTTTTTAATGTTTTTATTTATTTTTGAGAGAGAGAGAGAGAGAGACAGCACGAGCAGGGGAGGGTCAGAGAGAGAGGGAGACACAGAATCCGAAGACAGGCTCCAGGCTCTGAGCTGTCAGCACAGAGCCCGACGCGGGGCTCAAACCCACAAACGTGAGATCACGAACTGAGCCGAAGTCAAACGCTTACCCGACTGAGCCACCCAGGTGCCCATCACAGGTTTGTTTTCAATCTAATGTAACCATAATGAAATAAAGGAATTCTAAAAAAAAAAAACAAAAAAACCCTGAACTCCCTAGGCATATTTTACTTAACGTCATTAACAGCAATCCCATTTCCTGAACATCAGGTGGAAAGTTTTGGGGTTTATAAAAATGGCATCCTCAAGAAACACCACATACATTAAATTAAAAAGGTATGAACAGAAAGAATGCTTATAAAATAAGCCACTAAAGGGCTCGTGGGTGGCTCCATCAATTAAGCCTTCGACTCCTGATTTCAGCTCAGGTCATGATCCCAAGGTTTCATGAGTTCGACCTCCGTTATCGGGTTCTGTGCTGACAGCACAGAGTCTGCTTGGGATTCTCTCTCTCCCCATCACTCCCCAACTCATGCGCTCAATGTCTCTCTCTCTGTCTCTCTCTTAAAATAAATAAATAAACTTAAAAAAATAAGCCACTAATATGTTAACATATATTTCTCATCTCTGATCATTAAGCACCAGATCTCTACTTACTGAAACTCTTCATTAGTTATAACTAGAGTTCTTGAAACTGTAAGTCCTATTAACTTTCATATAAACTGATAAGGGGTGCCATCACCTAATTCATATATCCCCACTTTTTAATAATAATTCATTATCATAATGGGGAATTATTATGACCAAGTCTCTTTAATAATCAGCTCAATAACACACTTTTAAGTAAACATTTAGCTTTGTGAAAGCCATTTTGAGATCTGGTTATTTTAATAACCAAAACCCCAATACTGTATCTTCCTAGGAGATAGATGCTTTTTAAAAAGTGTTTTTTTTGTTTTGAGAGAGAGAGAGAGCAAGCGAGCACGCACTTGAGTAGGGCAGGGGACGAGATAGGGGGAGCATGTACTCGAGTGGAGCAGGGGTGGAGAGGGAGAGAGGCTCCACACCATCACACCATAAGCCTAACACGGGTCTCATGACCAGAGCTGAAATCAAGAGCTGGGTGCTTACCCGACTGAGTCACCAGGTGTCCCTGAGACGGATGATGTTTTAAAAGATTAAGAAGATTAAGACGTGAGAAGAATTTTGAAGACTTTCTTCATGCTTGCCATGACTACACGGCAGTTAGTGCTCAAGTAAAGGGAGCAGAGTTGGAAATCTAAGAGGCACCGTTGTTACAGTGGGCCCTAGAAAGGCAGGAGACAGAATGAGAGGAGAGGCAGAAATGTGGGTGGTATCGTGGGGCCACTCAGCCTGCTGGCGAGACAGCGTCAGCCAGAGTCGCATAAAGTGGACGCACTACCTTTAGATTTAAGATAATGGTTCCAATTACTTAGCTGAACTTCTGCGGGCCCACAGATAACATAAGTTAACGTAAGTGTTAAGATTTCGTGGATTCGTGGGTATGGGAGGGGCCCGTGTGTATGAAAAATGACCCAGTTTGCTAACTGACAAACCCTGGAAGTGTTAATTCCAAGAAATCCAACATTTGCTTTAAAAACATTTAATAACCATCAGGCGCCAATTTCACCAATTTTTCTTTTAATGTGTGATCAATGTTCACACATAAGATAAGCTATTAGGAATGCGGAAGACTGAGCGGGGATCCTGTCTTGTTTGACCATGTGAAAGCCACTTACAGAGACTGGACTAGCATTATTAGAAGTTCATTTCCAGCCAAGAGGCCTGCAATAATAAATTCACTACAAGGACAAAATTACTTTTCATATAATAATTTAAAATACCGTTAGGTTTTTCTAAACCAGGTATTTCTTAGGGGGCTTTCAAGGTCTGGGTCTATTTTTTTTTGTTTGTTTGTTTATTTTTGAGAGAGTGACAGACAGAACATGAGTAGGGGAAGAACATAGAAAGAGGGAGACACAGAATCTGAAACAGGCTCCAGAGTCTGAGCTGTCAGCACAGAGCCCGATGCAGGGCTTGAACTCACAAATCGTGAGATCATGACCTGAGGCAAAGTCCTACACTCAATCGACTGAGCCGCCCAGGTGTCCCTGAATCTATTTTAAAAATCAGCACATGTAGCTGAAAGTGTAGGGACTACTAGATCTACCATCAACATTAAAGAACAAGCAGAAAATCCAGAAAGTCTACTTTAGGGAAACAATTCCATAGTTTTTACAAATGCTAAGTTAAAGAAAGTTTTTCCTAAATAAATTAGCAAGGCATTCTACAAGGTGTGCTGTAGATAAATTCAAAACACTTTAGGATAAAAAAAATAGAACAAAATATTTTAGGATAAAGGCTAATGCTGCAACCAAAAGGAAGGTAGATGAGCACCTAAAATTATTCCATGGTGAACGGTTTTGTTAAAAACTTGAAGCACATACATTTATTTACTAAAAATGTGCCTATTTAATCTTGGGAAATCTGAGTCAAGAATGGTGAATATTAAATGTAAAATGATTTTTTTTTTTTTGCTAAGATTTAAAAGAGTAAAAGGCCAGAATTTCTTAGCACATTTTTAGGTGTGTTTAACTTTCCTTATCCATAACATCGGTTACCTACTCCTGACCTAAATTCCCCACCGGTCTGTACATGAAATACTTGGCAGGTTATAAGTGCTACAGAAGTTTGGGGATTTTATAGTAAGATTATTTTATTAAAAATGACCTTCACATCATTACTCAATTCAATAGAAGCAAGAATCTCAATCCAAGTTTTAAGTACCAATGGAGTCAGATCTTGTGGGAATACTCGTATATGAAAAGACTGTAAGATGAGAAGTATAACTTTGCTCTTTATAGACTAGATGCTTTGTAGAAAGGTTCTGTATGTCCTAGTATAAAATAGGGGCTCGGTGCTCGGTTCATTGCCTATCCTAGGAGACCAGAGCCCCAGAGAGGAAGTTGTGTATAAAGTGACAGTCACCTACTCCCATTCCTTTGGGGTAAGTTTCGGACACTGTAATCTAGGTAGGTATCTCACAAGCTTTAAAACTTATAAATTGATTTAAAATGACAGGACCATAAGGTTGTACCAATCTAATTCAAGTCTATGTAGGCTAACACTAAGTACATGCCTATTGGCCAACTTTGGCCTGAGAACAAGGGAGTATTAGAAATATGGCAAAAAAAAAAAAAAAAAAAAGAGGAAAATAAATTTGAAATGAAATCTAAGTGTGGGTAATACAACTGTAGTTTCTTTATATTAATAATTATATGAGTAGTATAAAGAAATGTAGAAAGTCCTCATGGTAGAATTCATCTTCAGTCCTACTGTTATAATATCAAATTACTTATGAACTCATTACTCATTTTGTGTTTTCTGTTTACTCGTAAAAGAAGTCAAAATTTATTTTCAGTACTTACTGTGAAGCTTTCTAAACTATGAGTGGCAGCTAAGCAAAATACTGTCAATGACTGATATTCCTAATTTAAGAACAAATAAAATGGTCTATTTTCTTCATTTCTCTAAATGTTTGTGAGCCAAAAGAAATATTGAACATTAAATCTGTAACAAAATGTTGGAAAATTTTCTCTGTGAGACTCATCATTTGCTCTGCATTATAAGTAACTAAATAAATGAATTGGCTCCATTCTCTGGTATTTTGGGAATAAAGCCAAGGCACTTTTTTTTTGCATTCATCTATAAGATTTTCAAATAACAAAAAATAATTTTTAAAAATTTTAGTCTTAAGAGATAGAGCATGAGCAGGCAAGAGGCAGAGAGAGAGAGGGGGAGACACAGAATCTGAAGCAGGCTCCAAGTTTGAGCTGTCAGCACAGAGCCTGACGCGGGGCTCAAACTCACGAATTAGTACATGGTGACCTGAACCGAAGTCAGAAGCTCAACTGACAGAGCTACCCAGGTGCCCCCCCAAAATAATTATTAAAATCACAGAAATTAACATTTTGGAGTGTGATAATACAGAAACAAACTTTGATTTCTTCCCTTTAAATGTTCCATGAAATGCCATGAAGTATATTCTCCAAAATGTGTTTTATGATGTATTAAACAGGGATACTCTAAGTAAAAGGATTCACGGTCAAATACTTCTGAGAAAATTTGTATGATATCCTACCTACCTAGAAAATATATAGCAGCACATCAGTGATTCTAAGAGGCCTATGGTAAAGGCAAACAAAACTTGAATAGCTATTTAAACCAAGCATTTCTCAATTTATTTGATCACTGTTTTTTTCCCTCATTTCTTTCTCTCAAAATAAGTAACCATTAAAAAGAAAAAGGCAAGTATTAAGCAAAAGAACTTATACTTTGGATACTGTGCTCTAAAACTTAAGGTAAATATTAAAATTGTTTTCAATGCCTTCACTTCAAGCAGCATTCAATTACAAACTCAGGAGGCATGGCATTATTCCACGGGGGCATAGAAACTTTTAAGAATGCTTGTGCGGATGGACAACATTTACACAAACAGAGTGAAATAAATTCTGTGTATTTCAGTTTGCTATCCTGCTCTATTCCATTATGGTATGACTGACACTCCACAGAAATCGTATGCTATATATTAAGGTTTTAGAAGGTAAATATGAAATTGTACTAAGATATACTTAAAGTAGAATGTGATCAGGACTAGTAAGTTGAGCATTTCTATTTTTAGTGAATGAACAAAATAGTTTAATAATTTCTCTAAATCTATATGCATATGGAATTATAGGAGTTTTTATCTTATATATCAGCCAAAGTTCTCTCTTCAATAACAATGGATGTTTTTAAATGTTTATTTATTTTTGAAGGAGAGCAAGAGGGGAAGGGGAGAGAGAGAGAGAGAGGCAGACAGAAGCCACAGCAGCACAGAGCCTGACATAGGGCTTGAACTCACAATCCGTGAGATCGTGACCTGAGCCGAAATCAAGAGTCAGATACTTAACTATGTCCCTAATGACTGATTTTTTGATCTATTCAAAGCATAGATAACTAGGAAGAAAAAAGATATATATTAAAAGATATATCTTAACACATTTTTTATTATTTCAATCTAATATAATTATATTGTTCTTATTAAGTAGGAAGAAAATATGATGCCATTATTCTGGTATGATCTCATAAGCTTATCAAATATAACCACAGGTTGCAGGGACTTTTCTGTTTAAAAATAAACATACAACAATCATTAGCCCTCAGCTACTTTCTATAAAATATCTAGATTCCATTTATGGCAAAGTTCTCTTCTCTGAGCTTCAACTGAAGGGTATGGATATAAATAGGAGTACAATTTAGGTTGAAATTCCCCATAATGTTTATAACTTGAATATATAATAATTATTAAAAAAATATAAGTTGTGGCGCCTGGGTGGCTCAGTCGGTTGGGCGGCCGGCTTCGGCTCAGGTCATGATCTCACAGTTCATGGGTTCGAGCCCCGCATCGGGCTCTGTGCTGTCAGCTAGCTCAGAGCCTGGAGCCTGCTTTGGATTCTGTGTCTCCCTCTCTCGCTGTCTCTCTCTGTCTCTCAAAAACAAATAAAAGACATAAAAAAATTTTTAAAAAATATATAAGTTACATAGAACTTTCTTAAAAGAATTCTGGGGGCCTGGGTGGCTCCGTTGGCTGAGTGTCTAACTTTGGCTCAGGTCATGTTCTTGTGGATTGTAAGTTCAAGCCCCACCACGGGCTCTCTGCTGTCAGCAAGGAGCCCACTTCAGATCCTCGGTCTCCCTCTCTCTCTCTGCCCTTTCCCCACCTCCTGCACAAGCGCACGTGCACTCTCTATCTCAAAAACAAATAAACATGAAAAAAAAGCTGATTCTGATAGTGTTGCCTGACTATCCAATAGCTCAGGAGATTTAAAAAGTTTCTCTAGAAAAGAAAATCCTTGAAATGTTGCTCAAAGGAGGCACATTATACTATAAAATTATGAAGAACTCTTCATGAACTTATGCGGTATCAGGGTGAGTGTAAGTACAGGCCGTGGCCTGCACCACACAACTCCAGGGGGCGCGCCTCACAGTGCATCTACAAATGTGCTCTCTGGAGCTGTGCTCTGTGATGAGGCTGAATCGGGCCAAGTGTCAGTCTCTACTGTCTATTAATTGTGTGACTTGAGGGAAGTTATTTAATCTCTCGATAGCTTAAACTTCGCATTAAGGAAAGGTAATTCTAAAAACATACAAGATAATCCAATTATGTATTAGAGCTGCATAGTAACTATAATGAGGACTCGTTTTTTTGTGTTTTTTTTTTTAATGTTTTTACTTATTTTTGGAGGAGAGAGAGAGAGAGAGAGAGAGAGAGACAGAGTGGTGGGGGAGGGGCAGAGAGAGGGAGACACAGAATCTGAAAGAGGCTGATGCGGGGCTTGAACTCATGAACTGTGAGATCATGACCTGAGCCAAAGTCAGATGCATAACCTACTGAGCCACCCAGGTGCCCTGAAAACTTTTTTTTGTATTTTGCTGTACATTTAATCATCATCTCAAAAATTATCTCCTTCGCCTATTATTTGAGCAAACATCTGCTGAATGCCTTCCCTATGCCAGGTATTAAGGTTCTAAGTATTCAGGTTACAGACATCAACAAGAGAGCTAAAATCCTGGCTCTTGTGCAGCGTTTTAGCTCTACAGAGAAACATGAAATAAAAAAATATAAAACATGTCAAGCTGAAAGAAGTGGTATGAAGATAAATAAAGTGGCTTAAGGGGACAGAGAATGTCAGGTTCTGTGTATGGGGGGGTACCTATTTTAGATAGGCTGGTGAGGAAAGGCTGCTTTGATAAAGTAGTAACTGGAGCATGGACCTAAATGAGGTGAGGGAGTCTTGTGACTATCTGTGGAATGTGCTCGGGGGCTGGCAGCTGGAAGTACCGGGGCCCTGCAGCATGCCCGGCATGCCCCAGGAGTGCAAAGAGGCCAGGGCGGCTGGAGATGGCATACACACGCACAGAGGAGCCCGCTTCGGATCCTCAGCCTCCCTCTCTCTCTGCTCCTCCCGCACCAGGACGTGCGGCACATCATGGAGGGCCCTGCAGGCCATGGCAGAATCTGAAATTCTATTCTGGGTAAGGAGGAAAGTAAACAGGGGGTTCTTTCTGGCCAGGGGAGTGGAAGGATCTGATTCACATTTTTTATTTCATCTTTTATTTTTCTTAAACTTTATTTATTTTGAGAGACACAGAGACAGCGTGAGTTGAGGAGGGGCAGAGAGAGGGAGAGAGGGAGAATCTCAAGTAGGTTCTGCACTGATGCAAGGCTCAAACTCAAAAACGGCGAGATCATGACCTGAGCAGAAAACAAGAGATGGGTACTTAACTGACCGAGCCCCCAAGGTGCCCCTGATTTACATTTTTAAACCCCACACTGGCCGCACCATAGAGAATATGCCTGGAGTGGGAGGGAGCAGGCAAAGCCTAAGTAAGCACAACAGCTGTTCGATACTGGGGCGCATCCTTGTAATTTAAGTAGTTTTTCCAAACCTATCCCAAGATTTACTCCAAGACAGAGTAACTTGACAATGAGGAGGTCTATTCATTCAAGCTGAAGAAAAAGGAAATAATTATTAACACTATTCTACTTGGCTTTTGATTCAGATATTAACATCGACTAGGTACAATTTGGTTTGCGGAGTTCCTTGGCCCCAGACAGGGGAAATTTTTTTACCAAAAAAAAAAAAAAAAAAAAAAAGGTATTGAGTACATAATGCTAAAAAGAAAAGGAAAGTTGTCACTTGAAATAATTTTCGAGCGTAAAAGCTTATGGCTCTTGGTCTTAGCACACCGCGGGAGATGCAGAACAAATGGTTTAAAATCCCAGGGTGAAATTTTCGTGCCTGTTGAACTAGAAATAATACTTTACTGAAAAGATCTGCAAAATATTTGACACAGCAGCTACGGCCCGTGACCAGGCTCACCTATGAATGGGATCGATGCCAAGGAGTCCCCCGGCGGGCTGGTACTTGAGGCCTTCCTTTCCTCCATTCGCTTGATATGGACCTCTCTGCGCGCGTCGTTAGGCAGCCAGCAGGTGGTGTCTGACCCCGGCTCCTGGTCATTTACCGCCAAGATGTAAGACTGGTGCCTTAAAGGCTGTGGCGTTTGGCGACCGGATGGAGGTTTTTCTCTTAGGATGACAGTTTCTTTGCTATCTAAAATATTCGATTCCTGCATTTCAGCCTCTCGTGCATTTAAATCTTGATTTCCTTGAGGGACAGATAATTCTAAATCCGAAGTGCTGCAGTTCTCGCCCATCCGAGGGACAGGCTTCACAGGAGCCCCAGGTAAAGAGGGGGGTTTCCCCGTCTCCACCTGGTGATCAGGGGCACTTTCGGTTCTTAGCCAGGTCTGGTTCAATAGACTGTTTTGATGCAAGTGATTCACTGGTCTTTGGTCTTTGACAGAAACCAGGGAGTTCTGGCTAAATGATGGTTTTGTGACGTGTGCGGAAGGCGCTTTCAGAGAGTTACTTCGGACTTTCACAAGAGGCGACCTGTCTTGTGAAATACCTCGAGGCAATGACATTCCACAGGTAGTCTGAAAATTTCTGTTGGACTGCTGTGTTTTTAGATCTGGTGGCACTTTTTTAAACTGAGACACTGACCCCACTCCTCTGCCAGTCATTCGCCGGTTATCAGTATTAATGACGCTTGGGGCCACGGTAAAATTTGAACCTCGAAAAGACTTATGAATTTCTTGCTGTCGAGGTCTTTCATAAATACCTCGTCTGTCATCCTGCTCGGTAAATCCGCTCCACTTGTAAGTCTGTTTTCGTTCTCCATTTGAATCAGGTATTTGACCTTCAGGATGGATGTTTTCTAAGGGTTCACCCTGTCCCTCGATATAATCCCATGAATGAGTTCTATGGTTACTGAAACTAACCGACGGAGAGGTCAGTGCTCCTTGTGACGCGCTTCGTGGGCAATACTTCATCAACACCGAATCCTCCAGCCTCTCCTGGGACACGCTGCGCTGTCGGATCTGGACAGACTGTGGCACTCGATCGTGAGAGGTGCTTCGACGTCGTGCCTGCAAAGTAGTGCGGTTTGGTACCACCTGGTTGTAATCCGTTGTGCTCTGAGATGCTGCTCTCAAACTATCTAGTCTTTCTTGAATTGTCCGACAGCCTATGTGGGATCGTCTATTATCAATGTACTCTTTGTAGGTTTTATAGTTTTTCCAGTCGATGTGCTGATGGGAATTTGGAGAATAGTGATTAACGGGGACAGAAGGAGACTCCACAGCTTGCAGTCTATTGCTCGAGATTCCTTCCGAATGTCCACTATAATTGCCGGATTTAAGTAAGATTCCAGAAGGTTCCAACGATCTGGAGCCTGCCGTCTGATGAATGAGATGGGTGGTGGGGATGGATGATGGTGGCGATGTGGTTCTTGACACTGTTTTCAGAGCAGTCTGCTCATTTATGCCATACCTCACCTCTTCAGTTCTATGTGTAGGAACTGTATGGTTGTTTCTATTAGTTAACAAATCTACAACCTTCTCAGAAGGCACAATGACAGTCCTTACACTTTCATTGCAAACACACACTGCTGTGTTGGACTTTGCAATGTCTGTTGGTGATGGAGGCACTTGTATTTCCATTCTATAGGCCCTGCTGGGCTGCGTCAGTACTGGTGGAGTGGTCTGTGGTTTGCTCGATGATGAATCTGGAGGACAGATTTCAACTGGCTGTGCCATGGCTGAAGGGGCAGATGGCAGCCAGGGGTAGCAAACTGGTGGGGGTTCAGGAATATTGCGGGCATTTCCACTGTAGGCTTCATTGCCTTTCAGGTAGGCATCTTGAGAATACGCCTACATGGAAACGAGAAAAAAGCGTCACTTAAAATTCACAGAAAGCACAACAGCTTCTGTTCTTGCAATGCACTGTTTTATTTTACTGTGCCCTGCCTTCTTCCTAAGTGACAGTCACTGAAGCAAGCATGCAAACACAACAGAAGGATGCTCCACAAATTTAGAAAAGGGCTAGTCTTTCAGAAATCAAATAGATTGTGGAAACTGCAACAAATATAAATGAAAACTGCCTGTTTTCTCAAAAGATTGAAACCCACCAATTTTCCCCCTCCCCAATTTAGATAGAGCCTTGTTGCTTCTAAAATTTCTCCCCAGTCCAGTTTGAGGGTCTTTTAGCATCTGAGAGGTTAAATGGCTGCCTGATACATCTCAGCAACATTCTGATGATTTTGCCAGAGAACATTTTGATCTTTTGCCAGAGTGAAGGTGAAAATATTAAAAATCTTAGCCAAATGCCTTTTTATTTTAAGCACCACTGCTAGCATAAATTGAATGTAACATATTGAGCAGTGTCTTGTCCACTTATGATTACTGAGTCCTTAAAAATAATCCATTTTGATAAATTAAGTCCCAAGCCATGCTAAATATTTTACTATTTGAAATCAGAGAAAATATTCATGTTTAAATTAAGTATGTATATTAAAGACCCCAAAAAATGAAAAAGTAATTCATCTTTCTGTATATAATTTTTATTTTTTATTTTAAGCAAATGCAAAATTATACTGCACAAATTTATTTGGTCTCTTTTACTTACTATAAGGAGACATCTCTCTATTACTAACAGGCAGGCGTGCAGCTGAAATGATTTTTTATCACGAATGGTGAAATTATCTAGCAGTATATTTTAAAACTTCAAAATAACTGAAATTAAGGACAGAGACCCAATAAGATAGAACTAACTGATGTAAGTGAGGACTGTGTCAGCATCTGAGACCGTGAAGTGTGGTATCATGTTACACATCCTCCCCTAATAAAAACAAGCTTTTTAATTCATGTCTATCATCACATCCTGCCTTTGCATCAGACAGCTTGCCAAGCCCAAGTGCAGCCACAAACATAACAGCAAAGTACCAAGGAAAAAGAGAGGGGGAGATACTTAAAAAAATACACATACGGGTAAATGTTATGTTTTAATACCAGTTATGCACAGGATTCAGAAGAAAACCAAACATAAAAACACAAACAAAAAAAAAAATAAAGAAAACCATACATCACAAACACATTCTGCAAATTAGTAAGATTAACATTATGGAGGGGTTTCTCTAAGCAAACTTACAGTTTTAATAGGTTGGCTTATTGCAAATGGCTAAAAAACAGAACTTAAAAAGCAAGGAAATGGCTTCTGCGCATTTCTTACCAGAGCTGTGACATCCTTTGTAAACTGTAGCTAGCGGAAAATAGGAAAACATAGTAGAAGCTGCTTACTGATATCAAGACAGAACCATGTTGTCATACTGATGCTGGAAACAGCAAGCTAAAAATACATCTATACTGATTTCTCTGGAAGGTACCAAGAGAAGTAAAGGGCAGTGAAGCGTAAAGAATAACTTCGGTATCCTTCTGAGTGTCTTTTTCTCAGGCTTTTATCTGGTTCCTGTTTGATTCATCTACCATTTCTGAGGGCGAAATACATCTGGTGACAAGCATTCCTAGCAGGGATTTTCTTCGAGCTGCCCCGCTGTCTGCTCATGTGCCACAAAGCCCCCCTTCCGTGAGAGCAACACTGATGTCTCTCATTTCCCCGGAGCCTCTTCCAGCTCTGCTGCCAGATGACGAAACGAATGCTCTATTATGCATTTAAAATAGTACAACCTCCTCCTTCCCCTGTAAATCAAAGCATGACCACAAGCCGTCAGCTGACGGTGGTTGTCTTTACACGGTGACTTGGAGAGGAAGAGGGGCTGTTTTATTCAATACGGTTCGCTCAGAAATTAAGATCTTTCCACACTGTGCCTTGTGTCCTGTTTTACTAGTGTCAGAAAATAATTACTGGATAGACACAAAAATATTACTTCCAGAGTAATTCTTTAAAACTTATAATGAATATTATAGGACGTAAATGAGAATGCGGTGAAAAAAAGCAGAGTGAGTAGATCAAAGGAAACACGCATGCCATAATGTTTTTAAGGCATGAATACAGTCAATCAAAATACGCATGGGGATATGCCCATAACAAGACTATCTTTCTGATGCTGATTATAGTCACACACCAATATTTTTTCCATGGCAGGGCAATTGTGTCTGGATGAGTGAACAGTTTGGTACAGCATTTCCCACAGGGTGTTTGTGCAATTTTATTAAGCATCACCTGAAAGGGGGGGGGGGCGGAGAGTATTCTCCATGCTCAGTGATGGAGTGAAGGCTTGATTGGTAGGCTTTCTGTCTTCTCAAACCCTCTCCTACATGAATGTGCATCATTAAACTCAAGGGGAAATGGCAAGCTTATTCAGCTATCGTACCCATATTTTCTGAAGGTCTTTTAAAAATGTTTTAATATTTATTTTTGAGAGAGAGAACGAGCACAACAAGCGGAGGAGGAACAGACCAAGAGAGAGATGCAGGCTCTAGACTCTGAGCTGTCAGCAGAGAGCCTGACATGGGGCTTTGAACCCACGAGAGCTGTGAGATCATGACCTAAGCTGAATTCGGATGCTTAACCGACTGAGCCACCCAGATGCCCCTGCAGGGGTTTTAATACAACTAGAATTTCTGTTGGAACTAATGATTTAGAGATACCTCCTTATTCAAATTTTAGAGAGGAATATATAACCAAAGTATATGACAGGAACAATTAAAAACTTGCCAAAAATATTTGATATACTTCAACTATCTCTATCTAAGAGCCCAAATAACAACTCTAAATACTAGATAGGTTGTATTCATGGGTTCCCCCTCTGCATCAAGTTATAGCACATACATACACACGGACCGTGCATTAACAGTGGACTAACTAAATATCATATCCTATATAGACAAACATAAGCAGATATAATTGAGATGAATTAAATATGAATTCATTCAAGAGCATTACTGAATTTCCTTACATATGCTCATAGTTCATGTACACTAAAAAAGCTTGTTTATCTGTCTCTTTGAAAGTTCCTCATTCTCATAAAGTTTGGCGACCAATGCCATTTGATTAACATCTATGGGGAAATCGGCAGTGACCTAAGATCACTGTGGCTTCGTTATGTATCCTGATAGGTCAGGGACATATCTGGAAATTATAATATGGGAAAACACTTTTATGGACACACATAAATTAGCACCAGAATAAGTGTAGGGAAGCAAATTAGGAATCGACAATATGCATTTTAAAGAATCCTCATCTCCCATGATGCCTTTAAGTATTCCTCTGGAAAACAAGCTGCCTATTAAGGACCAGTTTTGACTCCTTCAAGGAGGAAAGTATTAATCAGCTGAGCAAATGTTGGGTGAATCATCTGGGACAGATTACAATATGCAGCTTTTTGAGGTGAACAGGACCCACGGATAAGGTTTTACCTTCTGGGAACAGAACCGAAAACTGTATAACCTGCTCACAGCTGTGACTGTGGGATCCTGTTTCTCGAGCGCTTGGTCGAAAAGCACCAACTCTTCCACTGAGCTGTCATGATCTGACTTATCAGTGTTGTAACTACATAAATTCCTGCATATTGGGAATCTTTGAATTGTCAGTGGGAACCAATTAAATAGCACAAAATATCATGTAAACAAAGTAATTTATATGTAACGATGCCCATTTATATTCTTTTATAATAATGTCAACATCATGTGTTGATGTGTATTAATAAGTTTGTCTGAAATGGTGTGGCCCAGAAATCTTTGAAACCAATGTCATAAGAACTGCATATTGGGCTCTTACTCATTTTTATCTTTACGTTTGCTTTAAGCCCAAAAAGATACTTCACAACATATGCAGATGTTTGGATGGAATTAGAAAACACTTAAGTTTTCCTCAATTGAACTCAACAGGCTATGACAAAAAAATTCTAGCCTATTTTTTACATTTAACCATTTTATATACCACTCAATATTCTTCCTTGGATTTCCTTTACCTACTAGTTAATTTTTATTTCTTACAGTAGTTTAGTAGTTTAAAAGCTTCTATTTTAAAAATAAAACTATACCAAATGAAAACAGAGTAGCAGCACCCTGCCTATAGATCCAAAAGGTTCCTTAATAAGAGATGGATGGGGGGTAAGGAATGTAAGGAAAGAAAAATGACCCATAGAATTCTTTATCTGGAATCAGAATTGTAAAGAGCATATTAAATAAAATTTAATTTTAACAGTCTGGATTTTGATTATATATAGAATCTAATAGTAGCTAATCCTAAAATAATCTTCCAATTTGGTTTTTTGTAGAGTTGCATCAAAATCACTGTTAGCATATCGATTACTATTATAGTACTATTACATATTTATTGTTTAATAAAGAGTTAAAAAACAAACCAAAAAACCCACAAAAAAACCCTGCAGAATATCTAAGTTGGTAAGACTGAAATTCTTGCCTACCAATTCACCTTTAACCGGCCGACTCATTAATTTAATACTGTTACCGATGATAAAATAAAAAATAATTACATGTCTGTCTGTATAATAAAATACATGCCAAACATGGCAAAATGAGGTGTGGGAGAAGGGGGTGGTGTGGAAACTTTTGATCTTTCTAAATTACTTGTGACTTTTATCACAAGCATGTTAGAATTATAAATTTTTAAAGGTGGATTTTAAAAAAAGAAAAAGGTAAATATAAACTTGCAAAATAGGAAAGAACCCTCCAGAATTCCTACTCTTGCTTCCCTACTCTAGGCAGGACCACCTTGATGCACCCTTGACAAATGGTTACCTCATTTTAAATAAAATTTTATACTGATTATGGAAACTACTAAATAATTATTTTGAGAGTAATTCTGATAAATCCACAGATAAACTTTGATTAAGTTACATTTTCTCATTTACATGGCGCTTTCACAGAGTGGCAAACAGAGCACTGCACTCAGGGTCCAGAGAAGAGTCAGAACAACAGCTCTGACACTAATCGTGTGACCGTGCTAAGTCACTCAACTCCTCCTCTGCACCTGTTGGCAGTAAAGGGCGATGGTTTAGTTTAAAGAACAGGCTTTGGTCTCAGACCTGCCTGGGTTCAAGTCCTAGCACCACTGCTTTCTTCCCTGGCGACTAGGAAGGCTGCTTAACTTTGCTGTGTTGATTAACAGACAACAGCACGAGGGAGGCTCGGAGAGCTCTGGTCATGCCCCCCAGTCTCCACAGCTATCAGAACTAATGAATGTAAAATTTAATTTTAAGCCACATGCTTAAAATCTCATGATGCATCCACTGAAAAGAACGGTCAGGTCTAGAATCTCCTAGCATGAGCCCATTCGAGAAAGGGTTCTCTTCGGTCAGCATCCTTTTTAGGTCACTTGATGCGTAATGGCTACTTCATGAATAACCAACATTTGGGAGGGTAAGGAAACAACCATTTTGGTTTTGTTTCTGTTTTGTTTTGTTTTGTTTTTAATGGAACAGAGTTTTTCATGTTGTAATAATACCTTAAAGACATGAAGATAAGATACCACAGTCTAAAATACCATTATAAAATACATAAAAAATGAGGGGCAGAGGACCTCTGTGGCTCAGCTAGTTAAGCGTCTGACTTTGGCGCAGGTCATGATCTCACCACTCATGGGGTCAAGCCCCATGTCGTGCTCTGTGCTGAAAGCTCAGTTCCTGGAGCCTGTTTCCGATTCTGTGTCTCCTGCCCCTCATCTCTGCTCCTCCCCCACTCACACACTCTCTCTCAAAAATGAATAAACGGTAAAAAATTTTTTTTAATATGTCAAAAATGAGTAAAATGAATATAATACTATTTGTATCGTTAATCTAGAAAACAGGTGTCGGTTTAGGAAATGGGGTTCCCAAGTACAGGAACAGTACCACCAGCACTAGGAGGGAACACAATGAGTTATTCTTAATTTTACTTCATGGTTTCCAATATGATATGACTGGTCATCTATAATTATGAAATTTATTACTATATACCTATCCTTCCATGAGTTGATTTTTAACCAAATTAACTTTTCTATGCCAAGGTGAGCTGATCCCCACTAGAACAATTTGGTCCATAGGTCACTTTGGAAAAGAAAATTCCACGGACACACAGTCCTGCTGTCGCTCAAGCAAATACATACAAACTAGGAGAAGCTTTCACTTGGGCAAGTAATTTTTACGACGGCTGTAAAAATGCTCGTGTTTACTTTTTCTTTACAATGAATGTGCAACCTCACAGGGACAAATATGTCTTTAAAAGCATATACTTTGGGTAACAGACTTAGGACCAACATAAATATTTAAGGCCCTTATAGAACATTTTAACTCTAGAATCGGTTAGAAGAATTTCTACATATGGTTTTTTTTTTTTAATCCCAGATTCTCTCTGTGTTTTAGAATAGCTTTAAAAAATGGCACTCATAGCTATCCCAGCCAAAAACATTTATGCGGAAAAGAAGGTGCCATGTTCTATAGTCCTTTAGGGAACAACGCATAGTAGGCATTAATTATATACATGCCTTTGATTTTCTCATGAATTATAGTACATTCAAATGTGAGTGAAGGCTGAGTTTAAAAGTGAGGTTTCCTTTTATCATGCAGGGCATATGCTTTTAATTTCTTAAGATTAAAATATTTCAAATAACATGTTTTAAAAGTGAATTCTGTTACAATTTTACCAGAGCCCTTTACTAATGAAGGAAGATCTGTGTGCTCCCCCCACTCAGGCGCCCCAACTTTTCCCTGTGTTTGCAATACTTTGTTATTTTGCCTTTGTTTTAAATAGATACATCTTGGGGTGCCTGGGTGGCTCAGTCGGTTAAGCGTCCGGCTTCGGCTCAAGTCATGATCTCACGGTTTGTGGGTTCGAGCCCCGCATTGGGCTCTGTGCTGACAGCTCAGAGCCTGGAGCCTGCCTCAGATTCTTTATCTCCCCCTCTCTCTGACCCTCCCCTGCTCGCACTGTCTCTTTCTGTCTCTTAAAAATAAATAAAAATAAAAAAAAATTTTTTTTAATAGATATATCTAAAGAAAATATAACACGACAGATGAAGTAACTTAACTTCCCACTGATCCTGAAATTAGAAAATTGTTCCGTCCACAGCTGCTGCTTCCACATTGTTCTCTTCAGCAAGCACACAGCATGCTGTGATGGTAATTCCGTGCCCGAATCCTGCCCTAGGAATTCAGCACGATGCCAGCCGTTCTGTGAAATGAGCCCTGTTCTAAACAGCATCCACCCAGTGCCTTTGCCTTGGCAAGGAAAGAATCCACTGAAGATGAGAAAACAGCTCCGTTTTGGAAACGCTTTCTGTCTCTGAGTCATCACATTGCCACAGAGGATCCAAGGGAAGGTCCCCTCCACATCTGTGCCTCAGCTCCTAGTCCTCTGTGTAAGAGGAACATCAGCTTCGAGTCCCTCACTTACTTCTAATCTGGTGACTCCCACTGCCTTCAGGGGTTAGGTCTGCTGCTCTCTAACTCTGCTGACTCTTCACAGCTAGTGCTGGGTGCCTAGGACAACCACCTGGACAGCTGGACATTCCTCGTTGAGATGGCCCAACACCAAAAGAATTAGGTACTTAAGAAGGGTAATCTGTTACCCCTAAAAAGCCATCCCTAAATAAAATCCACATGCCTGGAAAACACAAGGTGAGTCTCAAGGATTTTAGTTAATTATACTTTACATGTTAGTGGATAAATGGAATCCTTATGATCAGCTTTAATCACATTTCGGTAAAAAAAAAAAAACATTTAGGGGCACTTGGGTGGCTCATCGGTTAAGGGTCCAACTCTTGATTTTGTCTTAGATCATGATCTTGTTGGGTGGTGAGGCTGAGCCTTGACTCAGGCTCTGCGCTGAGTCTGGAGCCTGCTTAAGGTTCTCTCTCTCCCTCTCCCTCTGCCCCTCCCTTGCTCTCTCTCTCTCTCGAAGGAAAAAAAATTGTTCACAGAAGATTTTAAGACTTATGTTAAACTAAATTCAAACTCATGCCTTTAGCCTTTCCATTCCCATCACAAAGATTCCATGAGCTCCCTGTTGTACTTGAATTAAAAAAACCCAATTATTTGCTAAAAGGAATTTAAAAAACACAAACTTCAGTGGCCACTGCTGCTCCTTAGAGGGAGCAGTCAGCTTTCTTCGAGGCTTTTACTGATGCTCTTTTATTCTATTGAACTACAGAGTCATTGGAGGAAAACTAGTATTTTCTTGAATGAAATTTATATACGTTTATAAATTTACATGTTTTACTTCTTTTTACTTTCAGCAATATTTAAGCTCAATAAAATAGTTAAGGATTCTATTAAATTTATTTTCTTTCTGAAAATGAGGAAAAATTTAGGCTAAATGCTGAAGACTTCAATATAATTTCAAGGGGTAGACTCCATTCATTGCAAACCTAACTTCTAATGGAATGAACTGAACTGTTACCAATAGTGCTTGGTAGGTTAATTTACAAACAGTAATATGTATTGAAAAATTAAGACACAGCTTTCACAAAATCTCTGTCCTAATAAGAAAAAAAAAGTTCCTAATTCCTGGGAATATATACTGTGCCCTGAACTTTGACTTCTGGTCAAAGGACGACCTAGGCTGCAACATCAGGGCAAATCCTTAAGAATCTCCTTCCAAATGGCAACAGCAGAAATTCACTGTCAAAATGAATAAAACATTCCTGTCACTTAATTGTAAAAACTGACACATTTTTGTTTGTTTGTTTTTTGGTTAAAATGTAGAGAATCCCAGACTCTGCTAAATTTCTCCAGAATCTTTTATTCAGTCCATCCTTAAAGGTCAATCCTTTTAAGTCCATCCTTAAAGGATTTTTATTAATGTTCAAGTTTGTTGAACAATTCAGATTTAAGTAAATAAAACTTACCACTTGGAGAATGTCTTCATCTTTTGGCATAACACTAAGTTCCAATGTTGTATCACTGAAATTGAATATATACAAAAATTATTTTAGGGGAGGGGCAAGTGTATAAAAAAAGACATAAAAAATAGCTCAGAAGTATTTGTTAAATTTCCTTGTGAGTTTGATTTTGGGGTTTTTTTACTTTTCAAATCCAAATCCTTAAAAAAAGAAGTCACTTTTATATATGTAAGCTAATTATGAACAAAAGAAGGTACGCTGTCATATGTTAGAGCTATTCACAACCAGGTAATCTTCTTTATAATTTAGGAACATGCAGTATATTACTTATGTTAAATACTCCTGGAATAGAACTCTTCGGCATATATTTATTTATTATTTTAACTCAAGTCACAAAAACAATTATAATTTTTACCACATATTTTCAGTTTATCAAGGTAAAAATACACTCACATGAAAATAACCAAAGAATGCTCAAATTTAACATTTTAGGTAATATCAAACCTCTATTGTGAAATATTCCCTCTTGGCCTCAGAAGTGAAGGAAATCAGAGTTCACCATCCTAACTATCAAAACGGCTCATTTTTAAAAACTCAGATACTGTCTCAACTATTTGCCTTCTTCTCTGACTTAATTTTAGAGCCTTTACAGAAACAGCTCGAAGTCTCGCTTTATTTTGGTACTATAACTGTCCTGTTCAAAATGATAGAGAAGTGTCTCTAGGTTCATAGAAGTGCAGAGGGGTGGGTACTGAGCCCTGTGGTCTGGAATTACATTTAGAAAAGGCCAAGGGTGGTGGGCTAGCCCCACCAAGTGATTCACTATCTAACTTAACAATATCAGACAGATTTTCTCTTCCTCCAATACAATCAAGAGATTAAGAAACAATCAAGCAACAAAAAAAGAAAACAAAACCTAATACTTTACTGGTGTCACTTTTTGTTCTATTTGAACCCTTATTATCAGGTTCATAAGTGCTGAGAATAGTAAACTGTAAGAACCACAGGTTCAAATTAATTTTATTGATAAAATATGTAGGTACTTGTATTTCATGTTTAGAGCTAGGAGAAAATACATGCTGGTGTTTAGATAAATTCCTCTGCAAGGACACAGTTTTACATTAATACACTGCAGAATCTCAACGGCTTTGTGCTGCATTATCCATTTGCTACCAACTGCAGACAAAAGGAACACAGTTTTTTAAAGGAAAATAAGATCATGAAAAAAAAAACAGTTTTTCTCTATTTTTCAAATTGCTTTCTCGGCTGAAAAATCAAGACTGTCATTTCAAAGTGTTATTATTTTGAAGATGAATTGCACCAGTAACAAAAAAAAAAAAAAAACACAATAAAAAAAACTTCATGTGGATTTTGAGGAACAAAGATTAAGTTATGGTTACTTAGAAAAATACTATTTTTAAAGAAGAGATGTTAATAAATACACAAAAAATTCATAAACTACAACTTGATAAAACATGATGCTATAATGATCTAAATTGTTTTAAGGGAATAAAAATTTGGGTGATCTCCCCACTGCCTCTGGAGTGGGTTGAAATTTTTCGCCAGCCCCCCGTCCTCTCCAATACTCAAGATCAAACAGGGATCCCTGTAAGGAACACCGAGAATCCAGCATTAGAGGCAAGATTTAGGAGTTGCTTTCTCTAAGAATTTCATTAAATATGAAAACAGTAAGAAGAATACTCAGAGAGCAGTAAATCACATTGGCTAATTGTAAAACAACAATGTATTAGGGCATTAGAGTAAATAACTTAGATTACATCATGAACTGCTTTAATTTTTAGAATTTTTTTAATGTTTTATTTATTTTTGAGAGATACAGCACGAGCAGGGGAGGGGTAGAGAAAGAGGGACACACAGAATCTGAAACAGGCTCCAGGCTCTGAGCTGTCAGCACAGAGCCCGATATGGGGCTCGAACCCACAAACTGTGAGATCATGACATGAGCCGAAGTTGGACACTTAACCGGCTGAGCCACCCAGGCGCCCCAATCATGAACTGCTTTAGACATGATTAGAGGATTTTGATAAAAGTCTTCAGAAATAGTGAACTTCAAGTTAATTACAGCAGGATGATCTGGACAATGGGACCCCTGTCATGGCCAGCAGCATCTGACAGGAATTCAATATGGTAATCACTTTGGTTTTCAATTTATTTATTTATAATTATGAAAAATTTTCTAGGTGTGTGATAGGAAGAGAACAGGACCAAGTTAGCTTTGAGATCCCACAGTCTCTCCATACATATTTATTTGCCTTTAGAATTTAAAATTCTATCATTCTATAGAACATAGACAACAGAGTATTCAAAGAGAATTTCTTGCTGTCTTTATTAAAACAAATGAATAAATTGGAACTAAGAATGCTATTCAATAAGGTATATAAAGGTATCTAAGTAAGAGGTTTTAAAGTAAATTATATTGGCTTTTATCTACATTTTTATTATAAATAAATTATAAATGCAATTGTCATTTCAAATAAAAGTGAGGAACTTACATTAAATCTAACATGTGTTCCTTTTAGATTCTAAAGGACTTTAATCACAAATCTCACAGATTTGCTAAAGCAAAGCCATTAAATTAAGCTATACCAATAGGTAGTTTATCCTTGGCAATTCTCAAATGTGTCACCCATTTTGAGGGAAAGTCCCGCATCTCCACATCTCATTGTAGGTTACAGACAATAATGCATTAAATCTACTTGCTCCACTTATTTACCATCTTTGGCCAAAATTAATCATATTTCAAGAATCTTACCTGTTCTGAATTAAAGCAATTACTTGAGAATAGGTCTTTCCAATAACGCTTTCTCCATTGACTTTTATAATTCGATCACCTGCAAACAGGAATAAAAAAAACACATGAGGAATTACTTAAAGAGTCATTTCTGAACACTTTTGAGATATTTCTTTTAAAAAATTTTTTTAAATGTTTATTCACTTTTGAGAGACAGAGAGTGAGCGGGGGAGGGGCAGAGAGAGACGAAGACACAGTATTTGAAGCAGGCTCCAAGTTATGAGCTGTCAGCACAGAGCCCGACATGGGGCTCGAACCCGCAAACCACGAGTTGATGACGTAAGCTGAAATTGGACCCCGACTTTTGAAATATTTCTTAAGTAATGTACTTATACTTTACTATATTCTTGCTCATATCTTTTAAAGTATCTTTCACAAAAATGAATCTAAATTTCACTATGTACAGCTTCTGATGAAATAGAGCCCCAGTCAGTGATGAGTTTAGAAACCCCAGAAGGTCTGGTCACCGAGTGGCTCCAGCTATACCATTCTAGCCCCTACCCCTTGTTTTCTGAGTTGCAGAACTACAGTTATTCCTCTGTTAACTCTGTCACTGCTGATAGAGAAGCACCACTCAGTGGGCTTAGACAGCTGATTCTTTTATTACCTTGGTGTCTTCTACTTTCAGTCTGACTGATTTCCTTATAGTGTCCTCCCAGCGTATTTGGTTTTGTGATTAGTGCTGTGTTACAGAACTTGAATATGGATATGCACATGGTTTTGGCTCTCTGCATATTAACGTGTTCTTCATTTTAGTACAGAAAAGGACATCTGGATTACTAGTAAGGATTCAGGGGAGCAGAAAGGAAAAGACTGAGAGAGAAAAGATATGGAAAATAGAAAAAAACCCTTTCTGTGTGCTTCTCACAGAATCTCCACATCTTCCTGCCCTTGCAAGGCTGGGAGTAAGATAGGAGATACATTCCGGGCAATGGAATCCCACATGTACACTGATACACATATTATACATATGAATGAGGTTAGAATTAGGCTTACTTTAATTATGACAAAAAAGACAATCAATAAGTAGTGCATCCTAATAAATCTTAGCAGCAACATCCACTGATTATATTTATAGCTAAAAAGACTACATTTTACTCAAAAGGCAGTGAAAGATAGTTTTTTACTAATTTCCATTTAAACTATTTCATATTAAAAACAAAAACGTAACTACTTTAGTGTGTGCATTAATGTAAACTAACTCTCTACTTAGTTTTTGCTAAAATCCCACATCACTAGAGTATTTTGGAAGAGCTACCAGACCATATCCACGGATACCTATGGATGAAGCAGGACTTGCCTTCCAGTGCAGACCTAAGTTATTCTTTGTAGCACAAACGAATTAATTCACTGCTGACAGATAAGGCACTTCCAAATCTTGGATCTCCAAGATTATTTCAATGGTGCCAATAAATATCTTCATCATTTGGCTTTTTTGTAATCCTTGTCAAAATTAAATGTATACAAAATAGGTGCTTTTAAAAGGGCCCCCAAGAGTCCATTCTCTAAGTGGTAACCAAAAAGTGCTCCTAATTTATAATTTATATTATTTCTGTTCCAACCCATCCATTGGGGTATCAAGAAACACACAGGTAAGTAGGTCTCAAAAATAGTAATAATCAATGTGAAGACATAGGAAAAAACACACAGGAGGAAAAGACAAATGTGGAAACTGAAATATGGAAGAAGGAAGAAATGAAGTAAAAAAGAAATCACAAGGTATTACTTGAAGAAGAATATTAGCACCTGTGCATAATCCAGCTTCAAAAGCAGGTCCCCCTTCTTTAACCTGTTTAACAAATATGGTGTCCATTGGTTCCAGGCGGTTTCTTGGTTTTCCTGTGGGAGACAAAAAGCCCAAGGCGTGGTTTTATCTCACCATATTTCATTAAAATACCAAAATAGAAAATGATATTTTAAGCAATGAAGCAAAGGTATTTAGTGAAGTGTGAAACACATATCCTGAATATGGATATGTGGATGCTAAAATCATCATTTAGGAGCTTTCATTAATTCAAACATTTATTTTGCTTCTTCTGGAACACAACCACCACCTCAGCAGTAATGGTTTCCATTTAGTGGATACATTCTGTATGGAAATTACTGCACTAAGGACTATACAGAGCCTGAGAGCTAATTTCCACAGCACGTAAGTGTCGCTACCACTACTACATAAAAGAGGAAACTGAGGCTAGATTAAACCCTCCCAGGTCACACAGCTAGGCTCCACAGGCAGTACCCACTCTACTGCTCTTTAACACTGCATGTGCTAAGCATTAAGTTATAATAATGACTAAGACTCGGTCGTTTCCCTTCAGGGACTCTGGTGGGAGAGAGACATACAAACAAAAATGACACTGTAGTATAAAGAGCAATAACAAGCAAATAAAACATATGATCATGGCAATGACAAACGCATGATCAACTCTGTAAGTCAATATCTCACAAGCTCCTATCAATGGATCAATCGCTTGCATTAACACTCAAGGTGCTTGCTAAAAATCAATGTTCAGGGTCCAATTAGAAATCTGCTTTGTCAACCAGTTTTCCAGGTGATTCTTGTATGCACTGACATTTGAGACAACTTACAGTTTCGATAAGATAGAACTCAAGGGAAGATTCCCAGCTGAGAGGCCATTTAAGCTAAGTGATAAGCAACCAAAACAAAGCCTGTGGTGTAAGGCGAAGAGGTAGATGGTGGTTCTCAAAGTGTGGTCCCCAGACCAGCAGCATCGATATAGCCTGGGAAGGTGTTACAAATGCAAACTTGGGGACTCCATTCAGGACCTACTAAATCAGAAACTCCCGAGATGAATGTGATGCACACTCATGCTTGGGGGCCACTGAGGTAGAAGACACAGCCCTGACTCTGCAAGTGTACATATGTATGTATACACACATACATGGAGTAATGGAGTAATACAGTAGTATACATTAAACTGCAATGCTAGGCAGAAGATGAATGTCAAATATTAAGAGTTTAAATTTCTTGCCTTATAAAACTAAATTTGCATCATGGTATATCATAAAGGTGGCTCAAAAAAATTCTTAATAAAAGGAATACATATCAGCAGATCCTTTCTTAAGCTATTTGCTTTGAAAGATGTCCTCTGAAGTACTGAATGGCTGACTCAATCACTTATAATGCAACATGGTATAGTGGAAATTGCTTGTTTTTAGAAGCCAGTAGATATGGATCCAAATCCTTGCTTTGCCACTTGATAGTCTAGTTGCCACTAACAGTAAAATTAAGTAAAAATTAAGTAAAATCTCTACTTAAACAGATTATTACTTCTTCTTCTATAATAGAGATAATTATTTTATATTTTTACATTCTTGAAGAGCTTCCACAAAGACTAAATGGATAATGTGTGAAAGTATTCAGCAGAGCATGTAACTGGAGTAATTCCCTCAGTGATTGTACATTTCCACTCTTCCTGGCGCTTAAATGAAAACTAGTGCCATATTTTTATGTCTTTAAGAATTAAAAACTTGAAAGGTAATAAAAACACACTTGCAAAGTATCTATTACCCAATTTAAAAAATTATAAATATACTGTATATATCTTCCCAAAGAAACCTTATCTCCTAAGTTCAGATGACACAAAAATATTATAAAGTCTTTTGTCATTTCAGATGACTGTTTCTCCATGAGGCTTTGGAGGAAATAAAGAACTAATATTAGTTCAATCCTTACTATAAAGAAGAATGTCCTAATTGTTTGTTAGTTAGGGACTAATTGTTATGATTATATGATTATATTTCTATAATTTTATCTGCAATCTAATTTTCAAATGAGTTGAGAGAAAAAATAAACCAAGACACCCACACCCTCAGGCACACATGTGGATACGTAGATAAAGCAAATATAGCAACATGTTAATTGTTGAACCAAGATGGACAAGGCTTTGGCTATATCTTGAAAATTAAAATAAGAGCCGGGAGAAACTTCCTGTATGTGCCAGGCTTTATTTTTCTTCACAGAAATATCTTATCATTAACTACTTAAAATTACATTTTTATTTGCTTGCCTTTTGATTATTTGTTATTTCCACTAAAATGAAAAGCAGGATTTTTGTCATGTTCTCTGATACCTACAGTGCCTAGAACAATGCCTAGTGCAGAAAACAAGCACTCAATGAATAAATTTATTATTTAGTTTGATTCTCATAACAAGCCTTTGAGATGGGCATTGTGATCTTAATATTGCCATTCTACCTAGGGGGAAACAGACTTAAGTAACTTACAAAGAGGCCAAGTAAAGATTTGAACCCAGGTCTGAATCCCAACATGGTGTTCCCTGTTGCTTCAAAACTAACTGAACTACTTATTCATTTGTCAAGCCTTACTGAATACAAGTAGACAGTCACCTCAGAATGACTTTGAATAGAAAACAAAGTTTCCTTTCAATATCAGGCACTTAAAATGCAATTACTTAATTTCAATCAAGCTGGTAACCAGTCTAGGTCTCGCTGTAGTCAACTCAACATTTACAAGAGTTGGCGTTGAAAGGAAACCATTTATTTTTTCTTAACTAGAGATTTGAGGGTTTTAATAAGTTTTATTGAATCATCATTGCTTTCATGGAAAGATTTATCATTAATGTCTTCTGGTCCACTATGTCCAAAAGGTGATTATAACACATTTATATTTAAAAGTACAAAATGTAAATGACATTAATAAAGTCTATAAAAAAATTAAAAGTCAGGTGGGTAGCAATGAGGTAAATTCTGATAGAAAATTTCACTTATACAGAATAAATGTGGTCCAAAATAATTTTTTTAATTTTTATAAAACAAATATTAATTCTGTAGTGATTGTCATTATAAAATCAGAGACAATGACAAATCCTTTAATGCACTGTGCCTGAAAACATATGAAAGTGGAGAAGATTAAGATAGAAGCCAATATTACAGCAAAAACAACTACATCTGCTAAGAATTACGCTTTTGGTTTTTGTTGTCACTCTCCTTTCTGAATTTTCTCTAAAATCTGACTTTTATCAATACCTAGATATCATCCAGTTCCTTCTGGGCAACAGAAAATTGATATCCCTTAATTACAGACAGGTTTCACTAAATAATATACTTCTTTTCAAATTTGTTCCTTGACTCTAAGTCTTCAATTAAACACCTGTCTTCTTTTTATTAATCAGAGAAAGACAAATACCATATGGTTTCATTTCTATGTGGAACCTGAAAAACAAAACAAACAAAAAACCAAGAGAGACTCAAATTCAGAGAACAAACTGCTGGTTGCCAGAAGGGAGGGAGGTTGGGACACAGGTGAACTAGGTGAAGAGGATTAAGAGGTAGAAACTTGCAGCTATAAACTATACAAGAAGTCATGGGGATGAGAAGTACAGCATCGATAACATAGTCGATAATACTGTAATAACATTGTGTGGGGTGGACGGTAACCACACACTGTGGCATTTCATAACGTACACAAATGTCAAATCACTGTATTGTACCCCTGAAACTAATATGATATGCTGTCAGCTGTACTTCAATTAAAATTTTTAAAGAAAAATAATTTTAAAAAGCATCTTCTCTTTAATATATTCTACTGGAACTGGAAATCAAAAATATCACATTTAAAATGTGTATTCAATCTTTTGTGTCCCTGGTCTTCTTTTGTTTTGCTTTTTTGAAGTAGGCTCCAAGCCCAACGTGCAGCTTGAACTCACAACCCTGCGATCAAGAGTCACGTGTCCTACTGGCGGAGCCCGCCGGGCACCCTGTGTCTTTAGTTTTTAAGTCAATTTCGGAATATGCAAAACTAAAAGTCTGATCTCGAGTCATTGTAATTCATGAAGAAAAATGATTTCTTATTTCTCTGTATTATCATCTGTCAGGGTCAGATAGCTTCCCTGGCAATTCTTAGTGAAAAGCCTCTCTTAATTCTACATCTGTGTTTTATACTTTCTCATTTTTTATTTTTTGAGAACACATAGGATATGCTTCAAAGAACTGTTAAATACTTAAAATATTTGTTTATCTTTATTTATTTTTGAGAGACAGAACGCAACAGGGGAGGGGCAGAGGGAGAGGGAGACAAGGAATCTGAAGCAGCTCCAGGCTCCAAGCTGTCAGCACAGAGCCTGACATGGGCTCTAATCCACGAGCTGTGAGATCATGACCTGAGCTGAAATCAGATGCTCAACCGACTGAGCCACCCACGTGCTCCATGTTAAATACCCTATTCAAGTGTCATTTCCTTGACCTTATCAAAAGAAAATGAAAATGTGTCTTTTTAGCACAAACATGTAATTAAATCTTTCTGTATTTAAGAAAAGGAAGTAAAAAGACAAGAATCTGAATAATCTAAATGGCTAAATGTCAATGCTATGCTATTTAACACACAGCTAGTAAAGAATTAAACACAAGAAGACACAAACACATACATGGATTTACTTGAATATTAGACTTTGAAATCAGAAAAAAACATATTTTTATATTATAGTATATACAATCAGTTGGGAGAAAAATAAGTTAAAATAAATAACGTGTAGGTTGTGGTTGCCATCCACACAGTGGAAGAATATTTAGGAAGATGTAGTTTTTATTCTCTATAGCCTGTATAATGCAGAAGTTAACAGTTTGGGCCTTTTAGGCAGATTATATAGTTTAAAATCCTAGCTCTGCCATTTATTTTCTCGGGGGGGGTATCAAATTTTGCTGAAGTTTGTTGTCTCTCAGAAATTCAATTTAATTGAGCATGCTGTATCTGGCAACTTTACTTCCATTTGATTTGAGGGACAAATGACTTATTTGTGATCCAGTTAACTCGTCTGAACAATGAGGATGATGGGAATATATTCCCACCGGCAAGGCTGCTATGAGGATTAAAAGAGATAATCCATTAAAATGCTTATATAATGTTGAATACAAGTAGGTACTTAGTAAGTGTTATTCCTCTGCTAGTCTGATAATAAACCTCTAGAAGGTTTACATACAGATCAGGGATAAAGGAGGCCAGGGTGCCTGTCACTCTGAAAGTGCTTAATTAAATCCTGGTTGAAAGATTATCTCTACAAATGTCACTGTCAGATTATGGGGAAGTGGAGGAATGTAAACCAAAGACTACAGAACACTAAAGAAGGTAGAAAAAAAATAAGAGATTGTACTAAGAAGTCTCCAGTAACTCTGACATGAATACACACTTGCTTTAAAAAAAACTGGTATAGAAAACCAGTGTGCTATGTCCTCGAAGCCAGTGGACTTTGTCAGTTAAGAAAAATTAGTTAGGGGCACCTGGGTGGCTCAGTCAGTTAGTGTCTGACTCTGGATTTGGGCTCAGGTCATGATCTCATGGTTTGTGGGACTGAGCCCTACATTGGGCTCTGCACTGTCAGATACCAAAGTTAAATCTGACAGTGCAGAGCCTGCTTGGAATTCTCTCTCTTTCTTGCTCTCTGTTTCTTCCCCACTTATGTACTCCTTCTCTCTTTCTCTCTCAAATATAAATAAATAAACATTAAAAAAAGAAAGATTATTTACATCTGTAATAACTTTCTTCTTCAGAGAATGCTAAAGCCAAAATCACTTTCGCAACATTTAAATTATTTCAAAATCTAAACTTAGAATGAAAGCAAACAGATGAAAGCAAATAGATTTTAAGAAGTGACAGTTTTGAAATATGCCACTTATACAAGAACCCTGTAATGAATATCCACAGAGTAATAGATAGGTAGAATTCAGGGAATCCTACAGTTCTGGGAACAAGAGAAAAATATTTCTTTTTTTTTAAATTCTTTAATGCTTTTTTATTTATTTTTGAGAGACAGAGAGAGACAGTACAATCGGGGGAGGGTCAGAGAGAGAGGGAGACATAGAATCTGAAGTAGGCTCCAGGCTCTGAGCTAGCAGTCAGCACAGAGCCTGATGCAGGGCTCGACCCCATGAACCGTGAGATCATGACCTGAGCCAAAGCTGGACACTTAACCGACTGAGCCACCCAGGTGCCCCGAGAAAAATATTTCTTAACAGAGTAAAAAAAATATATACTTTATACAAAGAATACCATCCATGTTTTACATAAAAACAAAGCAACAGAAAATAATGGCTACTACTGAGATTAAGCTTTAAACATTTTTCATATTCTCTGAGTTCTCAAAGTTGCTACTGAACAATTTTTTTAAAATAGAACCAATCTTCTAATTTCTAATGACGGTTATTTTTTAATGTGTTCTTTTAATTGATTTCTTTGTTGTAAAAAAAAGAATACACAAGAAAAAGCCATTGAAATTAAACTGTGTTTCATATTAAAGTTATATAAGCCTTGGAAAAAGTATAGTTCAAAGGTGGAAGATACATCACATAATGGAACATTAAAGCTCCAGGCATTAATTATTTAAAGAAAATCAATTAAATAGCTTATTGCAATTGATATTTAGTTTTCAGACCAAAAATAAGTGAAACCACAATGTAGACTGAAATAGATACCAAAGTTAAATCTAAATAATGAAAAATGAGCTCCGCTTCTTTTGAGGGGTAATAGATTGTGACTGGGAAAAACACAGGATATGGAGAAGAATTTATTGAGCAAAAGTTAGGAACTATGAATCTATTTTAAGGCAGAAATTACAGGAGGAGAAATAAACACCAAATTCAGGCTACTGACTACCACTGAGGAAAGAGAATAGTGAAGGAGTATTATGAAACACCTTAACCATACTTATAAGCATTTATGTCTTGGGGGGCCGGTTGGGGAAGGGGGAGTTTGGACTGGGGAAAGGATGTAAGATATTAACATGACAAATACAGGTGGCAAGTATTTGGAAGCCACATTTCCCCCCTATATTTTCCAATTGCCTGGACATTTCATAAATATTTTTAATTGCTGAAAACAGGTTTTTAATCTTTATTTTGGAGGTTTGATTTGCTGATGGTATACAAGATTTCCCTAAGAGCCTAACAGAGACGCATTGTCTAACAAGCAAAAATCCATATATACCATTATGAAGCAGCATCCAATTTAAGAAGACTGTTATGGCAGGTTATTGGGTACTCCATTTCCTTTGGATATGGCAAAAGCACTAATTAAAAAATAAATATGTACCATTTTATTAAATCTAGGTATTCCCAAATTTCTATTAAAGATGCTCTCATATCCGGAGTGATGGCTGGTACTTTAAAATTCTATCTCCCAAGACTCCAATCTGCAGCTCCAACAATTATGATTTCAAACCCAAAATTCCAATAGCCTCTGGATACTGGAATATTGCCTGTTGGGGCTCAGTCAAATTACATCTATTATAAGCAAATACATATTCTATACTCAACCTGACCCCCAAGTAATATCAAGTGAAACAAAATGAAATAAGAAAATCTGTTAAATATTAAAAAGCAGACTGTCTTCTAATTTAATCATGATAAATTTTCTTTCACACCATACTCAACTGATTATTTTTGTTTACTTTTTATTGTGGAAAATGTCCAGCATACACGAAAGTAGACAAAACAGTAGAATAAACCTCCATGAACATGACTTCAATAATTGCACAAACCCTGCCAATCTTGTTTCATGAATCCCAGATGTTATGCCAATTCATCCATAAACACTTTATTTTTTTTTCATAAATACTTTAACTACTTCAGTATACACCACTAACAAATAGCAACTTTACTTTTTCTTACGGAAACATAACAAAACCCTCCCGCAGTCCTCCAAAGTATGTGATACTCTCTTCGGTGTGGATCATATATAACGGACAGCAAACACAACCTTGCCTTCTACTTTCATCGTCCTAAATGCCTACTTAATGCTAATGAAAAGCAGTTTGTCATAAAACAGAAATGACAGCACCAAAATCTCTGAAATAAATTTAGAAAGATTTCACATGTAAAATCACCATAGAACTCTACGTTAAGTTCCCAGTCAAGTTAACAGTTCCCAAGGAACGCTCTGCCTACGTATTCCAATTCAGTGAGGTCACACACGCATTACATGAAAAACTCAAGCACGTAGAGCAGTGCCTGGCACATGACCGATGATCAATAAATAGTCACTGCTGACGTATGCAGATCACAGCCCCAGAAGATGTCAACAGGAAAACCGCCCAAGACCAAGTCAGAGATTTGTTTCAGGAACAAAGCTACGGAACAGCAAATGACCGGCAGAATCTCCCTCAAATGGAAGGAAAATGCTGCCACTTAGTAGCAGTTTGAGTAAAATACCACTAGGTGTCAGACATGAATCAAAATTTTCTGGCATGTTCGTCTACTTAGATAAAAAAGACTCTGGAAGAGCGTTATTCATTCAACAAATATTTATTGAGCTCATAAATGTGCCAGGCGCTGATTATCCGACAATGAACAAAACAGTCCTGGGATCTGCCTTCTGGAATATCTGAAGTTTATGAAGCATCGTTTCTCCCCTCTCTCTGAAGTTTCAGGAATTTCACAAAGTACGTCTTGCGTGTAGATTCACAGCCCTGTCATTCCTGTTGTGCTGGATTTTAACTTCTCTGCAAACTCAGAAAAATGTCTTACGGTGTTCTAACCACAAGCAACTATCTTTCCATCTGTGTATCTTTCCATTTTACCATCGCTGGAAACTTGCCCCTCACATTTTTATCAAGACCTTCCATTTTAAAGGAAGACTATCAGGCACCCTCCCGAAATCAATCTTTCCTGCTAATACTCATGGATCAGTATTTAAACAAAATCCACCAGCAACCTCAACTTCCTTTCCCCCTTGACCTTTCAAAGCATTCAACCTGCCAATCTCCAACTATGAAGGATTCCATCCAGATGCCCCCTCTGCTCCTATTCTTGGCCTGCTTTTTCAGCATAACCTATGACCCACCAATTTACAGTTTCCAAGTTTGGCTAAGTTCCTGACACTGCTCACTAAAGTCTCTTCTGTTTTAATTCCCATTCCTTCAAGGTTGTGGTTTCAAACCTCCCAAAACCTTCTTCAACGGGCTAGTCCATCCTGATTTCCTCACACTATTTGGATAACTTTGTCTCTTACGGCACCAGACCCCAATGGCTGTATCCTCATTTTTTGTTCTTTGCCTACATTCTTACTTCCTTTGGTTCTACGTCAAGTAAGGACTTAGTTACCGACCTTTTTTAGGAAGGACCCTCATGGTCTCCACTCATATGTAAACCTTCAGTCTCTACGTATTCAATCTAATTCTCCACTAGACAGAAATACATGTTCTCAGACACCTACAAAAGGATCCCAAATGTAAAACAACAACAAATCCTTCCCCACTATCTCTCCACATAGCTACCATCTATTATTTTCCTTCCCTTCCTTTTCATACTTCTTGAAGAAGAGTCAATACTCCCATCCTCATTTCTTTACTTCCAATTCAGAATTTTTCAGACACTGACAAGTATGTCCTTGGGGGGCAAAATCTCACACACACCTGACTCCCCTATTCACCGAGGTTCACTGCTCTAATTTACGTTCCAACCCACTGATACTTGGTTTCCACGTCCCGTCTACTCACTGCACTGAAACTATTCTCATAACTTAACCAATTTGCTTGTCAGACTGGGTCCAACAGTATCTTTTTCGTTACTATCCTAATAAATTCTCTCTGACAAATGGCAAATTATCCACTCCCCCCCCTTAAAATGATCACCTCTTAATTAGCAGGCCATCAACTACTGGTTGTCTTCATACCTTCTAAAACTTATTCTCAGAGTTCTTTTTTGGATTCTTCTTTCTCTGACCTTGATGCTGCATTCTCTAGGGTCCTATCTTCTATTCTGTTTTCATGCTCTCTGAGCATGATTTCATTTATCCCTAGGACTTAATTATAGTATATATAATAATGACTTCCAAATCTGTTTTCAATCCCCATCTCTATGGGCCCCACACTCAAATTTTCAACTAGGTATTGAACATTCTACATGCAACAGAAATACAACTCATCCCAAGCTAAACCCACCTCCCCAGAGGAAGCAAGTGGATATGTTTCCCCTCTGGAATCTCACAGTTAATGCCCCCTCCCCATCTATCTACTCATTCATGCCAGAAAAGCTAAGCAAAATCCTCCACAAATCATCCTTAAGTGGGGACATAAAACCCATCCCAAGTCCTACCACCAAATCTGGGCAAATACAACTTCCAGATAGCTCTGATATCTGTTCCAGAACACTGGTTTTCCCTCCTCCGGTCAAGTGTGATTCATCTGTCACACCACAAAGGATGTCCCACCTGAGTCCCCATTCCCTGGTGCTGAGATGCCCCCCCCTCCCCCCGTGCTGCAGTCCTGTCACAACGGTACACACCTCTGTGGCTGCCCTTACGTAATTATTTGACACTTCCAACGTCCACCAGAGCAGGAGCTTCTGGAAGCCAGGGCCCATATCTTACATTTACATTTGTTGAATGTATTCATGCCAGGAACCGGTCTGGGTCCTAAGCCAAAATAATAAAACAGAGTCCCTGTTCTACATTCCAACTGAGGCAGAAAAAGTTCTACAAGAAATAGGTAGTATGAGAGATGGTGATGGTGCAGCGGAGAATAATGCACAGAGTGGGAAGGAGGCAGGAAACGGAAGGCAGGGCTATAATACTATTTTCATGAAATGGTCAGGCACGTCCTCTCTAGCAGGTGACATTTGAACAGCTATCTGAAGAAAGCCAGGTTAGAGGCCATACTGCTCCCTTCCCAGCAATTAGATTAGTGACTTGCTCATGGCAGTGACTCAACAGATATTTGCTAAGTGGATGAATAAGCAACAGGAAACATATTTCTATATATAATGTATTTAGCATTCATATGCAAATATTTCTATTCTGAAAAGTTGCCTGTTAAACTTGGAAAGTAGGGACCATAACTATTACCATTAACTTATTAGCTGTATCTATGAATCACATACTTTGAATGTCGACTAGCTGGAGAGCAATCAGGAAAAAAAACAAAACGAAAACGGGACTATCCAGCCAGATGGTGTCTGTGATCAAGGTCTTAAGTCATGCAGCAGCTGGGAAAAGACAGCTCAAAATCACCTAATTACAGAGTCACCTCTGCAACAACGTTTTCTAAAGAGAAATTATTCCAGGGACAGCCTAGAACATTAATACTCCAATCACGTACCTTCCTGGACTTTTTCACCTTTATAGACCTATCCCCAGTTAGATTTCTGAGACCCTGGATTTCATATTTCTTAAAGGTTTTAGAGCACTTCCAGAAACTTTTAAAATTGCATTTATTTTATTGACCACCAAAGTAACTTCATGCCTTTCAAAGTCTTAAAGCCCACTCCAAAAAATGGGATTTCTGACAGTGTCTATTTTAATCCAATCAAATTCCTTTCACTTTAGATTATTGTGAAAGTGGTTTCCTGGAACTTTGAAAGTGAAGTTAGATATATATTTTTTTTAACTCACATTTAACTCGACCACCTTAGCAGTGTATTTTACAAAGAGGTTGCCCAGATTCCTACTGAACTCCAAGATTACCATGTTTTTGTTACTACTGTCCTGCCTTACACACTTAGCAGCTATGAGAAAGAAGATCTTTAAATGAAAAAAAAAAAAGTCCGACACTTTGTGTTAAAAGGGAGAGAGGTGAAAGGAAGGAAGGCAGGAGACAATAATTGTCTTCCTCGACAGCAGAGGTACAGGCATGAGCACGCTGAGTTTTGTAGCGTTGCAAAGAGTTCATTTTGGAATAGTGCCGGGTCAAGGTGGTGGCGCATCCTTTTCTTCAAAGTGTTTACTCCACCAGGTACTTAGTAGGCACTGAAAACCCAACAATAAAAGTTTCATTCTTCAAATAATCTTTGTCTTCAAGGTAATGCACAAAAACACTGTCTTCATAAGTACAATGAAAAGCCTGGGTGTGTAGGAAAATTTCACTTTGCATATGCCGCTGTCTGATTTTTGGTAAGAGACACCATTGCCCCTCTTATTTCCGTATTTTCCCCCATCAGAGCCATGCTGCGGCCATCACCTCCAAAGAGTCAGGTATAGGAGGAGGCAGAGAGTCTGTTTGTTTACCAGGGAGCAGGAACAATCCCTCAGATTAGCTGTCTCCAAAATGTGAGCAGGGATTTTCCAAAAGAGAATTAGGGAAACTAACTGTGAAGCATCAAACGATCTGTTTATACCATCTTGTACAAAACTGGCTTCCAAAACACTCGAAAATAGCTATCAATTTCTCACCCTCAGCATCTCTTTTGCAAGCCAAAGTTTCAAGTTCTTTCAATCTTTTCAAAAAATACACATTGTAACTTTCAAATTTATATATATCCTTGCCATCAAGGTCCTTGATTTCTGGGGCTCCCCAGTGTTTTGACCGTGTCCCATTCAACCAGAAGATCTGGAAGCCCTCATTCCCACCTTTTCCCACCTATCAAATGGAGAGGAATAAAACGAATATATTGAAGTTAACTTGTTAATAGCAAAATGTAGCATCACTTATCTGTGTGTGTGTGTGTGTGTGTGTGTGTGTGTGTGTGTGTGTGTCTATAAGCTTATACATTTTCATATTAGGAAACATTGCCCATAACAGCAAACTACAAATAACTTGATAATTTGATTTTGTCTATGCTGATAGGATATAAAGATATTTTGATATGACAAATATATGGCCAGCAAATCTTCCAATGAAGTATCAGTGTACTAGCAAATTGAGCTACTACAAGGGAATGCATAATTTATATGTGAACCATAGTGCATATACAGGTAAGCCTAGCTGCTAGGCAACTGTATCTCCAAATACTATTAATATCAACAATATATATCCAGGCTACTGAACATGAACTCTTTCCATTTGAAGGGTTTCCTTACCCAGCAGGCAGAAGAAAAGCCCAAGTTCTAGACAGTTGTGAATGGCCCACATTTAAGAATAATGTTAACTGGAAATTTTGCTTAGACCAACCTGAATGCTACCTGGGTGCTAAGCAAAGGAAAGGGGGAAAGAGAAGGAAACATTCAATCTCCAAGAAGTGCTTATAGACCAAACTTCATATAGATTTGTAGGTTAAAAATATAAAAGCCTGGTTGTGTATAAAAGCAAACACCAATCTACTTGAAACAACTTTTTACTCCTAGATCTCAAAAAATCTCTAGTAATAACTTTTGAAGGTCAACAAACGCAAAACAGTCTAATACACAAAGCAGAAAACCCCAACCGACTCTGAGCTAGAACCAGCAAAAAAGAAAAAAAAAAAAAAGAAAGAAAGAAAGAAAGAAAAAGAAAAAAAAGAGAGGGGAAAAAGAGAAACAGAAGGGCGCTTGGGTGGCTCAGTCAGTTAAGCACCCAACTTCCACTCAGGTCATGATCTCACTGCTCGTGGGTTCAAGCCCCAGGCGCTGGGCTGACAGCTCAGAGCCTGGAGCCCACTTCAGATTCTGTGTCTCCCTCTCTTTCTGCCCCTCCTTCCACTCATGCTTTGTCTCTTTCCTCTCTCAAAAATATAAAGAAACATTAAAAATAATTTTAAAAAAAGAAAAGAGAAACAGACTCACAAAGACTCCTGATAGTGGGATTTCCAGAACCACATTATACAACTTTGTTGACCATGTTTAAACAAACTATACTTTTAAAAAAAAAAGGCCAAAAAGTGATAAAGAGAAAACTATAAGAAGCAATTATGTGAAGTTTGGTATATGATCCTAAAGAACTTCTAATAATCACAAAATTTAAAAAGCTCAAAATTATTAGATATATATTGGAAGAAATTTTCTAAAATGCAGCTGAAGAAGACCAAAAACCAATAGGAAAAAATAGAGAATTTAGGAGCTATGGGGCACAGATAAAAACATCTAACATATGCTTAATTGAAGAATTAAGAAAGCATTGAAGAATTCAATAAACCACTGAAATACAGATTAATATGTGAGGAAATGCTGGCTGAAAATTTTTTAAAACTGTTGACAGACACCCAATGACAGATACAAGACAATCAATGAATTGGAAACAAGTAAAATTAAAATAAATTTTCATCAAGACGATTGTTAAGACGGCCAAACATCAAAGATATTCAGAAAATCTTAACAGTAGATATTTTTTAAAAGTTTGCCTTCAAAGAACACCAATAAACCAAAATATGAATTCTCACTAGCAAGAATATAAGCCAAAAAGAGAGTAGGATATGATCTTCAATATGTTAGAAGAAAATAACAACCTAAGTTTCTATAGCAACAATCTCTTTCAAAAATGAGAGCAAAGCAAAGATCTTTCAGGCAAAAGAACAATCCAACCAACCAAAATCCCAAGAGAACTGCAACACAACATAAAAGTATCCTGCAGGTAGGAGGGAAATAAATAAGTAGAGATAACACGTCCTAAGGCCCTTGTATTGTTTTAGAAGAGAAAAAAATATTAATTAGCACTAGACTATGATAAACTTGCATATTATAATTTCTAGGATAAACACTATAAGAATCACAATATATTATTTAATCTTAAAGAGAGAAAAGAAATATAAGAAATTCAAAATAAAATAGAAACTTTAAAATTAAGTAGGTGAGGGATGCCTGGGAGGCTTAGATCATTAAGCGTCCAACTTTGGCTCAGCTTATGATCTCATGGTCTGTGAGTTTGAGCCCCACATTGGGTTCTGTGCTGACAGCTCGGAGCCTGAAGCCTGCTTCGCATTCCATGTCTCCTCTCTCTCTGCCCCTCCCTCTCGTGCTCTGTCTCTCTTGTTCTCAAAAAGAAATAAAACGTTAAAAAGATTTTTTTAATGAAGTAGGTGATTAAACAATAAGTATATTATGAGTTATATTAAATGTAAACAGACAAAATTTTCCAAATCTGACAATGGTGAACTGCCTTATTCAGAATCAACTCTTCTTCCACCTGTGAGCCACAACCAGAAAAGGCTGTTACAAAAGGAACAGGTCACATTCGTATGAAGGCAGAGACAGCCTCCAAGGCAAGAGCGTTCAGAGGGACAAGATCCCACAGAGAAGGAATCCAGCAAGGCGGACTCAATGGTTTACACCGCTTTTCACCTTGAGGCACTTTCGGCCTCCAAAGCCATGGCTGGGTCTCAAAGGGCCACCGGAACAAAAATGGGCTTTCGAGGCCAGCCAAGAAAGAGGGCCTGGAAAACACCACATGCTTTCAGTTGGGGTCTCCAAAGGAATATATGGGGTGACAGAGGTGAAAAAGAGACAACCCAACCTGTGAAGCATGCAGGTGTACTGTGCAGATTTCCTTCGAGAGAAGCTGCTGTGGGAATGAGCTGGGTGACAGCCCCCGCTGCTACCCTTTAATATCCACCGCCACGTTCGCCCAGCGGCCACGTTTGCCCAGGGGCCACGTTTCCCCACGCTGCCCACAGATTCTCAAGGGCAGTGTTTGCTTGGGAGCCCCGCAGGTGCCTCACAGAAACCTTACGTTGTGCTGGGGTCGAGCACCTTTCCTGCCGGGGCCTCCCTTCCCTCTCTTCCTCCCCAGATGTCAGACCTGCAGTGCGCTCTGAAGTCTTCGCCTGCTTCTCCCGCCCCCTCCTTCTCTCTCCGGCACAGACATTTCTCCCGCTAAATCTCTGGCACGTCTGATGCCGTCTTGCCATCTGTTCCTGTTTGGGCATCTGTTTCTCAGAGAACCCGAACTGTTAAACCAAATGTCAAAAAGATGAAAGCCCACCTTAGGTAATGTAAAAACCCTAAATACAACAGAACACCAAAACTGGCAGTATGCAGAAAGTATCATTTATGATCAACAAGGTTGGTTCAGTCCAGGAACACAATGCTTAACAGTGCGAAAAATAAATCAATATAATTCACTAAATTAAGAGATGAAAGGAAAAAAATAAAAGGTTTATCCCAAAAGATGCAGAAAAATTCAACACTCCTTCCTTCATGGGAGAAATACGTCACATTCGTAGATTAATTAGAAGATTCAACTGTTTCAAATGTTTTCAAATAATCAAATATTGTAATTAATACAAAACTAATTAAAGTCCCAATAGGATTTTTTTTGTGGGTGTAGAAACTGAAAAAACTGATTCTAAAACTTTTATAATATTACAAAAACAGCCAATCCTATTGTGAACAACAAAATTAAAAGACTTAATCTACCTTTTAGCAACACTTATTGTATAGTAACAACAGTAATGAAGACCGTAGTCTTGCTGCAAAGAAAGTGACCGATGAACTAGAATAAAGGTGGCAAATTTTGTGTGTAAGGAGCCACGCAGTCAATATTTTAGGCTTTGCAGAACACGTATAGTCTCTGCCACATAATCTCCCTTTTTTAAACAACCTTTTAAAAATACAGAACCATTCTTAGTCTGGAAGCTATACAAATGTGAAGCACAGGTCAACCCCTGGAAAGAAGAGAGTCCAGAGACTGACCTATAACTTATAAAGATACTTTATGATCAAGGTGGTAGAACAGGGCAGTAAAGAAAAGAATAGACTTTTCTCTAAAGAGTGCAGGGTTAAACGTATATCCATATGGGGAAAAAAATCTTGACCACACTACATGTAAAAATAATACCACAGGTGAACTGGAGGTAGATAACACTAGAGGATATCTTTGTGACCATGCAGTAGAAGAAAATTCTTAAATACGACTCAACGTATTAGCCGCAAAAGGAAAGACTGAACATTTGGACTACATTACAAATAGAAACTTTCCTTTATCAAAATTACTAACAAGAAATTGAAAGGCAACTAATAGCTGGCTATTTGCTATAGATAAAATTAATAAAATCCCTCTCAAGAATATTTTAAAAATAACTTTTTAAAATTTATTTTTGAAAGAGAAACAGAGGCTTTGAGTAGTGGAGGGGCAGAGAGAGAGGGAGACACAGAGTCTGAAGCAGGTTCCAGGTTCTGAGCAGTCGGCACAGAGCCAAATGCAGGGCTCAAACCCTCCAACCGTGAGATCATGACCTGAGCCGAAGTCAGACGCTTAACTGACTGGAGCCATGAAGGGATTGCCCCCTGATCAAGAATATTTAAAGAACTCCCACAAATTATTTTTTTTAAGTACTGATACCCAATAACCAAATGAAAGGTAATCAAGCCCATTAGTTTTCAGGAATATAAAAATTAACCCACATTCCACACCACTATGTATCTACTAGAATGACCAAAATTAAAAAAACTCACAAATACTAAATGTTAGTGAGGATATGACATAACTGGAACTCTCACACCTTGTGGTTCAGTGTATGTTGGTATAACCACGTTGAAAACTGACTTAGCCGTATCTACTAGATGTGACTGTATATATATATATATATATATATATATATATATATATATATATATACATACACACGTATATATATATACATACACACCTATTAGTGTCACTCCTAGATAGACAGATCCACTAGAAATAAGTACATGTGTGTCCAAATGTACATATATAAGAATGCCCACAGTTGCATTGGCTGAAATAGCTACACACTGGAAAAAAAAGTCTAACTAAATTTATTATATGTGTTCTCTTTGTTTTGAATCAACTTTAATGAAGTATGACTTACCTATAATAAAATGTACCCATTTTAAGTGTGAGCTTCTGAAGTTTTGACAAATGTATGAACCCGTGTAACCACCATCACAATCAAGATAAAGAACATTTCCACCATGCCAGAAACTTCCCTTTGCCCCTTTGCAATCAATTCAGGCAACCGCAAACTGGATTGGATTTATCGTTCCTCTCATACAAATGAATCAGACAGTCTGTACTCTTTTGTGCTTAGTTTCTTTCATTTATCAAAATGTTTTGGACAGGAAAAGCATGAGCAACAAAAGAAAAAGTACATAAATTAGATTTCATCAAAATTAGGAACTTTTGTGCAGCAAAGGACATTATCAAGAAAGTGAAAAAACAATTTACGGAATGAGAAAAAATACATGCCAATCATATATCTGATAACAATCTACTACCTAGAATATATAAAGAATACTTACAACTCAAAAACAAAAAGACAAGTAACACCCCCACCCCCGCAAAAAAGATCAATGGACTAATGGACTTGAATAGACATCTCTCCAGAGCAGATACACAAATGGCTAACAAACACATGAAAAGATGCTCGACATCATTAGTTATTAAGCAAATAAATGCAGAGCCAAACCACAATGAGATACCACTTCACACTCACTATAATTCAAAAACAGAAAATAACAGGCATCGATGAGGATGTAGAGAAACTGCAACCTTCATACATTGTGGGTGCAAATGTAAAAATGATGCAGTTACTGTGGAAAACAGTTTGGCAGTTCCCCCAAAGTTAAACACAGAATTACCATATAATAATGGAGCAATCCCCCTCCTAGATATATACCCTAGAGATCTGAAAACAGGGACTCAAATAAATACTTGCACACACAAGCTCACAGCAACACTAATTCTAAGAGCCAAAAGGGAGAAACAGTCCAAATGTCCATCGATGGATGAATGGACAAACTGTGGTATACACGTGCAAGGGAATATCATTCAGCCACGAATGAAGTGCTGATTCCTGTTACCCACGGACAAAACTCAAAAACCTTACACAAAATGCAAGAAGCTGTATGAAGAAAGGTTACATATTGTCTAATTCTATTTTTATAAAATATCCAGAATAGGTGAGTCCAAAGGGACAGAAGACAGATTGGTGATTATCAGGGACTTTGGGGAGGGGAAAGGAATGAATGATAGCTGAATGGATGTGGGCTTCCTTTTGAAGCAATGAAAATGTTTTGGAACTAGACACGTGGTAGATATACAACATTTCATTCATGACCTTTAATTCTATATTAAATGTTATTGAATTGTTCCTTTTAAAATGGTGAATTGTATATTATATGAATTTCACCTCAATAAAAGAAATGTTTGTGAGACTGATCCACAAGGCCATGTGTATTCCAGTGCATGGACATACCACAACTGGGTTATCTGTTCATAGCTGATGAATCCTTAGGTTGAATCCAGTGTTTATTTATTATGAATAAAGCACCTATGAATATTCCTGTACAAATATTTTTGTAGGCCAATATTTCACTTATCTTTGGTAAATACCTATGAATGCCCTTCACATTTCTTAAAAATAATTGGAATATACCAAAAAAATTCTATGAGTCATGAGATACATAGGTATCAAAAATATAACCAAATCAAAGATGGAAATCAATTGCAAACATTAAAGCAGCGATGCTTTATCCTTCTGCAGAACAGACTTAAGTCAATAGGATGTGTTCAGTTATAAAGAAGAAGAAACTTAAAGAACAAGTATAAATGATAATACTACATTAGTCAAAATTGCATCTGAAAGTTGAATTAGGGTCTTTTAATGCTCTTTACCTTTCAAAGGAACAGAACGCTCTTTCTTACATATTTCTAAGGATGAATTATGAGAGTAAAGAATTTTCTGCAAAACCAGGGTAGATAGAAACTGAGAGGAAACCCTAGAACCACACAGCATGAGTTTGTAGTCCACTGCTGTCCCTTGCTAGTTAGTTAAACACTTCATGCCTCAGTTTCCTCATCTAAAACATGGAGATGATAATATCCACCCCAGAAAGTTGGTGAATTAATCCACACAAAATCTTAAAACAGTGCCCGGTACCTTGTAAATCAGCTGCCATCACACTATCTCCCCCTCCTCCTCCTTCTCATCATCATCATCATCATCATCATCATCATCATCATCACCATCATCATCTCTATTTCCTTTTTCCTTCTCCTTCTTCATCCCCATCATCAGCAACATCAATATCATCATCTCTACTTTCTAAGGTATCTTTAATACAATGTCAGACATCTGTGGATGTTCTCCTAAATAGTAATAAAAATTAACAAAAATATGTAACTAGTATATTTGCCTATCTACCAGAGAAACAAAAATTGTTTAAACTGTCAATACAACTAAAAATGGATCTGAGAGGGTTTAGTCAATGCACATAGACATCCATGGAATCCACTTAGTGTTGCTACATTTTAGAAATAATGAAAGACGCTTCTATGACTTACCACCAGGCTACTGACCATGGACTTAACCATAATAATTTCTTCTTGCAACCAATTTCTAGGTCCATTTTTTAGTGTTATATTACTCTGACGGAATAGGTTTCACCCTATGAATGGAAATTAGTGGCAGAAAATATATCCAATTTTCTCAGCTTTCCAGAATTTACCTCTTCATTAAATGGAAAACTGTTTGATCTCTAAGCATAATGGGTACTGTTCAGCAGGCATAAAATGATGAAATGGGCCAATTAGGTTTCACTCTCAGGAGTCAGGAAGTTGTTATGATGAGACAAGAAGGAAGGAAGAAGATACAGTGAGGACAGTCCATTATACATGGATGTCAGCTCATGAGAAATCAGGTATAAGCAAAATGAACAGTGCAAGTCATTTAGATCCTCCAGTAAATACCAAAGTTAGGGTCTTTGGAAGATCAAAGCCAAGATTTTGTTGTTGTTACTCCTTGCAGTTAGTAGCTTCCCAGTTCCAATTTTGGTGTCTATGGCTCCCCGGGTATCCTATCATCCTTGACATTAAATTTGGAGATGCCCTATTGGTTTTTTAGAATTAACACATCTTTCTTGCGGAGGGGGAGGGTTGAAGAAGTTTCTATTTCTTGCCACTAAAGGTGACTTGGTTAGAAAAGTCCAGCATTGACTACAGAGCTGTTTAGTCAGAAACAATTTCAATCACAAAATACTGAGAGAAGTTATAAAATTCCCAGTTACTTTTTTTGTACTATTAATGCTTAAATAGACACTTTGATGCCAAATAAGAAATCCAACAGTCACTTAAGTACCTAACAAAATGACCAACACGTTTCTGGAAATGTGTCCCTATTATTACACTGAGACAGAATTTTTACTCATGGAATAAGTAGAGAAGAAATACCACTAATTACAAACTTTCAATTATCCTTATTTTGATTATTTATAAAGATCTTCTTCTCCAGAGATTTAAGGGACAACTAGACAACAGCAAGATAGTGATTATCAACAACTATCATGACCACAAAATATTTTTCCATGTTAATGGCCCTTTTCTTGTAAATATCACTTGCATCATTATATAGAAAACTAATCAACAGCAAAAAAAAAAAAGATTTTAAAACAGAAGACAATACACATATATAGTCTCTAAGAAACATACTAGAATGGAAAGTTGGGTAAGGAGAATAATCAGAAAATTAAGTGGCAAAAGAGATTCCACTCAACGGCCAAAAGGAAAGAATGCTAAAACAAAACCTTACAACTGTTTCACAGAATTTTGGCACTATAACAGGCTCTCTTAGGAGTTTGAATAAAATTCTGGCAATTACTTCCTCTCCAGTGATTCTAGGCTTTGACTCGGATCATTACACTGGAGGCTTGGATTCTATTTCATTAAAACAAAATTCACATAAAAAAGATTTCGTAATCTCAGTCTGCTTGAAAATAAGTTTTATAAGAAAATAAAACTGTAAAATAAAGATCGTCACATTCAGCTGAATTCCAATAAAATGTATTCCCATAAAATATGTTCTTATGGTTGGCTGATCAGTTGAGTTGAAATGGTATTGTGAGTGCTATACTTTAGCTAACTAGGCCTCTGTGGACTGACGTGTGACCCCACCACCAACTGGGATGGCCAGAGCAGACCTAGGCCCTGGGGGGCAAAGGAGGCAGCGGACTACTCAGTCAGTCACTCCTTAAACTCGATGAACTTTCTGAGTAATCAGAATTGAGTAATAAGTGATGGCTGCTCCTATAAGATGTTCAGGGCTTCTAAACTGACTTTTATGTGAATTCTTTGTCATTAGGTATTCACAAATATGGAACAAACTTCTTTGTTTTTAACTTCCTCAAGGCAGAGAAACAGGACAGAGTAACTTTAGAACATACGAAGTATCCCCTGTTTTATCCACTAATTCTTGACTTTGCATAAGCCAAACTATGTTTTACAAGACAGCGTTATTCTAGTTGCTGTGTGTCAGAGGCCACCTGGGCACAACACATCAACCTGTGGGACGATGGGAAGACAGAGGCCCCACATCCTCTTTCCTCTTGCTGAAGCTGGTTTTGTAAGCCTTCCCTTTCCTCACTAACACCTAGGTCTAGCCCATGACAAGTAACACTTGGAATTCTTCCGGAACCCCAGTGCATGACAGATGGTGACACAAGATAGCCCTCCTGGTACAAAGGTGACAAATTATGAAGGGTCTTCCCTGGACTTACACTCACAGAATACTTTTGATAATACTGAAAAAAATTGTTTCCCTCCCGTTTAGCCCTTAGCATAACCATTCTAAGACTTCAAATCAGATATGGGTGTTATAAAGTTTCATCAACAGGTGAGTTGATAAACAAATGGGTGGATAAGCAGTCTGTGGTGTATTCAAACAAACTAATCAGCAACAAATGAAAGAGCAGTGTTAGTACCTATACATACAATGTAGTGGAACCTCAGAAATACTGTAACAAGCAAAGGACACAAACGAGTACATGTTGTAGTTTTCCATTTATAAGAAAATTCTAATCTACACTGATGGAAAGCAGATTAGTGATTATCTAGAAACAGCAGAGTGCTGACTGCATAAAGGGAACTTTATGGAATGATGGAAAGGTTTCTTTTTTTAAAAATTTTTGAAGTATATAGTAATATACAATGTTACATTAGTTTCAGGTGTAACACATAGTGATTCTATAGACAAGTTCTTTTTGGCATTACAGCTTGATTGGGATGGAGATTTCAGAAGTTACATATTTACCAAACTGTACCTGACATATAGCTGTACCCTTAAGATTAAGTGCAAATATGATATTCTTGCTAAAAAGGCATAACTTGAAATTCGTGATGAGAAAACATCAGACAAAGACAAACTGGTGGGCATTATACAAAATAACTGCCTGCTACTCTTCCAAAGTGTTGAAGCCATGAAGCACAAGGAAAGACCGAGGCGCTGGCACAGACTAGCGAAGACTAAAGGGGCACGACAATTGAATGCATCAGAGAAAAGATGCTGGTAGAAAAACTGGTAAAATCCAAATAAAGTCTGTAGTTTAATTAACAGTATCAGACCACTGCTAATTTCTTAGCCTTCTCCCCCGCACCATGAATGTGTAGGTTGCTGAACACCGTGGGATGCTAAATGAAGGCTATATGGGAACTTCTGCACTATTTTAGCAACTCTTTTTTCTGTCTAAAATTATCTAGAAATAAAAGTTTTTAAAAGGGGTACATTTTATTGTGTACGAGTTTTAACTCATTAGAGTTCATGTAAAATGAAAACAAAAACAAGTGGACATTAGGAAATATCCCCATTCCCAGCCTGATTCTCCTTTGAAAAAGCTTATTAATGATAAGGCTTAACTCAAGAGTAAGATTAACTATAAGAAGACCCCAAATTCTCTACTTCTCAATATTTGAGTCAATAAATCTAATAGATAAAACACACAGCATTTCTTACCTAAAAAGTTACTAAATTTAAAAGATTACTAATTAAATATAAATATCAGAATTACTTTCCTCAGAATCATGTTTCCCCACATAAGTACTAATATGTAATTAATAATAAAATCACTGCATGTTCAAATCATGATGAGACAACGGAATCTATAAAACTCTACAGTGAAATTATTTAATTTCTCAGGCTCTCCCATCTAAGAGCTGTTATATATTTGAAGTCCCAAAACTGTATCATCTCATTTAATGTTACTTAAAGAATAGAAAGACATGTAGAAAAGCAGAGAAAAATTAAAACTTTTATAGCATACCTCCTCTGTTGCCATTTTCTTCATCCTACAAAATAAAAAAAATATATATTCACATGTGAGTAGTTATTTAACAAACTCTAGTAAAATCAATTCAATTCAAAGTGCCCTCCTCAAAACGTGGCAATAACAACCTCATTAACAGTGCCCTTGGCCAGGAGGGTGGAACCTTCATAAGGAAGGTACCAGGGGAAGATGAGCGGAAGACAAGAAGACAGGAACTGACTTGCATTGTTGTTGTCATCATTGTTTTTAAGTTACTTTAATTAATGTTCTTACCTTATATGAAAATTGAATTGCAGACTCTGGGGGATAAACAATAAAATGCCTTAATGTAAAACCAAAGCCTTCAGATGTTCTTTTCAACATAACTGTTTTGGGACCTGGCCAGGAGAATGCTTCATCTTCGGATGGTGATACAGTTTCACTTTGTTCCTTTCCATCTTTACTCTTTGATACCTAAAATAAAAAAAGATATTTAAAAGTTAACTAGATAATTCAATGTACTTCCTCACTTAGGCAAAAACTATATATATGAGCAGAGATACAAACTTAAGGGAGAAAAAGGAACCATATTCTTTGTATTACAAATCATGTAGATCATCAGACACTAATTTTTTTTCTAGCAAGGGATGCTATATGATAGGTAATCAGATGCACAAAAGAACCCTTGAGAATTAGAAATATAATGCCTAAATTGAAAACGCGATAGAAGGTACGAAACTAACACACGGCGATCTCATAAAGCACTAAGAAACACACAAACTATAAGAGACACGATTCTCTTACTGAGAACACTAAAACTGTTATCAGAGAGTCCAACAGAAATAAAAGATCATTAAAAAATAACAGACAAGGGCTTCGAGTCCGAGCACAAATTCAGAATCCACATAGCAGTCCTTCCCCTACCCCGGCCATCCAGCATTTTGCTCTATTCTCTTCCACTCTTGGCTTTCATCTGGTCATGGCTGAAAAGCCTGCACAATCTCAAATCAAACAAACACCCTACTGTTCATTCCCTCCCATCCCTCAGCTCTTCTAAATCTGCAACCTGGCCTGCCGCCTCCTACCTCTTCCCTGTCCCTCACCACCTCAAGTTCTCACTTCCCTTGTAAGATGGCTTCAATTCACTCCATTGCCTTTCTCTTACTTCCTCAAAGTCCCTTGATATGACCTAATCCTGGATAATCATTAACACTGCCTGCTGTGGGCCTGCACCTATGTGGCCAAACATAAATGGAGATTAAAATAAATAAATAAATAGCAAAGAAATAAAGAAAATAAAATAAATAAAAACTAAGCTGTTTTCATTCTAAGTTCATAACCACCAACCTCAAGAGGGCCTTCTAGCATTGTCTGCCAATAATAATATAGTTCTCTCCAGTCCATTCCTGCTGCAGGACTATTTCATCCTTTCTCCTCATCCTCACTTGTAGCTAATGACCATGTTTCTATTACACTGAAAGCCACAGGCCATGACGGGCCATGAGAGGAGAGCTTATCACTTGCGACATCTACCCACCCACAGCCGCGGCAGGTTCTCCTGCCATCCTACCCATCCACAGTCTGGCTCCAATGGCCGTTCTTCTAGAGCCCCTACGCCTGTACCAGATCCCTCTTACTGTTCACAAATACGGTTCCCGCAATTCTCCTCTCTCTTTCATAACATCTGTTTTCTTTACTATGTCCCCATTAGTATACACACATTTTTAAAATTCTTTAATTTTAAAATAACAACAAAATCCTTGAACAACATCGCCTTCTTCAGCTACCATCTTGTCTGCTTATCCTTTTGAGCAAAACTCCTTGAAAGTTGACTCTAGTTGCTCTCTTGAATTCTTTTTCTCCCATTTTCTTTTGAATTCCCTTAAATCAGGCTTTTGGCTCCATAATTTCCTGATGCTGGTCAAGGTTACCAATGGCTTCCACACCGCTAAACCGAGCAATCAATTCTCAGCTCTTGTCTTAATGTGACTTACCAGTTGGCCTAAGACTCACTTCCTCCTTTTTGAAAATTTTTCTCCACTTGACTTCCCATACTGATCTTATTCCTAACTCATAGGCTATTTCTTATCTCCTTTGTTACTATGTCATCTGCTAAACTTCTGAAATCAGTAATATCCGGGTTTCAGTTGATAGACTTTTCTAGTTCTACTCTGTCTTTTGGTGATTTCATCCAGTCTAATGCTTTAAATTCCATTTATATACAGACGACCCCTAATACTTATCTCTAGCCCAGCTATCTCCCCAATCTATTAGGTATCTCAAAATTATGTATGCATTGCTGCTAAAAGTTTGTATTAAATTACAACTCCAAGTTCATCTCAGCAGTCTGAAATGTCATCTTTATTGCGGAGCCTGGGTGGCTCAATTGGTTAAACATCTGTCTTGATTTTGGCTCAGGTCATGATCTCATGGTTCGTGAGTTCAAGCCCTGTGTTGGGTTCTATACTCATAGCACAGACCCTGCTTAGGATTCTCTCCCTCCCTCTCTCTCTCTGCCCCTCCCCATTTGTTCTCTCTCTCTCAAAATAAATAAATTTGAAAAATAAAATACCACCTTTATCATATGGCAAATACTTGAACATGCTTAATTTTATTTTTATTATGTTTCACTAGTGAATCTACCTGTTCCTTCAGAATGACTTGCTTCATATGAAGGTGTTAAAACTTAGAAAAATGCTCCTGAAAGCAATTTTTGCATGATAATAAAATTATTATACTACAAAGAATATAAATCTAAGAGACTTCTAAATCCCGAATATTTTCATCACATAGTCAATATTTGAGCTGTTAGTAGCTAGCTATTCATCAATTTCATTTTCTCTACTTTCTGGAAAGATAACTAGACAGTAACATTCTCCAGCCAAACTTGCAGTAAGGGCAGCTGTGACCAAATTCTAGTCAGTGGAATTGTAGTGAAAAGAATGTAAATGAAAGTAATATGCAATATACAAAAATCAGCCGTATTTCTACATACTTACAATAAGCAATTGATAACTGAAAAAACTTTTAAAATACTATTTAAAATATGAAATACTGAAGGACAAATCTGACAAAAGATTTGCAAGGCCTATTAACTGAAACTCCAAAACACTGCTCAGAGATTTAAAGAATATCTAAATAAATGGAGAGATATACCATATTCATGGTTCAGAAGATTAAGTATTCTTAAAAAATTTTTTTTACTGTTTTATTTATTTTTGAGACAGAGAGAGACAGAGCATGAGTGGGGAGGGGCAGAAAGAGAGGGAGACACAGAATCTGAAGCAGGTTTCAGGCTCTGAGCTGTCAGCACAGAGCCCAACACGGTGCCTGAACACACAAACGTGAGATAATGACCTGAGCTGAAGTCAGAAGCTTAACCGATTGAGCCAAAGAGGCGCCCCAGAAGACTAAGTATTCTTAAAATGTCAACTCTCCCTAATCTAGAAATTCAATGAGATCAATAAAAATCCCAGGACATTTCTGTTTGGAAGTTAACATACTATTTCTACAATTCGCTTTAAAATGAAAAGAATTCAAACAGCCAATACAAATTTGAACAAGAACAAAATTTGTGTACTTACAGTACTTATCATAAAGCTACAATAATCAAGACTGAAGTCATCTATGGAGACTTTGTGCATCTGAAGCTAATTTATCATAAATGCATTTAAGTTTATCCTCTCTTCTAGGATTTTGCCAGAAAGAGGAAGTAAGAGCAAACATCAAAATGGGAGAATCAAGCTAAGTCTCAAGTAACTGCAAACATGACCAGATGATTAGGTAAAGTTTGCATGATAAAGGTTATTATTCTGGGCTTAATTACCTAAATAGTTTAGTCAAGATGTAAGCGGTGACTAGATCCACCTTTTGTGATCCAAATTAGAGAATCATTTTATACATGCACATAAGCAATCCCCCCATTTATTCAGTAAATAAATATTGAGAACCTACTCTGTATCCAATGCTGTTCCACCCAGTGAAGACACAAGGGTAAATAAAACATATATAATTTGTTTTGCTTTCTAAACTAAGCTTCTTATTTTGATATAATTATAGATTCACCTACATTTGTAAGAAGTAACATTATGCAATTGCCCTCAACAGCACTATACTGGAAAACTATAGTTCATATCACAAGCAGGACAATGACATGGACACCATACATTTATCATATTCAGAGCAGTTTTACTTGTATTCTGTTTATGTTTAGCTCTATGCAGTTTTATCTCCTAGGTAGATTCGTATGTTCACCATCGGTCAAGATACAGAACAGAGATTTCGCCACAGGATCTCTCCCGGGGTCCGTTCGTTAACCACATCCACCCTCTCCCTTCACCCTTACCCAGCCCCTAACTCTAGGCAACCACTACTGCGTTCCATATTTCTATCATTCAACAATGTTATATAAATGGACTCATACAGTCAGTAAACTTTTGGGACTGCCTTTTTTTCACTCAGCATAATTCTCTTGAAATCCAGCCAAGTTGTTGCATGTCTCAATAACTCATCTCTAACATTGCTGAGTAGTATCCCACGGTATGGATATACCACAGTTTGTCTGAAGGACATCTCCGTTGTTTCTAGTTTGGGGCTATTAGAAATCAATATATTACAAACATTTGTATACAGGTTTTGTGTGAACATAATTTCAATTTCTTTGGCATAAATGTCCAAGAGCATAATTGGTGGGTCATATGGTAACTGCATCTTTAGTTTTGTGTAAAAAGCTGCCAAACTATTTTCCAGAGTAGATATACAATTTTACATTCCCAGGATGTATGATGTATGAGTGATCCGATTTCTTTGCCTCCTTGACAGCATTCGGTACTGTCATCATTTTTTAGTTTGGCCATTGTCACAGGTGTATAGTGATTGGTACTGTGATTATAATTTACATTTCCCTAATGGCTAATAATAAACACCGACTCATGTGTTGGGATCTTACTATATAATCGTAAAGCACCAAAGATTCTTCAAGACTTAATCAAGATTAATAAATCCTTTCACGTTACACATGAGGAAACTGAGGGAGGCCCAGATTAGTTAAGTGATTTATCTCAGATTACTGCTGGCTAGCGTCAGGGCAAGAATTAAAATCACCATTTCCTGAATCTGAAGCTAGAGTATCTCCCCTATGTCATATTATGTTTCTTCTCTTTTATTCTATAGTCTGTGCAGATTCTTCTCCCCAAGAGCTCTTTGATCTAATTTATTATATTTTTAAATTTCAGTTTCCTGCAGGACTACAATTTTAGCACTTTAAAAATGGTCCATGTATTAAATTTATCTTGAGTGAATTATTATGACTTGGCCCCTCAGCTCCCAAATATATTCAAGTTTTCTTTTCTTTTCCTTTGAATACTGAGATAACCCTCTTGTATTATGATTTCATGTTTCAAGTTTCTGAACTAAGCCTGCTATGTCTTATTCTACTGAGTTCTTCACAGAAATGGAGCGGACAAGATAAGGAAGAATAAACAATTTCCTTTTTGATGCCTGCAAACTTATGAAGATTTTTTAATGCAACATGGCTTGGTTGTTTCTATTATTCCACCTTCCCAGAACATCACACTAAGTCCTCTCCAGCCTCCTACCTTTTCCCGACAGGACAGAAGGAGGGTTATACTTCTTTCCACATAGAAAGAGAAGATGAAAAGAAATACACGTATGTACCTTCTTCACTCCTTCTTCTACTTACCCACAAAGCCATTTGGTGTGATGACTTTATCAGAAAAGCAAACCACAGGCACTGAAGGACACAGCAGTTAAAGAACCCTCCACTCAGGAAGACCCTACAGCATGGCCCTCTCCACACGTCCCACGGCCCCACCGTGAGCACCAAGTCCTGTACCAATAGCATCAGAGTGCAAGAAGTAACAAAGCGACTAGAGCAATGGCAGTTAGATTTCTGTGGATTAAGGACTGTCATTTGATCCCCTTAAGAGACTTCATAACAAGGTCACTTGATTGAATAAATCATAGCTCAAGGTTAAAAGAAACCAAAATAAAGGACAAAAACTAACTCCATAGAACCTAGACATAACAATTAGACAAAGCAACTCAAAGGAGTGAAAGAAGGTATAAGAGGAAAACAATCATATAACAATAAAGGAAATTGAACCCTCACAGATGAGAATACAAACTGGCATGAAGGAACTTTTTAGGATAATGGAAATATTCTAAAAGTAGGTTGTGATCAAAGTTTGACAACTATACAAATTTAGTACAAGCCACTGAAATGTACACTGACAGGGGCAGGTGAATTTTATAGTGTGTAAATTACAGTTCGATAAAGATATTTTAAAAACCACTCACACAGGTAAAAAGGACAAAGTCTAAATGTTATCCTGAGCTGTCATAAAAGTAAACACAAGAGTTACAAAAGAATGCCTGTGCACACAATAAATATATGACCCATCAGCTAGCTTTCGTAACTACTTGGACTTTAAGTAGAATCTGGATAACTTCCTAGAAGTTTCCAGAAATCAGTCTTGATAGAGCATAACAAAGCATTTATACTGTGTTCGGCCTAAAAAATTCTAATATTAATTCTATCATATGGCTAAGATTATGAGCCCCACTCCTACTTTGAAACTACTTTAGTTTATCTTACCCCTGGTATCAGTTGCCTAAACTAAGACTTTTCTTCCTTATTTTAGGGTCAGACTTTTTTTGAGAGAGAGAGCATGCATGGATGTGTGCACAAGCAGGGGAGGGGCAGAGGGAGAGAGAGAGAATCTCACTCAAGGAGGCTCCACACTCAGCACCGAGCCTGACACAGGGCTCGATCTCAGGACCCTAAGATCATGACCTGAGCTGAAATCAAAAAGACCTTAACTGACTAAGCCACCCGGGCGCCCCATAGGCCAGACTTTAAACTGATTCAACACCTTTTTTTTTTTTAATGTTTTTATTTATTTTTGAGGAAGAGACAGAACATCAGCGGGGGAGGGGCAGAGAGAGAGGGAGACACAGAATCTGAAGCAGGCTCCAGGCTCTGGGCTGTCAGCACAGAGTCTAATGCAGGGCTCGAACTCATGAACTGTGAGATCATAACCTGAGCCAAAATCAGATGCTGAACCAACTGAGCCACGCAGGTGCCCTGATACAACACCTTTTAAAGATGTTTTTCTTTTACAGTTTTGAAGTGTTATCATAGTTAAGGCCATCATCTGGGGTTTTCTCTGATGACTTAGGGTGATGGCACTGACAGAGGGGAATGAGCATGGACTTGGGCCAGTCTATCTGGGGCAGGGTCCTTGATTCTCCCGCTGTGGATCTGGGACAAGTTCCTTAACATACCTGTGCCTCAGTTCCTCGTCTTTACTACTAAGTTAATAATAACAGTGCATACTACACATGCTTATGGGATTAAAGGAGTTAAAGTTTGTAAAGTGTTTAAAAGAGTCAGTCATGGGGTGCCCGGGTGGCTCAGTCAATTAAGCATCCAACTCTCGATCTCCACACGGGTCGTGATCTCACTATTTGGGAGATGGAGCACCACATCGAGCTCTGTGCTGAAAGCACAGACTGTGCTTGGGATACTCTCTCTCTCCCTCTCTCCCCATCCCCTGCATGTTCACTCCCTCTCTCTCTGTCCTCTGTCCCTGCCATTCTCCGTTTCTCAAAATAAATAAACAAAAGAAAAAGAATTGGAAAACAATGTTTAAAAAAAAAACAGTGAATCACACACACATACTAAGTGCTAGTTAACTATTTTTCAAAAATCCTAGAGATCACCAATAAATAATGGCTTATTCAAAAATGTATCATGGAAACACTTTTCACATTCTCAGATGAACTGTAAAGTATTGTTGTCGGAAGGGAAAAGAAAAATCTGGGTTATCCATTAAACTTTCTACTAGATTTGTACAGACATCATAGCAAGTCTGATGGAGACATGGGTTCTCAGTGATTGAGTAATCCATCAAAAACAATCGGCTGGTAACTGATAGAGCTAACTTACTCTTTCGCCTCCATGTCATAAGTGAAAAGGAAATTACAATGATCATTTGGATACTGCTTATCTTTAAAGTACTTCCTCCATAGCTGTAATGCCACAGAGAGGTTAATCTTATAGCAAATTATTTCTCACATGTTAGGTTTCCTGGTGTGACAGTTCTCTGCAAAATTTTCCAACATACGTGGAAATACGATCTTTTTAAAGATTTGTCTGTTTAAGTTCTAATTGGGCGGGGCACCTGGGTGGCTCAGTCGGTTAAGCGGCCGACTTTGGCTCAGGTCATGATCTCACTTCATGGGTTTGAGCCCTGAATCGGGCTCTGTGCTGACAGCTCTGAGCCTGGAGCCTGTTTCAGATTCTGTGTCTCCCTCTCTCTCTGCCCCTCCCCCACTCCTGCTTTGTCTCTCTCTCTCAAGATTAAATAAATATTTTTAAAAATTTTTTAAATAATAAAAAAAATTCCAATTGTGCTAAAACATGCTTGAATAAAGTTTTTTTTAATATGCTAAGTACTCTTGGTAACCCTTGATTTGCAGCTTCTGCTTCTAGAGTCTCCTAAAGATGTATCTTGATATGTTTTTCTAAGGATTCTAGTTTTCAGTAGGTATTTTAATATTTATGAGATGAAAGATGATGACCAAAGATACTGAAAAATCTAGATAACTTCAGTCTAAAATATTTCAAATTAAAGACTAAGACTTAATTTTTTAAACATAACTCCATTTTTACATTAATTATTTACTTGTAAATTCTTATAATATCTTTTATCTAGGTTGACTGTTGACATGGGTCCTTTCCTATATTCCTATATGGTGTGACTTACAATTATTTTGAATCAGCTAGAATTTTTTTTCATGTGATTCCCTTTCCTATTCAGAGTTCTGGTTTTTAATGTAATTTTTACATAGATGCACTTTTCTCCCTTCTGTCTCTCTCTGATTTTCAATTCCCCATATTTTAGAAACACAAGTTGTTAATTCCTCAAATTTACAACTTCACCCTCATAAAAAGTATTTTAAAATCTGAATTTAAAAATTGGGAAGAATGTTGTGAAAATTCTAGAAATTTTAATAGTTTAAACAAGTATTATGACTTTGAAAAGTTTTATCTTTTTTTATCTTGTTCTAAGAGAGAAAGAGAGTGGGGGAGGGGCGGAGAGAGGGAGGGAGAGAGAGGATCCCAAGCAGCCTCCACGCCACCAGCACAGAGCTTGTTGTGGGGCTTGATCTCACGTACCGCGAGATCCCGACCGGAGCCGAGATCAAGGGTGGGAGGGTTAATCAACTGAGCCAGCCAGTACCTTGAAAAGTTTTTTCGAATTTACTTATGACACATATAACCTGGTAATATTATCAGTCTCATAAAATGACAAGATGGTAAAAGTCAGAATGTACTTCTCCTCACAACCATTCAGCCCCATCTCCTGGGCACATTCTCGGAGTTGTGTTATCAGTGGTGGTGACAGGGTTAGACAACACCTACTTAATTCTCTCCCTCGGTCCTCCCTGTGACTAATAATAAATGTTTCCATGATAACACGGGAAAGTCTGAGTTTGTTTGCTAAAATAGAAAAACCACTTCCAAAATAATACCTGGAATGAGAATTCTCGTGTGTCCTCTGGCATGTGTAAAACTTTCCTTACAATTGTAAGGAATTCCTCCTTACTACTCTGATTCTGGAAGCAGGTATGACTGAATCTAACTGGCATATTTGCTGCACTCATTTTTTTCTTCCTTAATAGCCTCTGGCATTACCTTCTAATTCTGTTATTTAAAAAATTCATTAAAGTAAGGGAGGCTGGAGAATGTGGCTAAAGTATTTGCCAGAAAGAGGAGGAAAAGGGTTGATGAACAGCTGTCCAATCTCTCATGAGGTTCACTGAACTTCACTGGTATATAAAATTCCATTGTGAATATACCCTATCTTATTTCTCTTTTATCCTATAAAAGGAAATGGGGCTTTTCCCAGTTATTTTCCAGTTACAATAAAAAAAATGCCTCTAAGACCATCTTCCCATTGGAAAGACATGCTTTATATCATAGTTTCTTTGGAGTACTATACTGCTAGAATTGTCTTCTTAAACATGAAATTAATCAGTTCCTAAATTCTCACGAGATTTTCGAATCATAAAGGAAAAATACTGAACTTCCAAAATGCTTTTCTCCTAAGGATTTCTGAAGGGAATTACTTAACTGATTTAAAGTTGACTCTTATTAACAATATTCTTTCCAGAAAGAGGACATGGAAGAAAAAATAATACACTAAAATAAATCAGGAAAAAAAGAAAGGAAGGAAGGAAGGAAGGAAGGAAGGAAGGAAGGAAGGAAGGAGGAAAGAAAGAAAGAAAGGGGAGAGAGGAAGGAAGGAATGAAAAAAACATGGTCCCGTGGTATTACAGAAAACGTAATCAAATGAAAATTCTCATATACTTCTATCTGGGAGCAAAACGTTTCTGTAAACCTCCTTGGCAATATTTATCAAAAGACTTAAATTTTAGGGGCGCCTGGGTGGCTCAGTCGGTTAAGCCTCCGGCTTCGGCTCAGGTCAGATCTCACGTTCGTGGGTTCGAGCCCCGCGTCAGGCTCTGTGCGGACAGCCAGCTCAGAGCCTGGAGCCTGCTTCAGATTCTGTGTCTCCTTCTCTCTCTGCCCCTCCCCCTCTCATGCTCTGTCTCTCTCTGTATCAAAAAAATAAATAAAACATTAAAAAAAAAAGACTTAAATTTTATACCTTTTAAGCTAATAACTAGCAAAATAAGAGATGAGGGTAGAGATTCATATTCTAAGATGTTCATCCCAAGGTATTATTATAAACTTAAATTGGAAACTAAAGGTCTAACAACAGAGAAAGCAATAGTTAAATACAATTATGACATAGCTGATATCATGATTATGAAAAATTGTTAATTATAATGTAAAATATAAAAGAGTATGATAAAAATTATATTTTAATGCTTATTTATTTTTGAGAGAGAGTGAGAGAGACAGAATGTGAGCAGGGGAGGTGCAAAGAGAGCTGGAAACACAGAATCGGAAGCAGGCTCCAGGCGCTGAGCTGTCAGCACAGAGCCCAACACGGGGGGCTCGAACTCATGAGCTGTAAGATCATGACCTGGGTCAAAGTCAGACGCTAAACCAACTGAGCCACCCAGGTGCCCCTATATAAGTTATTTCTCTCACACACACACACACACACACACACACACACACACACACACACACACATCTATGGAATCAAGGGCCAGATTTCTCTTGTTTCTAAATAACTCATAGGTTTTCTACAATGAACATGCTTCTAAGCACTAATCACTGTGCCCATCTGCCTTCCGTGTTGTGTAGCGTATTCCTTGCTGACAGGCTGTATTCTGAAAATTCCATCTGTGCTGACTGGCTCACTCCCTTCTCGGTGCCAAAGTTCCTCACAGCCAAACTCCCCAACCAGAGTGCTCCAGTACTTCGGAGCGGTTTCCCAGGCCCTTCACCCTACACAGCGTCCTTAGTGTAGACCACAGCCTACCACAGTATAATCACTTGTTTATACATCTGTCTTTCTAATCACAGAGCAGTTTCCTGAGGAGTGAGTGGGTCTATGTCATACTCCAGTACCCAAAAAATCCTGACAGGAAGTAGGACATAAAAAGTGAATTAATTTAAATGGATTAAATGAGTAGAGTTTGCAGAAAAAAAGAAGATAATATAGGGGTGCCTGGGTGGCTCAGTCGGTTGAGCATCCAATTCCTGACTTCAGCTCAGGTCACCATCCTGGGGTCATGGGACGGAGCCCTGTATTGGGCTCCATGCTGAGCACAGAGCCTGCTTAAGAGTCTCTCTCTCTTACTCTGCCCCTCTCCCCATTCATGCTCTGTCTCTCTAAAATAAAAATAAATTAATTAATTTAAAAAATAAAATTAAAAAGGATAACATAAAATGATTAATTTAAAATCTTGTTGTGGAATGACTTCTGTTTACTCTTTTCCCCATTTTTCTCAAGTGAGACAGTAAATGTACATAGTTCCAATCAAGCACACAAAGAGAAGTAGCCATAAACTCAAATACAGATGTCTATTTTTACACATATTTTCTCATAAAGAAGCTTTTTTACATGAGTTATTTTCAGAAACTACTTATTTCCTGATAGGAATAAAATCTTGTCTATTCTGAATCAGAGAACAGATTTTATTTTTAGGTTAAAAACAATTTTATTCCTACCCTTTGGGCAGACAGGAATCTCCTGTTTAAGTTTAAATTTCAGTTCATCCTAGCTACCAACGAATAACGCAGTCCCCTTCTGAGCAGATGCAAGTAACTCTGAGCATCCACACAGGACAGAGACGACATATGTACAGAACGTCAGGCCTGTATCATGTAGTTTCACTATTTCATTCGAAGCACTGTAATTAATGATCTACAATGTCAGGGACTGGTAAATGAACATACAAATAAATTTTCCAAATCTAATTTAACTTAGGATTATCAATGACATTCTATTGGCAACCAATGTTAGCAGCTGACTCAATTTCATTAGACTGAACTATAGAGACGATATAATTTCACAGAATTTGATGGAACTAGAAGGAAACATAGAGATAACAGAATCCAACTTGGTCATTTACCATTTCACAAAACAGAACACTAACTCTCAAAGGGGTTAAGTAACTTGCCAAAAGTTACACAATTACTGGTGACCCAAACTATTCACTGGGGTCCAAACTGAAGTAGGGAAGGTCAGGAAGAGAGTATTACATCAGACATGAAGTATTAATTTCCTCACTAGCTCTCAATGAATGTAGCCTATCATAGTCTGACACCTGCATTTCCAGGGGAACAACGGCATCCGACTGATACATAAGGTAAGGTCTCCCTATAAAAACCTGTGCCCCAATGAACAGGAAGGTGTGAAGCTTAAAGAAGTAGCATAAATAGTACTTCGAATTACTGGATCTTAGAAATAGGGTATTTTGTTTCCCTTTCCCTTACCTTTTGGTAAAAAGGTAGCCTGAAACAGAAGCTCGGTATACAGGACATCAAATACATGGAGCTGCTCTGTCTGGGGGAGACAGACAAACAGAGTCTGTACAAAAACCAGCTTCCTTCTGCTAGTTCTCCAGAAGCTCCCACAGTCCACCAGGGCGCTTAAAACTCAGAGATCTAGTTCAACCAATTTGTTTCATAAATACAGAAACTGAGGCCCAGAGAGATTTGCTGATGGTCTCGTAGCTAATTAGTGACACGGTTTGTTCTAGAACCTCTTGTTTCCAAGTCTCCGAACCCTGGAATTTTCCACCACACAGAAACACTGATAGACTGTTTCAGCAATTTCAGGAAGATAGTTAATGGGCGACCTTTCTTTTTCCTCTCATAATTTATGTTTTTTAAACATACAGTACATGTTATGTTCATTAAAGACATATTAGAAAATAGAACTAAGCAGAAAGAAAATAATTTAACATATGTACCATTGCTCTAGAGAAAATGGACATCAATAACTTGGTGTATATATATCCTTCCAGAATTTTTCATATGTAAATAGATACAAATATACACCTCAGAAAAACGTTCTTCTCATCTACTTATTTTTATTTAATATCTCTCCATATTATTTATCTTCATCATATGAATAAACATTTTATTTATTCACGCTTCTTTGTCATTTAGATACGTATGCTGTACATTAAACTTTCTTATGTTATAATTACTATTAATATTGTGACTATTACAACTACTTTAAAGACAATCTTTGTGAAAAACCACAAGAAGTTGTTAGGATAAATTTCTAAGAACGAATTTGCTGGCTCAGACAGTTTGTTTTTAGTTTCACATACAAAATTCCAAAGTGCTATCTATAAAACAAAGTCACAAACCCACTGACAACATTTGAGACCACGGTATCCATATTCCAGTGTACAATGGGTAGTCATTTTTTTAATCTCTGAAAATATGCTAAAATTAAAGGTGGTTCTTATTGTTTTAATTTTGTTTCTTTCATTCGTAGTGAGACTAAACATCTTTGCATGTAACATCCTATTCTTAAAGACTTATAATATAAATAACACGAACAAAAAGTATACAGAGCCTCCAGTTTGTTTAAGATTGAATTACAAAAGAACATGCCGTCATTGGAGTTCAGAACACCGTTCCCATACAAAATTATAAATGGGGTTGACAGTAATAGCTTAAAACATGGTTGTAGAAATCAAAGCGAAATCTCTGGGAACTAGAGAGAGAGCTTAAAATGCACAGGGACTCAGACACAACCCCGTGGGGAAGCAGACCCCAGATCTCCGATTGTGGGCAACGAGACTGTCTCCCATTCAAAGCAGCCTGAGCACTGGGATGCCCTCTAACGTCGTCAGGCAGAGTCATCACAGTGGGGCCACCTTTGAGTCCTCTGGTGCAGCAATGGCGAATGAGAGGACGTGCTCTAAGCATCGCTGGTCCCCTGGGGAAGACTTGGCTTCCAGACGGAGCAACAGGGCTGCTGTCCAGTTTCTAATGTAGTAACGTGGGGTCTGCTTGAGCCCTTTCCAAGGCGTCACTGTTTCTTGGTTGAACCCAACTGTGTTTTATTTATTTCAAAAACCCAGCTACGTAAAAAAATTCCAAAGGCAGGAGGTCCTTGTTTTGTAATTTGTTCACACAAAGTTATGATTAAATATTAAAAAGTATTTTATACACATTTTAGAGGCACTGGTGGAGCTTGCTATTGCCTGTTGGAAAGCAATAAATTATTTTAATCACTCCATAATTTATGTCCTATAAATATAACTGCCTTTCAACATAGCTTATTTCTGTAAACTACATTAGAAAATGGATCATTTTTAATAGATATTATTTTCACATAGAAAAAGTCCTTTAATTGGCTAAAACACAGAAATGACTCCACGGTCTATCAGAAAAGCAAAAACATAACAATTTAATGTCTCTAAAACCATTCACAAGTACAATTTTTAAATAGGCATAAATACATCAGCCGCATATGGAGAATCTTAGAATATTATAAAGTCCATACAATACTCATAAAAAATACAAATCCAACCTACATAAATTTTTCTAAAAAATTTATGAACAGCCTGAACAGCCAAAAGGGAATTCTGTATCAAAGGAAGGGCTTTTTACATTCCTTTACACTCCTCTGCTTTGGTTATGGTACAGGTATTTATGGTCGCATTGGATGCCACACAGCATCTCTTTAAATACTAGCTGGCTGGACCATCTCCCAAATCAATTTCCAGATTTTTGTTGATGATACTGATACTCTTGTTGTAGAAGTAATTCAAATTTTGGCCAAATAATTTTAATTTCCACAGGACAAAGCAAGAGTCTATCTTCTTTAAACAAGTCCTATTTTTTGAAAGTTGACTTTCCACTATCTGGATCTCCCATCTTTAAAAACCTTTATAAGAGCACCTGGCTGGCTCAGTCGGTTGAGTGTCCAACTTTGGCTCAAGGTCATGATCTCACAGTTCGTGGGTTCGAGCCCCGCGTCGGGCTCTGCGCTGACAGCGAGCTCAGAGCCTGGAGCCTGTCTTTGGATTCCGTGTCTCCCTCTCTCTCTGACCCTCCCCCTGCTCACGCTGTCTCTCTCTCTCAAAAATAAAAATAAAACACTAAAAAAATTTTAATTATAAATAAATTAAAACTTTTATATTCTAGTAGATAGTATCAGTGAGTGAAATATCTAAAGAGTAGTTCTTAAGGATTTCTGAAAAATGAAGGCCCGGTATTGATACTAACTTGCTTTGTTGCTCAAATAAAGACTATTCAAAGAAACTGAAAATGAGATGACATTAGTACTATTTTATGGGTTTTTAACAGTATACTCAAAGAAATTAGGTAACTCATCTAGTTCTTAGAGGTAGTGGATGAAGGGCAAAAGATCTGGACAGACATGTCACAAAAGAGGGAATCAAAATGGTCAGTAAGTGTTAAGAAAAGTTGCTCAACCTCATTAATTATCAGACAAATGCAAATTTAAACCATAAGATACTACTAAACATGGCTAAAAATTTTTTTTAAACTGGCAATCAATTATTGGCAAGGACTTAGAGAAACAAGAAATTCCAAATACTGCTGTGACTGGAGTATAAATTGGTACAACCACTTTGAAAAACTGCAAAACTTCTTATAATATCTGTTAAAGTTTGGCCATAAAATGCACACATCCTGAGTCCCAGTATCTTCACTCCTAGATACAGATTCAACAGAAATCCCCACATATGAAACTATAGTCAAAATATTTAGAGCATCATTATTTATAAGAACTAAAAGTTGGAAACAAGCCAAATGTCCACCAAATGAATGGAAAAATAAATTGTAATGTATTCAGACAACGAACTATTATAAATACAATTTTTATAATTTACAGCTAATATAACATGGATGAACTTCAAAGATAATACCAAGTAAGAAAAAAGGTCAGGGATGCCTGGGTGGTTCAGTAGGTTAAGCATCTAACTTCGGCTCAGCTCATGAAGCTGTGGCTTGTGGGTTCAAGCTTTGTGTGGCAGCTCAGAGCCTGGAACCTGCTTCGGATTCTGTGTCTCACTTGCTTTCTACCCTTCCCCTACTCATGCACTCTCTCTCTTTCTCTCTCTCTCTCTCTCTCTAAAACAGGTAAACCAAAAAAAAGTCAAACACAAAAGGGTACATAAAATGTGATACATTCATTAAACTCAAAACAGGCAAACCAACACATGGGTTATCTTCAGAGGAGGGAATAAAGACTACGAGAGGTGTAACACTGTCTATGACTTGATCTGGACAGTGATCCACAGGCGTGTTCACTGTGTGACATTCACCAAGCTACACATGCACTGCTACATTTCTATTTAAAATGTTTACGTGTTTGTGGAAACATGAACCTGATTGTGTACTGTCCTGCTAAAAGCCCTGCAGTAGGCTTCCCCTCACCCTGGGAAGGAAATCAAACTCTTCTCTTACAGACCCTACATGACCTTGGTTCTGGATAGGACTCTGACCTCATTCCCTGTCACACAAATCTCAAACACACCCAAACTCTTTCCCATCTTTGGGGCTTTACTTTTGCGATTCTGTCTACCTGAGTGCTGACATTTATATGGCCTGCTTCCTTAATTCAGTCAGGGTTCCGCCGACACATCATCTATCAAAGAAGTTACTCTGCTCAGAGGGGCTTTTCCTGACCACCTTATCTACCTGTCACTCCATCCTGCTTTATTTCTCCTCATTGCACTTAGCACAATCTGAAACACATTTGTTTGTTCAACTGATTAATCGACTGATTTTATGTTCACTCCCTCACCATTAAAATATAAGGTCCGCGAGAGCAGGAACTTTGTTTTACTCACATCAGAACAGTAGCAGGTACATAAAAACATGTGTACTGAATGAAAAGACCATGAATATTTCTTTTCCTATAAATGAAATGTTATATTTGTAATCCTTGGTTTCTGTGTTTGTTTGAATGTGTCTCCCCTACTTGGTTATAATCTCAAGAACACAGACACACACGCTCAGCGTCTTATAGCTAACACCTAACTCAGAAGCCAGGTAAAAAACAAGTACTCGAGAAATACTTGCGGGAGCAACAGATGTACATCAGAGCACCACTGAAACTTCATTTTTTCTAAGCTTACTGCAAAATACGCATTGTAACACTTGAGTCAGCATCTAAACTTTAGGATTACTGCCTGAATGAAGCTCCTTTATTTCAAGGCCCTAAAAAAGCACCCTTTCTCTCTCACCCCTAGTATACAGTCAAAATCCTCGATTTAACAAAGTATTTTGACTCTTCACCACTATTGATGGTCAGCTTAATATAAAGTCCCATTCCCTCCCATGCAGAAGGCAGTGAACACAGGAGGCCTGAGACTGCCGTCTTTCAGAGAGGCCAGCCTCCAAGGTTGGTCCTTTGCTATCGTCTGGGTATTTGGATTCCAAGAAGTCTCCCACCATTTCCTAACTGATGAAAGTGGCTCACTGTGCCTCAACTGTGTATGCAGACCACAGGGTTTATGCTGCACATCTGTTCTCCTCCTGGGAGTCTAGAATTTGGGTCCATGCTGGATAGAAGGTGATGGTCTCCAACGAGCCTGGGACACACCACTTCACACACAGTCACGTTATGCTGCTGGAGGAATTCAGTGCACTGTGCATGACTCCACTGGGAGAGACTCTTGGAAACGTACGCAGTTCCCTCTGGGCTTTGTCCCATATGCCTCTTCGTTTGCTGATTTTGCTTTGTGTCCTTTGCTGTTACGACACATAGCTCGGTACTACCATATGTGGAATCTGTGAGTCCTCTGAGCACATCATTGAACTAGAGGGTTGTTTGGGGGATCCCCAATACACTTCCCAATTCTGAAATGGCTTATGATCAGTCCCAACTATAGAAAGACAAAAGAGGAAAGAGAACAGTGATCTCCACCTTCTGGTGTTTATGCCTACATGCAGTCCCCTCCCCGTTAGTGTGATGTGTTTCCAATGAATGGAATTCAGCAAATGTGATGGGATGTCACTTCTAAGATTAGATTACACAAGACTGTGACCTCTGTCTTGCCCGAACTCTCTCGCTGGCTCTTCTCCCTTGCTCCTTCTTATGAAACAAGCTGCCATCTTGCAAGCCGCCCTCTGGAGAGGTCCATGTGACAAGAAACCAAAGACAGTCTCCAGCCAGCAGCCAGCAAAGGACTGAGGCCCTCAGCCCAGCAGCCTGTGAGAAACTGAATCCCACCAGCAACCACGTGAGTGAGTCTAGAAACAGATCCCTCCCCAGAAAAGCACTCAGATGATGTCAGCTCTGGCTGACCCTGAGTGTGGCCTCCTGAGACACTCTGGGCCAGAGGACCCAGTGAAGCCACACCTGGAATTTGGGCCAGCAGAAACTCAGATAATAAATGTTATTGTTCTAAGTCACTGAATTTTGTAGGTAACCTGTTTTCCCACTGTAGATAACTACTCTACCACCTAAAACAACAAAAAACCAAAACATACATAAAACAGTGATTTCCAGACATTGGTCATCAGACAACAAAAGATATTGATTGCTGAAAAAAAAAAAGGAGATAAAGCGAGCACTACTGCACTAGCATACCACACAAGAGAGGGTCAAGTTCAATGAAGCCACAGTGGCCAGAGCTCTCAGGAAGGGGTATGAGAAAGAAAGTGGAACAGGGAGGGAGCTCTGGGTCCTGCCCACCCAGGTTTTCGCTGAGTACTAATGAGTTTTATGAGGAAATTGGCCTCGAGAAGACCTGGAGAAACAGATCCCTTGCAGCTCACGCTGGGAGAGGAAGCGTGCCCGTTCCCGCCAGACAGTGTGGGGACAACCCCGGAAGTCAAGGGCACCAGGTAAAATAATCCCAAGTGTATTGCTTCACCGGAGGGCCAATATTAGCACTGGACAAAACTGCTCTGGTTCCGGTCATAAGGCTTTAAAAAAAAAAAAAAAAGGAAGCAAGGAAAGGAAAGAAAAGAAAAATGATTACATGCCAAAGGAGCCACAGGCCAGCCTGCATGGGTGACAGCAGGAATGGTCTGGAGGGTGGTAGAGCAGGCGTAGAACACAGAGCTGGGTCACATTTAGGATGAGGTGCTTTTAGGGGTGCTTGGGTGGCTCAGCTGGTGGAGTCGGACTCTTCATTTCGCTTCAGGTCATGATCTCAGGGTTCCTGAGTTTGAGCCCCAAGTCAGACTCCACAGCTGCGGCACAGAGCCTGCTTGGGATTCTCTCTCTCTTTCCCCCTCTGCCCCTCCCTCACTCATGCTGTCTCCCTCCCTCCCACGCGCCCTCCCTCCCACGCTCCCTCCCACTCTCTCTGTCAAAATAAAGAAATAAACATTAAAAAATAAAAAGATGAGGCACTTGCACTTGACACAGGATTTCAGACCGAGGCGGGGACGAAGACAGCAGAGGCGCAGGTCCACCACAGGGACAGCTCCAAGGAGCCTGGCAGACGTGATGGCCCCTATTAAATGAAATACAGATGCCGGAACTGCTGACTGTGGTGGAAGGGACAGCGTTCAAGGCCAGACGTGGGCATGCTAGACGGGCCTCATGGGTCAGATCAGAACACCAACCAGCTAACCGTGTTCCTCAGAAAGGCCTGAGGACACTGCCTGCACCAGGGCAACTTAGAATGGACTGGTGCAGGCGGGTCAGCTCCTCGGAGCAGCTGGGGGCTGTCTGGGGCCTGTGGCCAGCACTGAGAGCAGAAGGTCCTGCTATCGATCTGGGCTTCTCAAGGAGCAATGAGGATGGCAGGACCACAGAACAGCAGAGCCCAGGAGGCAGCATCTAACATTTAGAGTCAAGGTGGAGAAATTCAGGAATGAGAGTCAGAATGAGAATGGCACCCAGTGGGTGCCTAACCCAGAATCCGCAGAGACAGGTGATAAAACACATCTCTCCTGGAGGCAACCCATCACGGGCTCTCCCTGCCCCCGCAGAAGATAGGAGTCCCGTTCCAGGAGCATTAAGGCGGAGAAGGGGAACAGCTAAAGCTCTGAACTGCTGGAAGGTGGGTGAAATGGTCCTGTAAAGGGGAGCTGGGGCAAGGGGCAAGATGGGTGGGGGGTGCGGGGACAACAAATGAAGGGAAGGATGCCTTCCTGCAAGAGGTAAAGAAGAGACAGAAACCCTATTTCAGTTTTCTGTTTACTTAATTTCTCTCTCTCTCTCTCTCTCTCCTCACTTTCCTATTCCACCTTTTCTTCTCCCATTCCTATTATTCCCTGTTCAGGCAACATTTTCTCCAGGACTCCCTAAACTGGCCATCAACTGGGAGTATGCTTTTTTCACATTATGAATGTAGCTTTATAATTCCTATTTGATTGATGGATTGATTTTTAGAGAGAGCACACGCATGCAAGTGGGGGAGGGGGGCAAAGGGAGAGAGACAGAGAGAGAGAACCTTAAGCAGACTCCATGCCCAGCCAGCACGGAGCCTGACAGAGGGCTTGATCCCAAAACCCTGGGATCCTGACCTGAACTGAAATCAAGAGTCAGATGCTCAACCTACTGAGCCACCAAGACACCCCTATAATTCTCATTTTAAAAGCTGAAATGATGGGGCACCTGGGTGGCTCAGTTCAGTTAAGTGGCCGACTTCGGCTCAGGTCATGATCTCGCAGTTTGTGAATTCAAGTCCCGCATTGGGCTCTGTGCTGAAAGTTGAAAGCCTGCTTCAGAGCCTGTGTCTCCCTCTCTCTGCCCTTCCCCTACTCACACTCTATCTCTCTATCTCTCAAAAATAAACATTAAAAAAAATTTTTTTAAGCTGAAATGTTGAACACTATATCTTCAAATAAGAGCCTGAGAATATTATGTATTGCATTTTGGGGGGAAATTCGAAGGTACTATGTTGATAAAACTAGTAAATTCTGCAGCTCATACATTTCTGTTGGGACACCCTTGGGAAAACTAGGTACTGCATATTTCAATGCACCTACTATAAAGTTTATATTAAATAAATGACAGACTTTCCCATTCATCATGTAAACTAAAAGTCACTGTGAATAGTACCCTGCGTCGGCAAGGGTCCCCCTCAGTCATGAGTAAACATGGCCCAACATATTTCTTAAATATATAGCAGCATGTAGGGGCGCCTAGGTGGCTCAGTCGGTTGAGCGTCCGACTTCGGCTCAGGTCATGATCCCACAATCCGTGGGTTCGGGCCCTGTATTGGGCTCTATGCTGACAGCTCAGAGCCTGGAGCCTGCTTCAGATTCTGTGTCTCCCTCTCTCCCTAACCCTTCCCTGCTCATGCTGTCTCTCTCTCTGTCTCTCAAAAATAAGTAAAAACATTTAAAAAATTAAAAATATACAGCAGCATGTAAAACAGACCCTGCTTTTCTAAATATCTTTTTTTTTTTTTTTTGCTAGAACTGGAAGAGAGTAGCCCTGGAATCATCTAATCGGTTTACAGATGAGAACACAAAAATCCAGAGAGTTAACAGAATTGTTCAGAATCACACCCAAAAATGGCACAGCGCATGGCACATGCAGAAGCCTCTCCGCTCAGTCCAAAGCTCTTCCTTTCCACCAGACCAGCCAAGTCCTCAAGCAAGTGGTCTCCCCCCAAAGGTGGGGAAAGGTAACATCCAAAAGCTCATGTTTTTAGTGCCTTTTTCCTTGTAACCAAGCCCAACTATCATCAAAAAGTCATATCAGATGAGTCAGCCATTCCATTCATCCACAGGTCATTTGGTCTTGTCATTTACAAATCTATCCTTTCCTTCAGAGAACTTCCACTTTGTCTTTCTTATTCATTTAAACCTCGCTTCACCCAACAACCAGAGCTCTCCAGCAGAACATCTAGGCCAAACAGGGCAGGACAGAGTTTGCCTCCGGGCCCTCTGGTTACAGGTGCAGAGACGGCTGGCTCGGTGCTGACCATCAATATGAACTACGTATTTAAACTAATTGCTTACTCTTCACACCCAACCACATTTTGAGCTCAGAAGCAATTTTGCATATTGTTACATGAAATTAATGATGCTGCTTTTCCTTTTTAGCGTTTTATTTGTTTTTGAGACAGAAAAAGACTGAGCATGAGCGGGGAAAGGGCAGAGAGAGAAAGGGAGACACAGAATTGGAAGCAGGCTCCAGGCTCTGAGCTGTCAGCATAGAGCCCAGGGCTCAAACTCACGGACTGTGAGATCATGACCTGAGCTGAAGTCGCACACTTAACTGACTGAGCCACCCAGGCGCCCCAATGATGCTACCTTTTAAAACTTTATTTCAACATTAAGCTCTGCTCACACAGGCTCGGTTTATAATTACATTACTTATAGCATGGTCACCACCTCAAAGCGTATTCACACATGTGTATGCATATTAGCAATGCTGAAGTTTCAGTATCAGAACCAAGAAGAGCTAAGAAAGTGACATCAACTAACCCACATCACAAAAGGCACCTAAAACTCACAACCACCGAAAGCTCTTGCAACACCCAGTTCTCCCTCGTTGTTTTCGTACCTGTTTCACCCTTAGTCTTCAGCCTTTTATCTCTCCCGCAGTACTGTGTATCTCTCATTCCAGACATTCCTAACCCTTCTCTCCCCTCTCCCTGCTCCTATTACTCCTTTTTTAGTCCGCTTCTGTCCACCACTCCCTAAACTGGCCATCAACTGATAATATATACATATATAAGTTTTGTCATTTATATTCTTAATGCAGCTTCAGAGTTACCAGTTCTAAAAGTGGATGCACTGAGTACCATATTCCGGCCTTCAGGACAGAGGCAGTGTAGTGCAGGTGTTAAGACCAAGGGCTGCAGGGTCTAACTCCCTGGGTTGCCTCCTGGTCCGCAGCTTCTGAGCTGTGTGTGGCCCTGGGCAAGTGACTTATCCTCATATTTAATCTGTTTCCTGTAAAGTGGGGTTGTAAAAACACTATCATCTTGATAGTGTTGTTATAAGATTTAAAGAAAGTTAAATATGTAAAATGTCTGACACATCGTAAGCACCCACTAAATATTAGCTGTTTTTATCTCTCACAAAACACTGAACTAAAGGGGCGATTTGGGTAGCTCGGTCGCCTAAGCATCTGATTCTTCCTTTCAGCTCAGGTCATGATCTCAGCATCGTGAGATCGAGCCCCGCAGTGAACCCTGCGTCAGGCTCCACTCTGGGCGTGGAGCCTGCTGAAAATTCTCTCCTTCTCCCTCTACCACTGGTTCTCTCCCTCTCTCTCTCTCTCTCTCTCTCTCTCTCTCTCTCTCTCTCTCTCTCTCTCTTTAAAACAAAACAGAACAAAACACTGACTAAAGCTCCTTGTGACATTTTTCAGCATTTTAGAAGCTTGGTGTTACGGAACTATCTTAGGGCAAAGAGGTATTTTTTTTTTCCCTCCTGTGCCATAAACCAAAAATTCTCACAGTGGTTATGAGGCCTTGCCCCTTCAAGCCCTAGCCCCCCGAGCTCACCGCCATGGAGAATCAGCCCTCTGTGCTCTGTGGCAATGTTAGTCGTATCCCTGCACATCCAAGTGTTTCTGCTAATCCCATATTCACCCTGCCCGTCGGCAAGTTTCTCCTGTTACTTCCCCCTGATCACACCTACGCATCTCCCGTACAAGGCCATGTGTAGGGAAGTGAGGAGCAGTGAGCATAAGGAGGGAAGAGATGACTCAGAAAGCATGCCACACAGCTGCACAGGGGTTGTCCTGGAGGTCAAGCCAAGAAAAAATCAATTTACACCATTCTGCCTAGCAAAGCAAAGCCATCAGTGTCCTTAAAGGGAAGTCCTCATTTTCAGGCTCCCTGATTAAAACAAAACAAAGCAAAAACAAACAAACAAAAAAACCAAAGAAGGCAGTTGACATCTGACTTTTGATTTTGGCTCAGGTCATGATCCTGGGTCATGGGATCAAGCCCCATGTCAGGCTCTGTGCTGAGTGTGGAGCCTGCTTAAGATTCTCCCTCCTTCTCCCTCTGGCTCTCTCCCCGTTTCAATCTCTCTCTCTCTCTCTCTCTCTCTCTCTCTCTCTCTCTCTCTCTCTCTCTCTCTCAAATTAAAAAAAAAGGAGCAATTAACCACTTAGAATTTTTGATAAATATAATTTAAATCATGTAGTAAGTCATAACCCTATTCTTAATTTTTAAAGAAAAATGGAAAGTACTATTTAAAGAAAACCAGTCAAATTAAGCATTTAATGTTTTCCATCATTTAAGGCAGAGCTTTACTGTACAGGAGAATCACCAGAGAATCTTAATAAACTGCAAATTCTGATTTTATAGGGCTGGGGTGGGTCCTGAAAGTCTGCATTTCCTACAAACCTCCCAGCCCCGCAGATGCTGCTGGTCTGTGGCTGACACTTGGGACTAGTAAGAATTTAAGGCACATGAGTGTCAAAAGGCCTACTCCCACTTTCCTAGCTTATCACTTTAAAGCCTCCTTCAGCTGGTGTCAGAAGCAACAGCTTGTTCTAACAGCAGGAAGAAAGGAAAGGAGTGAGCCATAGGTAGGCTACCTACTGCTTCTTAACAATAAAGGAGCAAAGAGAGGAACTGGAGAAGGGGAAGGAGACTCAAGGAGGAAACAATAAAAAAAGTTCTCTGCAGACTCTCTTTCTGTCAGGCTGAGCATGGAGCCTGTGTAAGATTCTCTCTCTCCCTATGCCCCTCTCCCCTGCCCACAAACTCTCTCTCTTAAAGGAAAAAAAGCAAAAAAATAAAAAGTAAAAAATTATTATCACTCTAGAAAAATAAACAAATAAATAAAAGGATTATCACTCCAACCCAGTACTGGTATTGTATGTGCAAGTTTTGTAAATGCAAGTATATGGTATTTTATATGCAAGTAATCTTAAACAGTGAAAACAATTTTAATTACAAAGCTACTCACCATATTTTATTCATAATTGCAAAAAACTAGAAGCAATTTAAATATTTAGCAAGTTGATTAACTATATTGACTAGTATAACATATAATATTAAGTATATTATAATATTATATAGAGATAATAAACATTAAATATATTAAGATTACATTAAATGTGTATAGATATTCTCTAGAATATTATGCAGCCACTAAAAACAGTGTCACAATATGGCGTGTGTCCCAATGTGCATGTATACTATGATTACAACTTGCAAAATACACATGCACAGAGGGGGAAAAACCCCTATGTGGGCAGGAAAAAAACTGCGGTATACCTACCAAAATATTAATAAGAGTTGTATTTGATTAACTTAACTAGGTAAATCAATTTTAATTCATATTTTCCAATTTGTACAAGTGACTCTGCACTTTCGTTGCAATTTTTAAAAATTCAAATAAAAGGACCTCTTTGCTCCCATCTTTTTATTTCCAACATAGATCTCATAGGATCTCACCCATATATATGCTACGTCAGCCTAGAATATATTAGTAATTACAGTGACCATTATCAAACACTTCTTGTGTCAGGCACGGGATTAAATGCTGGACCCAGGTCACTTGATTTAACCTTCACAACAGTCTGGGATGAAGGTATCGCTGGAGATGAGGAAGCAGAGGTGAGTGATGCCGGGGCCATCCGCCAGGGATGCGCTGGGCCTTGAACCCCACTCTTGGGCATTCAAATCTGTACTCTTCAACCACAGCCCTGCACTGCCTCCCTCCAGCAGCGTACAAGTAGTTAATAAATAACAGACCTCAAATTGAACTCCCTGGCAGTAAGCCATAAAAGTCTCAGCTGAGGACTGGGCCTCATCGCAGCATTGCTCCTCACCCCGCCTTTTCCTTTCCGCCTCTTGGTTCTCGCCTACACATCCCACCTAGATCATAAACTTTCCAGTGTAATCCTTCCACCACTTCGTTTCAGTAGTAAACTCAAATCAACTGCTGCCTTGAGTTTCCGAGAAACCAGAAATTACACATACGAAGCTTTGAGCCACATTTGGCTGCAGATGTGTTTTGCTTAGATCTCAGTATTTTGAAAAACTTGGATTACTCACTGACACTTAAAAATGAGGATGAATTCACATAAAAAATGCCAATTTTAAAAGTTTCTCTTAAAAGCTAAATGATTAACAACAGGAGGACCAACATGGTATCAATCTCCTGAAACAGATTCTCTAGTTTTCCAGTCTCCACCAGCCCCTCTTATACCTGGCTCTCTTCAACTCTTCACTCTTTTAAAATATTTTTTTAGGTTTATTCATTTATTTTGAGAAAGAGAGAGAGAATCCCAAGCAGATTCTGTACCATCAGCACAGAGCATGATGTGGGGCTCAAATTCACAAACCCGGAAATCACGGCTTGAGCCAAAATCAAAAGTCCGATACTTTAATGGACTGAGCCTCCCAGGAGCCCCTCAACTCTCTTCACTCTTATGGAACCTACTGCCTAGCCCCAAAATCACGGGGTTTGTAACCTCCATCAAATACTTTTAAGTGGTAGTGGAAAGGCCCAGGAGACATGATCACGTGTCATTTTCACTTTACACTAAATTCTGCAAACTCTCCTGAGTGATACCAGCAAGTAAATGGCCTATTGTTGGATCTCGACCACAGAGAAAATAGCAACAGCAATCCTACAAAACCCCAAGCCACAGCGGGTCCAAAAGCACTTTCTGTTGCTGGCTTACTGGATCAACTCATCCTTAGATGCTGCTGCAAGTCAAATATTCCTTTGGGATTGGCCAGAACAAAGTCTTGGCAAGGTCCTAGACCTCGAACTAGGAAGTTTCCTGATGAGGAGACTAACTAATAAGTTAACTAATACAAGCTGTGAACCAGTTATGAAACACTCAGTTTTGTTTTGCTTTTTAAGTTTCAGCTTTGGTAGTTTCCTGATATTATGAATTTTACATGCTAAGATAATTGCAATATCTATCTTCTTTCATTCTCTAAGTAGCCATTCAAAATCCATATTTTTATGGTAATGTAAATCCATTAGGAGGGAACTAGAAAGTGCACTGAGAGATCAATCTTATGCTGGAAGAAATATAGACTCCATGCATGACCTTTCCCACCTCTAATTTCTGATACGTTAGTCTATTGTGCCCAACTATGAATGCTGAAAAAATCTTTTCGCCATTCCAGAATAGACAGAATAGGATATAAAGTACTGGAGACCCAAACGTCGCACTTAGAACTCAACTCATGTCTCGTAAACCTCTGTTCATGTGTTTCTGGGGGAACTGAGAAATGGCGCTGTGTTTGGAGGGGGTGGGGTAGGCATTTCATTTATCGTTCACTGCTTTTGATATTTTAAATTTAGCTTTTCCTCTAAATTCACACCATACTAAAGGACATTTTTAAATCAGGAAGACAAACACTCACAAAAGGATTAATAACCCTAAAGAACATTTTTAAATAAGGAAAACGAACACTCACAAGAGGATTAATAACTCTATAAGGTAAGTAATTCATAGTTTTTACAGATTCACAATAACCAGAACAAAGCTACCGTCCAGTATCTTTCCTTTTGTGAGAGGTGCTATTATGCTGAGTATGTGCAGGGCTATTTACGACTTATGAAAGCAGTCTGCACCTGATAATAACCATGTTAGCTGAAGGGAGAAATAAAGAGTTTTTGCTTCTTCGGGGAGAAAACTCAAACGCATATGGCAACTCTCATAAAAAAAAAAAATACTCAGCAAAGTTTCTCTATTGCAAAATATCTATTTCCTAAAAGCCTCTTCAGGAACAGAAGAAGTCCAAAAAGGAACTTCCATTTAATCAACCACATTTCATTCAAAATGAAAAACTAGCTAAAAAGCAACTCATTCCAAAGTCTTGCTACCTAACTATAAACACAATAGGAAACGTCTCCAAAAACATACAGCATTTACTTTGTGTTACAACCCTACTGCTTTAATTTTTCCTCGTTTTATTTTTTAAGTAATTCATTCCATCTTCCCCATCCCCCACCACAGAAAGCTCGACAAAGTCTCATCTGTGCAACTGAAGAGTTCATTTCATGCTCTTAGAGAAATTCACGAGATGTGCGACGTTAAACAATGCGACACAAAGTAATCCTCTAAAAGATGACTTTTTCACCCTTCTAGGAAGACGCTGATTTTATAACCAGCATTTTCACTGATTTTCCTTTTGCTGTAATACATCATGGAAGTTTTGAATTAAAAAGCAAACATATACACATCTATTTATCCAACAAACCTGACCACTCCATGCACAGTACAGATTGCAGAATAAGCTCCAGTTGTGGTTGATCATACAGTCGAAAATCCTGAACTGGGCCATGACAGCTCACGGCACAGTGTGGTGTCTCTCTGACTCAGCTCCGTCAGCACCGGGCGCTGTCACCAGGGCTCTGCAGTGAGGCGAGCCTCAGACACGCCTCCCCTCCCTCTCCGGTAGAGGCAGCAATAACCAATGGGCAGAACTACAGCGTCTTCCCAAACACTTGGACATTTAGATTACGGCAGCACGGAGGAAAGACATTTCACAAAAGCCTTATTCTGTATTTATTAGCATCTGAGTTTTAGAAGGATGATTGCTTTTCCTTCTTTCCAGAAATCGTAGGCTAGCCTTCATGGGGTCGATTGAAAACACATCTTGGGAAGCTGATAAAATAAATCCCTCATGCTGATGACACCCCACAATAGAGTAGCTCCCCAGGCAAAGCTAGGGCAGCATCAGTGACCATCACTCTGTGTTCAATCCGAAAGGTATCTCGGAACTCTGTCTTCGTCTCTCAGTACGTCTCGCCCTGTTAACAACTCCTGAAAGGTCTCTCGGCCTGGGTTCCCTATCACTGTTCTCTTGGTTCTCTTCCTCCTTCTCTGGCCATTCTGTCTTGAAAGGGAGCCTAGACTGCAGTAAGACACGCTTCCCCTCCTCAACTGCTACCTACAGATGTATGACCAAGTGCTAATGGCATAACCTTTGAGCGTCAGCTCACCCATTTATAAAACGAGAATACTAACACCTGCCCTCATGGGGGTTCCAGAATGAAATAAAATGACATCTGTAACATGCTTAAAAGTGTCTGACCGACACCTAATAAGTAATGGTTATTAATATCCTTAAATGGGCTTCCTTCCTGTCCGCATAAGAATCCTGCCTCTGATCTCTTATGCTATCCCTACATGATGTCATCCTCCAGAGCCATGATTTTGTGATTATGAATTACTTGCAAACCTCTGTTCGGCCCCACCCTTTCTCTTAAGCTCCCAATCTGTATGTCTAAACTCTTGTCAAGCACATATACCTTAATACCTTATACTACATGCCCCAAACTGGACCCATTATCTCCCCCCTACAACCCATGCCAGCTCTGTGTCCCTGATCTGCAATATGGTGGCACCATGCATCCCCTCGGTCACCGAAACAGAAACTAGCCGTCCTAGACTCCTTCTTCCTTACCTCTCACCTCTGTCACCAAATCCTGTCTTTTCAACTACAACATACAATGAATCTGTCTCTTTGCTATCCCCACTGTCACTGCCTACATTCAGACCCCATCGGCTTTCTCCCAGACTACCACGAGGGCCTCCAGCTGGTCCCCCAAACACCCTGGCCCACTCCTTTCCAGAATCCCGCCTCCAGAGGACTACCAAAAAGAATCTGGGACACTGCACACTAGTCGGATGACTGCCCCACCTCAATCCCTCCCTGGCTCCTCTCTGCCTGTGGCAATGTTTCCCCAAAACTGTTCCTCCTTGTTCTATACGATGCAGAATATGAATTAGTTAAGTGAAAAAAGGTTTTCAGGGACAAAATAAGTTTGCCAAAAGCCAGGTTAAGCAAAGATGAACAAAAGTTGCAAGACTGCTAAGAGTCTTAGCAGGATGAGGTTCAAAGGATCCTGAAAAGTTTGTTTTTAACTAGTTCTTCTGAAATCTTTAGCTGATTTTTCTCCCTCTTTCTTTCCCTTGATTGGTGGTGTTCCCTAAGGTTCTGACCTTGGCTCTCTTCTCTCATCTCTCTCAATGAGCTCATCTATTCCCCAAACTATAATTAGAGTACACACTGGCTTCACTGACCTCTACCTAAATGACTTGCCAAGCAAACCAAAATTCTCAACTCCTGTTGTGTGAACACTGGCTAAGCCCAAGGCAAGCTCAACTCTTATGTTTGGGAAGACAGTCTGTCTCTTACGCACTTCATTTCTGCTCCCACCAAATGAGATGCACGCTCAACACAACCAGTTCATTTTTGCATACCTCTTTGTGTCGGTTTTATTTGTATTACTGTTGTCATGTAGCTTAGATGATATACAAACTGATGATACAGAAGTAGAAATAAGAGTTGCTATTTCCATGAAAACCTGAATGCTTTGAAAAGACTCAATAAAGGCTGCTGCTCGCTTCTAGATGTTTTTCCTCCCTTGATCCTGTACTTTTTTTCTCCAGTAAGATACTAGAAATTCTCCCTAGCTGTAGCCACCAGGCATATTCAGAGACTAAGGTTGTTCCCTCTACCAGAAGAGTCTTCTTTCTACCTAGCTAACTCCCACCCGACTGGAACAATCTTCCCAGGAAGACATTCCCTGATCCTTACACTAGGTGAGGTCTGTCTGTTCTATGCTTTCATAGCTACCCACTCTTCTCCTAAGGTAATATTCATTGCATTCCATGAAAATTATGTGTTCAGTTGTTTGTACTTCTCATTATCCACGTATATCCATGAAGGCAGAGACCAGACCATGTCTGCATTTTTTCACTGGTGTATCCTCATGTCTGGCACTTAAAAGGTACTCAATAAATATTTTTTGAATGAGTTAATAAATGTTGAAGGATAATTCTAAATATAATAGGAATCTCTGGCACTAGAAGCATCAAATGTGATTTATTTTAAGATAGATTAACTTTTAGTGGGATCTGAGTGGCTCAGTCAGTTAAGCATCTGACTCTTGGTTTCAGCTCAGGCCATGTTCTCACATTTCCGTGGGTTCGAGCCCCACTTCAGGCTCCACACCGATGGTGCACAGACTGCTTGGGATTCTCTCTCTCCCTTTCTCTCTGTCCCTCCCCTGCTCATGCTCACTCTCTCAAAATAAATATATAAACTTTTTTAAAAAATGATTAACTTTTATCCTGGGAACCAAAGGGTCATTATCACCAATTGTGAGCAAAACACAAAATGCTTCTTCCTGAATGATTTCATTAAGCTGTTGAAACAGATAGGATTCTAGCAAAATCCCCAAATACCTACACTGACACCATCTATTCTATCCCCATATTGAGAATATGAAAAATTCTGGGAGAGGGGAAGGAAAAGGCATCTGAAGCCCAAAAGTTCCCAGGTGAGTGATAGATCTTACTAGTGAAGAACCACTGCACAGAAGCACATACCAAAAATAAATAATAATAAATAAAGACTCAGAGACTAAAGGTACAACTATGATCAAGCTTTTACAAATCATTCCAAAACACAGTGTAGAATTCAACTATATTATTGTAGCAATACTAATTTCCTGGCTTTGACAACTGTCCTATGCTCACTTCAGATGTATATGAAAGAAATTTGGGTAAATGCAGTAAGACAACTCTATACTATAGTGCAACTTCTCTGTGAGTCTAAAATTATTTCAAAATAAAAAAATTAACATGAAAAGGATCATAAGCAACTGAGACCCAGGAGCAAGGAACATCCCTAATATCCAGATGTGATCCCGAAATACCATTCACTACTAAAAAAAAGCAGGACTTCTTAAAGAAACGGCTGTTTCTAAGGTTCTAGGGAGGACATGTACATAAAAGATGAGCTTGAAAACCACACAGGCTCATGTCTCATGGACTCAGTTGAAAACTTGAAGAGGCTACCACAGGTCAAAAATGGGATAACTGGGGGCACCTGGGTGGCTCAGTCGGTTAAGCGTCCAAATTCGACTCAAGGTCATTATCTCATGGTTCGTGGGTTCGAGCCCCGCGTCGGGCTCTGTGCTGACATTTAGCCCAGAGCCTGGAGTCTGCTTCAGATTCTGTGTCTCCATCTCTCTGACCCTCCCTTGTACGTGCTGTCTCTCTCTGTCTCTCAAAAATAAATTAAAAACATTTTTAAAAATGGGATAACTAGAGCTATTATAAAAATTGAAACCTATGACCTATGTTTGCATGTATTAGCTAATAATATGAGATAGATAGAAATACATACAAACACACACACAAATACATACATATAGATCATCTTTGAAAGTTGATCAGGGAGCTGATCATTTTTGTAAGTAAAGGGAAAGAATTAAGCAAAATAAACCCCATAAAGTCATATAATTACTACATGTTTTACAACATATGGTTTATACTTCTAAAAAATTAGTTACTCTAGAATCCCATATTGACACTTCTGAAATTCAAACACCCCTTAAAGTCAAAACATTTTTTGTAATTCATTGATGGCAAAATCTGCCCTTTATCTGACCTGATGCAAAACTCTTTCTAAGCTTTTACTTACTCCACATAGGATAAATATCTGTACATTGTCAGCAGAAATTACTGATAGCTGGGTCCTGTCCCAGAACCTGCCTCATCTTACATTTCTAAAAATTGAAGACTTCTGAATTCTGAAAAACACAAGAAATTTGGACTATAGATGAAAGATCTGTACATATAATACTGGAAATAGGGTAACTAGGCAGCAGAGGTCCAAAAATAAAGAAAAAAAAGGAGGAAAGAAGACCGCAGAAGACCAAAGCCATCCACCCTGAACTGGGAACATCTTTTCCATCTAGGGTCACTAAGGTCAGAGAAAGCTTTATAATCAGGTAAAATCTGAGCCAAATTTTGAAGGAAGTATGCAAATTACTTCAACGACAAGACATGAGAAAGGCATTTCAGGCAAAATGAACATGATCAGACATGAAAACACTTCAGACTGCACATATATTTGAGGGACAACAGATCTGCCATTTGCTTTGAGTAAGTGCTCCGTGTTGGACAGGAAGATGACATGTGCAAGGAACACAGGTGATTCAGCATTCAATGGACTTTAAGCTTTCCTCAAAAAAACATTTTTTATATGTCATATATGGTGGTTGTCAGGATTAAATGAGGTAAATAATAAATGTGAAGGTACTTAATAAGGGTTCAGTGTTCACTCTTAAAACCCTAAAAAATTATCTAAAATCTACTTTATCTCCCTATGTTTCCAGGAAACAGACATTACAGCCTAACACTTATGAAAAGCATAGTAAGATTAAATAAAAGGCTAGTCAATGTCCATAGTATAAATACCTAAAGGGCAATAGGAATAAAAAATATTAAAAGACTGTGACACTCAAAACTGGAGACAAATAAATAAATACTGCATGCTAGAAATCAAAGGGCTATTTTTTTTCTGATTTATGTATTTTTAGACAAAAACAAGTATAAACTATACAGCTCTTGGGGCACCTGGGTGGCTCAGTCAGTTAAGTGTCTGACTCTTGGTTTCAGCTCAGCTGATGATCTCACGGTTCTGTGAGTTCAAACCCCTCATGGAGCTCCACATTGACAGCACAGAGCCTGCCTAAAATTCCCTCTCTCTCCCTCTCTCTCTCTCTCTCTCTCTCTCTCTCTCTCTCTCTCTCTCTCTTTCTCTCTCTCTCCCCGCCTCGTCCCTCCCCTGCTCATGCTTCTACTCTCACTCTCTCTCAAAATAAATAAATAAACTTTAAAAAATAAACTATAACAGCTCTTTAACAACCATATCATCCCTTGCAAAGACTTAATTACTCTTTTATTTACAGCTATTGGGGATCTATTCTGATGGTCTGTATTTTTGCTCTCTTCCTACTAGAAGTTTGAGACCATCCTCGCAAAGTCTTCTAGAAATATACAGTTAATCTAACAGAAACAAATTCACTTTTTCCTGAGCTTGCCTGTTCATATTATACGCAGAAAAGCAAAACTATCACCATAAAACCCCCAAAAGTTTACAGGTTATAAAACAGTGGAGGAAGGAGATAGGTAGAAGCAAAGATTAAATAAATAAAGATATCTACAGAACCAGAACAAATTAAAATATTTCCAAGACAAAGAATTATCTGATCTAATGATTTAAAAAGGAAAGCTTAAAAAATACTATCACCAACATTACTGTTTCTTGGGGGTCCTCTGGCCAATTTGCTTGTGAGCATTAACAGATTTTACAGGTTGACTTTGTAAACAACTACTTAGAGCTACCTAGACCCTAGCTTTAAAAAAAAATTAGATTCTTGTTGCAAAATATCCTAGAGGTCCCTTATGTAGCATCCTTATCTACCAAAACCAGTTCTGAATTAAAAAGAAAAGCAGCAAAAATAATAAATCCTAGACTCCCAGCATTAACACTTGTGCATTTTATTCATTCTGCACATCTTTGCTCAGAGACAATGACAGAGACTATTTCATGTAGAAATTAATTTACAGGTTACCAAGTGTTTATTTTGACGTTTCTTCCTTAATTTTTCAGTGGTATTCCTCCTTAATCATTCTCTCGCACTTGACCTTTGTCTGAAACACCCACCACCATCTGCTTCAGAGATTGCTACATGTCCTTAATGATCCTGCTCAGGGCATCACCATCCTCTCTCTCCTCACCCAGGCTAGGACACCCTCCTCTCCAGCGCTCACATGGCCACATGTGACAGCAGTTATGACACAATACCCTAAATGAAATTTTCTAACCCATCTCTTCCCCCTTACCTGTGAGCTCCAAAAGGGCCTATACCACTACTGGTTTTTCTATCTGTTCCCCTAGGAACTTCCTGGCAGAGTCCTAAACCAAAAAGGTCTACAATAACTTCTGTTGAGTGAATGAACAGGTAACATTGAGGCAGTTAAGAGATATATAGAGATACATAAGAGACACACTATACCATGTTAAGAGATATATGAGATACACTGTATCATATAAGAGAATGAACATGGACTGGGAGTCACATGAACGAACCTAAGTCTGAATTCCACCTCTGACACTTACTAACTTTGCAGAGTAACGAATGTGATTGACTTTTTTGAAACTCAACTGCCACAACCACACAATGAGATTAAAAAATGTCTTCAAAAGGTTTTTTTTTTTTAAGAATAACAAATACAAAGGACAGTATCAGACAATGAGTTCTCAAGAAATGTTAGTCAACTCTCTCCCAGCAAATTTTTCAGTTTTCATGAGGGTAAGTACATATAACTATAGTTACCAAAGATGCTCTCATGTACTGTAATATATTTTAAAATATAATCAATGCATGGAATTTCAAAGGATCTGGACGAGCCAAAATAACCTTTAAAAAGAAGAACATGGAACAAAATAGAAAACTCGGAAATAAACCCACAATTATAAGATCAAATAACTTTCAACAAAGGAGACAAGAATATCCAAAGGAGAAGGACAGTCTCTTCAACAAATGATATAGGGAAAACTGGACAACTACATGCAAAAGAATGAAATTGGACCACTTTCTTAGATCATACACAGGAATAAATTCAAAATGGATCAAAGACCTAAATATGAGACCTGAAACCAAAAATATTCTAGAAGAGAGCACAGGCAGTAATTTCTCTGACTTCTGCCACAGCAACATTTTTCTAGATATGTCTCAAGGGAAATAAAAGCAAAAATAAACTACTGGGACTACATCAAAATAAAAAACTTTTACACAGTGAAGGAAACAATCAATAAAACTAAAAGGCAACTTACTGAATGGGAGAAGATATTTGCAAATCACATAACCAATAAAGGGTTAGTATCCAAAATACATAAAGAACTTACATGACTCAGTACCCAAAAATCAAATAACCCAATTTAAAAAAATGGGCAGAAGACATGAACAGACATTTCTCCAAAGAAGACATCCAGATGGCCAACAGACACATGAAAAAATGCTCAACATCACTCATCACCAGGGAAATGTAATTCAAAACTACAATGGGATATCACCTCACACCTGTCAGAATGGCTAAAATCAATAACACAAGAAACAACAGGTGTACAAGAAACAATAGGTGTTGGTGAGGATGTGGAGCAAAAGGAACCCTTGTGCATTGTTGCTGAGAATGCAAACTGGTACAGCCATTCTGGAAAATAATATGGAGATTCCACAAAAAGCTAAAAATAGAACTACCATACAATCCAGTAATTTTTACGCAAAAAAATACAAAAGCATTAATCCAAAGGGATACATGCACCCCTATGTTTATAGCAGCATTATTTACATTAGCTAAATTATGGATGTTTCCCAAGTGCCCATCAATAGATGAATGGATAAAGAAAATGTGGTATACACACACACACACACACACACACACACACACACACAGTGGACTATTATTCAGCCATAAAAAAAGAATGAAGTCTTGTCATTTGCAACATGAATAGAGCTGGAGAGTATAATGCTAATAAGCAAAATAAGTCAGTCAGAGAAAGACAAATACCCTATGATTTCACTCAGATGTAGAATTTAAGAAACAAAACAAACACACATTGAGGGGGAGAGGAAAACCAAGAAACAGACTCTTAACTATAGAGAACAAACTGATGGTTCCAAGAGGCGAGGTGGGTGGAGGGATGGGTGAAATAAGTGATGGGGATTAAAGAGAACACTTATCATGATGAGCACACAGTAATGTCAAAAGAACAAAATAACAACAACAACAACAACAATAACAAAGCTGGAAGACTCACACTCCCCAATTTCAAAACTTATTACAAAACTACAATACTAGTACTGGCACACTGTAGTACAGGACAGACATATAGACCAATGGAACAGAACAGAGAGCCCAGAGTGAATCCTCACATATATGGGCAATTCATTTTCAGTAAAGGTGCCAAGCCATTCAACAGGGAAAGGATAGCACTTCAAACAAATGGTGCTGCGAAAATGGAATATCCACAAGAATTAAGTTGTAGCTTTATTTTATACCGTATAGAAAAACTGGCCCAAAGTGGATCAAAAATCTCAATTTAAGAGCTAAAACTATAAAGCTCTTACAAGATAATGTGGAAATTCTTCATAACCTTGGATTTGACAACAGTTTCTTAATCATGAGGCCAAAAGCATAGGCAACAAAAGAGATATTGGACTTCATAAAAATTAAAAATCTGTTACATTAAATGACACTATGAAAAGTAAAAACAAAACACGCAAAACTGGGAGAAAATATTTGTAAATCATATATCTGATAAAGGATTAATATCCAGAATATAAATAATTCCTACAAGTTAACAACCACAAAATACCCAATTTAAAAATGGGCAAAGACCTAGAATAGGCATTTTTCAAAGAAGATAAACAAATGGCCGACAAGCACATGAAAAGATGCTCATCCTTAGTCATTATGGAAATGCAAATCAAAACCACAATGAGATACCACTTCATACACATACTGGTTGGCTGAAGTTTTTTAAAAAGTAGTATTTTAAATGTAAGATACCAAGTACTGGTAAGGATATGGAGAGACTGCAAGGCTTGTACACTGCTGGTAGGAATGTGAAACGGCCAGCCGCTGTGGAAAACTGTTGGACCGCTCCCCAAAACGGTAAACAAGCATTACTATATGACCCAGCAATTCCGTGTCTGAGTATATAATCAAAAGAATTAAAAAGAGGGGCTCATACAGAAACTTGTACACCAATATTTATAGCAGCATTATTCACCACAGTTAAGGCAAAAACAGCCCAGTGTACACCTCAACAGATGAATGGTTAAGAAAATACACTATGTACATACAGAAGAATATCATTCAGGCATAACAAGAAATGGAGTTCTGGTACGTTCTATTACACAGGTGAAACTTGAAAATTTTATGCTGAGTGAAATAGGCCAGGCACAACAGAACAAATAATGTATAATTCCACTTATATGAGCTATCTAGGTAAGGCAAATTCATATTAAAAGTAGAAGAGGGGGGTGCCTGGGTGACTCAGTCGGTTAACTGACTCCTGATTTCAGCTGAAGTCCTGATCTCACCATTGGTGAGTTAGACCGTGTCACAGGGCCTTTCAGCGCAGAGCCAGCTCGTGATCCTCTCTCTCTCTCTGTCTTAAAATAAATAAACTTTTTAAAAAAGTAGAATAGAGGCTAGTAGGCGTTAGGGGAATGGAGAATTATAGCTCAATGGGTACAAAGTCTCTGTTTGCAAATATGAAAATGTTCTAGAAATAGTGATCATTACACAGTGAATGTTCTTAATGCACTTAACTGTACGTGTGAAACTGGTTAATATGGCACATTTTATGTATTGTGTATTTTAGCACAATAAAAAAAGTTAATCAAAAACTTCTGAACCAGGAAAAAAAATCAAATCACTGATCATAGCTAAGGGAAACGTTACAACATTACAAACTCTTACCTACATAAGAATCTAGTACTATCGTAATTAAATATAATACTGTCATAAGCAAACAAATCAACTGCCTTTTTTTATGCAAACTGTATTCGGAGAAGTGTACTTATTTATGTTGGCTTCCAAACAAATCAAAGGCTTAGATAAAATTAAATTGCTTAATAGTTGTATGCCATCTCATTAAACCCAAGGCATATCAACATTGTGCAACTTAAAATCTATAGAACATGTAGTTTTTCAATTATTTTTCATATTCAACTATCTTTAAGTTTTCAGTGTTAGCTACAATTAAGGAAAAAAGGAAAAAAAAAAAAACTCTCCATCAAAAAACAAAACTTAGGAATTCCGCTCAACAACTTAGGAGGAGAAGAGAAGTCCAATGGTATGATGTAATGATATGATGTTAGGGCCATAAATTAAAGCTTTAAGAAGTCAACTTTCTGAAAGGGGCAGCAACTCTCTCCCTGTCCATACTCAAAAAAAAAAAAAAAAAAGCTTTGGAACTAGATCTTAGAAATCACAGAAGCTAACAGTACTTTGATTTCCTTCTTTTTAAAAAATACAGTTGGAGGATTTGAAAGTTAGGGAAAACAAAACTAATATTCCAATAGTAGGCAAGGTATTTAATGTCTTATCCAATATTTTTAGTTTTGCCCATTAACTTCTCATTGTGTTTAATTTTTTTCCTTGTCTTGCATTTTTTTTTAATATGGACAACTTCACGAGTGTATGTGTCATTTTTGTGCAGGTGCCATCCCAATCTCGAGCCATATTGTTCTGATTCTACTATATGTGTGGCTCACGTGAGCAGTGTTTGGTATTCTTACTTATATTTTTCATATATTTTAATTGAGGCATAAATACACTTTTAAGCATTTCCAATGTTTAACTCTTATAAAACATAGCTCTTAAGGGTATAGCATGTTACAAATACATGCATCTAAGAAATTCCCTCCAACGTCAAGAGACAGAATATTTCCATCCCCCGCCAGGAAGTTCCTGTGTGTCCCAGTCATTCTGGAAATCATCCTCTTTACCCACAGAGGCAATGTGCATCCATCTTGCTACTCATTATATTGATATTCATCCATACCGCTGCATGCATATACAGTCTGCTGCTTTTTATTGCCAAAAAGCATTCCACAGTAGGAATATATGAAAATCCACCTATTTTCCTATTAATAGACATTGAGTTGTTTCTAGTTTGAAGCTATCATGAATAAAGTTGTTATGAACATTCCTGAGCAAGTCATTTGTGTGAACATGTGTTTTATTTCCCTTGGGGGTAATTATGTAGGAATGAAAATGCTAGATCATAAAGTAGGTATATAGTGAACTTTATAAGTAACTGCCAAAGGTTTTTAAAAATACTGTGGCATTTTACACCCTGATCAGCAGTGTAGCAGAGGTCCAGGCACTCTACATCCTCAGTAAAATCTGCTGTTGTCAAACGGTTTTTCTCTTAAATACATTTTGGTAAAGTTTAATTTATATACAAGAAAGTGCACCCCTTAAATGTACAGTTCAGGGGCGCCTGGGTGGCTCAGTCAGTTAAGCGTCTGGCTTTTGCTCAGGTCATGATCTCATGGTTCATGGGTTCGAGCCCCGCGTCAGGCTCTGTGCTGACAGCTAGCTCAGATCCTGGAGCCTGCTTCAGATTCTGTGTCTCCCCCGTCTCTGACCCTCCCCTGCTCAAGCTGTCTGTCTCTCTCAAAAATAAATTTAAAAATTTTTTTAAAAAAGTAAATAATAAATAAATAAATAAATAAACTGCACATTCAAGGAATTCTGACCACCCACACACACCCATATAACCACACCGCCACACAGTCAAGAACATTTTCGTCACTCCAACTCCCTTCATGCTCCTTTGCAATCAAAGCCCTCCCAGCTCCCAGCAACCCATGATAAGATTAGCTTACTCAGTTCTAGAATTTTATATAAGTAGAATAAGACATTATATACTCTTCCAAGTCTGGCTTATTTTTTTCTCAACATTTTGAGATTCATTTGTGTTGTTGAGTAGATCAATACTTCTTTTTAAATTTCTGAGTAGCATTCCATTACGTGGATATACCATTATTTGTTGGTGGGTTTGGGTTTGCTTCAAATTTGGGAATACTATGAATAAAACTGTTACAAAATTCATGTACAAGGCTTTTGTTGGACATTGGTTTCCATTTCCCTTGGGTAAGTACCCAGCAGTGGGCCACATGATAAATGCTTGCTTCACTTCTGAAAACTGCCAAAATATTTTCCCAAATGGCTATGTCATTTTACATCCCTCTCAGCAACATTTAAGAGTCCAGCTGCCCCACATACCCAATAACCCTTGGTACTTCTATTCTTTTTAATTTTCCCTTTCTAATGGGAGTACAGTGGTGGCTCATTGTAGTTTTAATTTGCATTTTTTCCCCTGAAGGTTGATACTCCTGACCATCTTTTCATGTGTGGATATATGGTTCCTATATATTCTTTTATGTAGTTCAACTTTTCCGCATTTTAAAAAGTTGTCTGGAAGCAAGTCCTTGATCAGATAGATGTTTAACAAATACATTTTCTCACCATCTGTGGCTTTGCTTTTCATTTTCTTCCTTAATATTTTTTTTACATTTATTTATTTTTGAGAGACAGAGAGAGGCAGAGCACAAGTTGGTGAGGGACAGAGAGCAAATGAGACGCAGAATCCAAAGCAGGCTCCAGGCTCTGAGCTGTCAGCACAGAGCCTGATGCAGGGCTCGGACCCACAAACCGTGAGATCATGACCTGAGCTGAAGTTGGATGCTTAACCAGCTGAGCCACCCAGGAGCCCCTGCTTTTCATTTTTTTAACGATGCTTTACAAAGAGCAAAAGTTCTTAATTTTGATGAAATACAATGTATTATTTTCTGGTTAGTGTTTCTTGTGTCCTATCTCTGAACTCTTTGTCTAACCCCCAAAGTCATACATATTTTGTTCTTGACTAGAAGTTTTATTGTCTTAGCTTTTACATGTATGTCAGAATCTACTTAGGGTTAATTTGTTGTGTGTGATGTAAGGTAAAGGTTCATGTTTGTCCATATGGTTATCTGTTTGTTCCAGCACCACCTGAATAACCTCACTGAATTCAAATGATCAAACACACACACACACACACACACACACACACACACACACGGGTCTCCCAACTCTCCACTGCCCTTCACTGCTATATAGATCCATTAAACCAATTCTATACTGCCTCGATTTTTGTGGCTTTGAATATTATAAAATAGTACTATAAACAAGTAATACAACATTACTATTTTTCAAAAGAGTTTTGGCTACTCTGTGTCCTTTGCATTTCCAAATAAATTTTAGAATTAACTTGTTTATTTATAATAAAAAACTCTTATGCCTTGCTAGAACTTTAATTGGGATTGAATTGGATTTATACAGCAATTTGTGGCTCAGTCATATCTTTAAAATTTTTTTTATTTTTTTAATTTATTTTTGAGAGAGAGAGAGAGAGAGAGAGAGAGAGAGAGAGAGATTGAGAGAGAGACAGCATGAGCAAGGGAGGGTCAGAGAGAGAGAGAGGGAGACACAGAATCTGAAGACAGGCTCCAGGCTCTGAGTTAGCTGTCAGCATAGAGCCTGACACGAGGCTCGAACTCACATACTGTGAGATCATGACCTGAGCCAAAGTCGGATGCTCAACTGACTGAGCCACCCAGGCGCCCCTCAGTCATAACTTAATATTGAGTCTTCCAATCCATAAACATAGTACATCTCTCTACTTATTCGTCTTTAAGACATTAAAATAAGGCTATATTTTTATTTCATTTCCAACTGTTTAGTGTATATAAATACACTGATTTTTACATAGTAACCTGGCTGCCTTGTACCTTGTGACCTTGCAAAATCTACTTACTAGTTCAAGAAAATGTGTTTGTTTGATGTGCACAATCATGTTGTCTGCAAATAAAGAGTTTTACTCCTTCCTTTCCTTTTTCCTTCCTTCCTTTTGTTTCCTTTTCATGATTTATTACACTAAATAGGGACTCCAGGACATTATTGAATAGATGTAATTGAGGGCAGACCTCCTCACTCTGTTCCTAATCTTGCTAGTAAAGTATTCAATATTTCTCCAAGTACAATAGCTGTAGGTTTTTTCATAACCCTCACTTATCAAATTGGATAAATTCCTTATATTCCAGTTCTGGGAGATTTTATGATGAATGAGTATTTAAATTTTGTCAAAAGCTTTTTCCACATCCAATGAGATAATGATCATACAAGTTTTTCTCTTAATTGTATAATATTGTTGTTAAATACATTAATTATTAATATTTTAAAATGACAAAGCTTTCATTTCTGGGATAGCTCCAACTTAATCATGACATTATTATCCTTTTCAAATACTGATAGGTTTGACTTGCTAACATTTTAAGAATTTTATCTACAGCCATAATTTAGGTTATTGGTCTGAATTCCTTTCCTTAAAATGTTCTTGTCTAGTTATTACCAGGCATATGCTGGGCCTCATAAAAAGGAGACGGGAGTGCTTTTCCACCTCGTTTTCTGAGTTTGTATAGAATTGGCATGATTTCTTCCTTAAACATGTGATAGACTCTATCCAGGCAGCCATCGGAATCTGGAGTCTTCTTTGTGTGGAGGTTTTTAATTATAAATTCAATCTCTTTAACATTTATGGCACTAGTCAGATTTCTTTTTATTTCTCCTGTGTCAGTTTTGGTAACTTGTATCTCTCAAGGTGTGACGCTGTGATTTATAATAAGAAATACATATTTGGTCTTCATCCCCATTCCTGGCACAGAGCTCCTAAAACCCTTGGAATTTCCTAAGAGGAGAGAGCAACAATGCTGTCTTTTGTTGTGTTAATGAGGTGACTTTTGGACTGCACCTAAGAATAGGGGCTGGTTGCCAAGAGAACCAAGCCTGTGATTAGCCAGTGGTGACTTACAGTCCCACTCTGACCTCAGGGGAGGAGAGAGGGCTGAGGGCTGGAGTTCGAATCATTCCCTAATGGTGAATAATTTAATCAACTCTGCATATGTAACTGGGCCTCCATAAAAACCCAAAACGATGGAGTTCAAAAGCTTCCAGGTTAGCGAACACATGAGGATCTGGGGTGAGTGGTGCGCCTGCAGAGGGCATGGGAACTCTATCCCTACACCCTTTCCCCACAACTCGCCCTATGCATCTCACCCATCTGTCTGTTCCCGAGTCGCATTCTTTTATAATAAACCAGTGAGCTAGTCAGCAATATGTTTCTCTGAGTCCTGTGAGTCACACTGCCAAATTAATCGAACCCAAGGAGGAGATTGTTGGAACCTCTGATCTACAGCTGGTGGGTCAGGCAACAACCTGGCAGCGGGAGGGAATGGGTCTTAATCTGTGGGATCTGATGATCTGATGCTATGATGTTATCTCCAGGTACACAGTGTCCGGACCGAGTAGAACTGTAGGACACCCAATTGGTGTTGGAGAAGTGCCTGGGGAGCGAATGCACGCAATGCACAGACACAAACAGATCTGAAAGGAACCAGAATCCTTACACAGGATTTGTCCGTTTCAGCTAAATTGTCAAATTCCCAGACATAAAGTTGTTCGTAATATTCCTTTTTACCTTTTTAGTATCTGCAGTCTCTGAATGATGTCCCCTCTTTTATTCCTGATATCAGTACCTTCTGTTTTCCCTCTTAATCACACAAACTGATTCTAAAGTCTGAAATCCTTTCCCAGAGACTGATATAAAGTTGCTATCTGGTCTGCTGTCAATTCAAAGCCAACTAGAAAAGACATACTGTCAAAAATCTGCTAAACATTTCACCATAGTTTGGCAAAATCCAGTCATATTCGCTTTCTAGGCCATATGTTTTTGGTATCCTTATGCATCCTGAATACATATGAAAATTTCAGAGCCTTAAGTATTGGCCGTTTTCCTAGAGATCCTGGTTGATCCAAACACGATGTTTAAATAACTAGTTCAAGGTAATAGTTAGATAAAAGATTACGATGATCAAATTAAAGGCAGCCAAGAGTGGTGACAGAAGCTAAGGATTAAATAGGGAAAAATGATTCCTCTTCCAAGTTCTTCTAAGCTGAAGAGAGTCTGCATTATCTCTTATCTAGAGCAGATGGAATTGTAGTAACCATAAACAACTAGGATTATGATATGAAGTTCTGTCAATATCTTCAGCTAGGGATTCTAGGTTAATTCATAGCACCCCAAGGAAGATTCCAATGATACCTCATCTCTCCCACTAAGTCTGTAGTGTAACTGTACTACTAGTATGATTTTTAATTAATTGTATATTTTGCTAAGGCATCATTGGTGCTTTAGGCAGCCAAGACTAGTGAGAGTCAGAAATGAAGGTAGCTAAGAAAACAAAAACACCTCCCCATAAATATCAATTTAAAAATGGGCAAAGCACCTGAACACACATTTCTACAATGAAGACATACAAATGGCAATAAAAGGATGCTGAACCTCACTAATCATCAGGGAAATGCACACTAAAACCACAGTGAGGTATCACCTCATCCTCTAAGAATGGCTACTGCTAAAAAAAAAAAAAGAGAGAGTGGGTCAAAGTGTGGAGAACAGAGAGCCCTGGCACTCTGTCGATGGGAACGTAAATTGGTACAACCATTATATGGAGGTTCCTCAAAACATGAAAACTAGAACAATCTTATGATCCAGCTAGCCCACTTCTTGTATCCAAAAGAATCAGGATCTTGAAGAGAACAGTATTCAGCCTTAAAAAAGAAAGAAATTCTGCCATTTGTGACAACATGAATGAACTTGGAGAATATAAGTGAAATAAGCCAGTCACAGAGAAATACATAAAATACTGCTTGATCTCCCTTTTATGTGGAATCTAAAAGAGACTCACAGAAGACATAGACTCACATCATGAGGGGCCAGGGAGTTGGGAAAATGGAGAGCTGTTTGTCAAAGGGTACAAAGTTTCAGCTAGGCAAGGTTCTGGAGACCTACTATGCAGCATAGTGCTTATAACTAACAATACTGTCAATATCTGAGCTGTCAGCACAGAGCCTGACGCGAGGCTCAAACTCACAAACTGTGAGATCAGTGACCTGCGCTGAAGTCGGAGGCTTAACCAACAGAGGCACCCAGGTGCCCAAGGTAGATCTTAATTTAAGGGTTTTTACCACAAAAAAAAAAAAAACAAAAAAAAACAATAAAATAGTACTAATAGCAGTAACAATAATACAGGGGGCAAGAGGAAACTTGGGGAGGTGATGATTATGTTCACAGCCTTAATTGAGGTAATGGTTTCATGGTATATGAGCCGTACACGTTAAATACGCACAGCTTTTTACATATCAATCATATCTCAATAAAGGGATTAAAAAGACCAAGGCATTGGGGTACCTGGGTGGCTCAGCGAATTAAGCGTCCGACTTGATTTTAGTTCAGGTCACGATTTCAAGGTTTGCGGGTCCAAGCCCTGCATCAAGCTCCATGCTGACAGCACAGAGCCTGCTTGGGATTCTCTCTCTGCCCCTTCCTGGCTTGTGCTCTCTTTCTCTCTCTCTCTCAAAAAATAAGTTAAAAAAAATTTTTTTTAAAGACCAAGGTATCTAAAATATTCAGAACCCTAAAATATTTGGGTATCTAACAGCTATTATAACAGTAGGACCTTTGAAGAAGCAAGCCCTGGACCTCTGTTTAAACAGCTTTGCATCAAAGTCAACTAGAGAAGTTTAGATTTCCTATTAACTCTCAGAAACAGTCTTTACCTAGGAAAAGAAAGGAAAGGAAGTCCATTCACCACTGCTATTTCTTCTTCTATTGATATATTCATACCTGCTTTTTAGTATCTCTTGGCAAACAGAGATTCAAGCATGGGATCTAAAATAAACATCACTTCCTAGAAGACAGGAGATACATTGCATATTGGCCACCACATTCAAGGACATCAGTTTTCTCAAAGGCTTCTCTTAATCCTTTGAATTCAAGCCATTCTCTTTTGAGATGCCTATCAACCTCCCTTATGCCTTCTTTACTTGTCTGCTGGTCTCACTTGGCCAGATCCTCCTGGTCTGTGGCTTTGCTCCTACTCCAACATTACTTTCAATGACTTCAAGAAATCCTGCTTCTTAGGCAGAATTAGCAATTAGGCTCTATCATTAGCTTACATCGTATTTGCATTGTGATAACACAATGTGGAAAACCAGTGCACCTCACAGTACATGAAATTGAAACAAAACTGATTCAATGGACAGACAGAATAGGGGCTGGCGTTAAAAGAGGAAGGGTACGTAGGGGGAATTATTTTGTTAATAATTCTTAATTTTGTTAGAATACTTTCTGAAACCCTTCAGGATGTATACGTAGATAAAGGGCACCATATGCATACATGAACAACATATATGAAAGAGCACATACATAGAGAGAATGAGAATATATATGTTTTCTTCCATTGTAACTTTTCCTAGTCTTGATAGAGAGTTAATATGAACAAATGATTATAAGATGCACAGAAGAAATTAAACAGTTACTTGCTCAAAGAAAATATATCCTTCTGTCACGAAACAAATTACTCTTTTAAATATTTTTTTACCTTTATTTATTTTTGAGAGACAGAGAGAGACAGAGCATGAGGAGGGGAGGGGCAAAGAGAGAAACAGACACAGAATCAGAAGCAGGTGCCAGACTCTGAGCTAGTGGTCAGCACAGAGCCCGATGCAGGGCTTGAACCCACAGACTGTGAGATCATGATCTGAGCTGAAGTCTGAGGCTCAACCGACTGAGCCACCCAGGCGCCCCAACAAATTACTTTTATAATACAGCGATAGGTAACAATAGCTTTAATATGACCAGAGTCAGAGTTCTATCAATTTTAAAATGGGAACTTCTGATTAAAGTATAACATACCCACAAAAAAGTAGGATACGTCTCACCGTTGAATTTTAAAGTGCTCTTTGGACTTATTTTATCTGAAAAGACTATTACTTTGGTATATTGATGACATGCAGAAATATATATGATTACAAAGAAAAGAAAATATTTGTAACTTTAACCTTGAAATGTTCACTGGTTTAGTCATTTCAAATTTATCTCCGTATTTTTGCCTGTTTTCTTTATACTGATTTCAATTTGGTCAGAGAAATTCCAAAATCAGGGTACCATAAGAATTCAGGTTCCAGAAGGAGCTATGAATATCATTTAGGTCTGTTGTTCTCAAACTTGGAAGGTCACCAAGGGATCTCTTGTAAAGTTAAGGCTTTTCAGGCTCACTTCCAGGGATTCTAATTCATTAGCTTAAGGTGGGAAGAAGAATCTGCAGTTCTATAAGTTGTCCAAGTGATTCTAATGATCACTCAGATTTGCCTGACTTAAATTTCTACCAAAGCAGGAATTCTGTCTGTTATTTGCCAAGTGAAGGGCATCCTGTTTGCAAAGAACACTTTCAATTTCAATTACCTTCTATTAAAAAAAAATGTCTTCTGAATATGGAGTTGAATAAATTGGCTCATCTATCTATCCTAGTCCTGCCCTTCACGGGCATACAAAATGAATCTTATCTCTCTTCCATATTACAGTCCTTGAAGATAACGTGGTATGGTGCTTTGCACGTTTCCTTCCCTCCACTTACAAAATTGGTAAGATATATGTATGTGTGTGTGTGTGTCTAGGTATATGTCTGTCTATCTAGAGAGAAACACACATCCATCTAGAGAGAAACACATACACAGAAGGGGTGCTGACCCACACACACATCAAAATCTGTGTAACTTTCGACTCGTCAGAACTTGACTCCTTACAGCCTCCTACTGACTAGAAGCCTTTTTGATGACAGAAACAGTAACTAACACATATTTTGTATATTATAGGTATTATGTACTGTATTTTTACAATAAAGTAAGCTAGAAAAAATATTAACAAAATCACAAGGAAGAGAAAATACATTTACAGTACTGTCTTGTCTTTGTCAAAAAACATCCACATTTAAGCAGACCTACACAGTTCAAACATGCATTGTTCAAGGGTCAATTGTATATATCTTCCCTATGGCCAGGGAAGGGTGTCAGTAATACATTACTAAGTGGAAAAAAAAGTAAATTGAAAACATTTCCTAAAAGCATTAAAATAGAGATCTGATTTATACTGAGTGCCCAGAGCATTCCCTCCCCTCATATTCACTAGGTAGGTAATATGTTTCCAGAAGCCAATATGCAGAACCCAGAGGAGAAAGTAGGTCTCTGACAACCTAACACAAAGTTTTTCTTAAATACAGAATCTTTATTTATTAGCAAAATACTGGGTACTACAGATATCTAGATCTCTTGAGGTAAAAGAAAAATGATGCCTATTAATCCCCAAGATCATATTAGCTAAGACATATCCAGAAGAAATGCAATCATTGGTCCAGCTTTCCATCTATTGATATTTAAGGATACTCTCCACATTGTAAGGAAAAAGAAAGCATGTTCCTAATGACGTAAGTTCTGTTAAGTTGTATTAAAGATGAATGCAGTGAACAAGAGTGGGAGTCAAGAGACTACATCCTCCTGAGGTTGTAAGAAGAAAGAAGCTTCAGGATCAGGAGCAGGTGGCACTACTCAGAACTGTGCCAGATGTGGATCCAGAACAGGGATATACAACCAGAGGGAAAGGCCATAAGAAACCAATTCTGACTCAAAAACACCCAATATCAAATAGAAGACTCAACAGTAGCTAGTGTGACTAAGGAAAAGGAAATACACTCTTTAACTTGCCATCTTTTGACAGTAATTGTTAGCTCTGGGCTGCCTAAAAACTTTCCCCAAAATAGATGAATATTCAGAAAGATCAAACTTGGGTTCTAGATCTATTCTCTTATTCACAAATCAACACAGCAGGATTCCCTGCATATTAAAAGATAACCAGACAAAAAACAATTACCATCACATTGAGTTTCTTTAACCTAAGTACATGTATCCAGCTGTCTTTCAGATTATTTTGGAAGTACAAAAGGCCATCTTCCATATCTTGTTATGTAATAAACTTGCACAATACTCATTTTTTTAATAAGACAATTTTAACTAAAAAACTATTTTGGTGGAAGCAATCCCGAATTAAGCTTTTAAATGGAGATGTCCTCCTACTCCTGACCAACAGAACATACAGAAGGCTCCTAAGATTTAATATATTTAATTCTTTATGGCCAATTGAAATTAGATAAATAACAGGACAATCTTTGAGCCCAAGCACCTTTCGTTTTACTAATCTAATCACATCAACCAGAAAGAAAAACAAGTGCCTACCATATGGTCTTTCTGTGATAGAAGATAGCTGCATTCAATAACAGCATCTGTGCATCTTTAGCAACACGAGCATTGCTCACACTTAAATCACCACGTCGTTAAATATCAGAAGACGACAGATCCCTTCGCAAAGCAAAGAACAAAAGAAACGGCGTATCACTTTCATACTAGATTATTTGACCTGGTAAAAAGTACTGAAATGAAGAAAGGATCAGAGATTGTGTAACCAAGGAATAAGGACTTCACAAAATGTTTCGCTTGGAAGAAACGAGTTCTAAGGAACACTAACCACGTGTGGAGGAATCCTCTTTTGACCGGGGCACTCATTTGTCAATGACCCGCCTCTCGCGATGCGTACCACTCAACAGGCTCAGATCCGGACTTGTGAAATCTCCCTCCATACCTGTTCTTGCTACTACTGCCATTCTTAACTCTGACAGGCTTTCCCTTTAATCCCCACGGGCAGCATAAAGCTTCTGGCATGCAGTGGTATTCTGACATCTAAATTCAGGTATAAAAGGAACACAGGTTTCAATACCAGTGTTAGATTACACGGTACTATACAGCTAGCCCAGAATGAATCCTAGGCCTCCACTGAAAAAAAAAGACATGCTTTAAAAAAAAAAACAAAACTTAAGTATTGTTTTAAAGAGTATGGATCCTTTTCAAAAAGCATTTAAGTATCATTTTAAGCAGTCTAGGTTTCCTAGAAACCAGAGTTTCACAAGACTAGTAACGTAATCTGTAAATGGTGTCTTTTTACTGTAGTTTTGGAATGAAGCAAAAAAGAGAAAATACAAAAATAGTATCACTCCAAATTCTTATCTAGAACTACTAACAGCTAACATTCTGTTATAGTCAATTTTGTGATCAATTTTAACTTATGATGGAAACTTTATGACACTAACAATATTTAGTAAGGGTATTAATGTATCAGCCATTCATTTTAAGAAAAAAAAATATAACCAATACAGACATATTATCTTTTTATAGTTTCCCCGCCAGCCTGATTCCCCATCCTCTAGTCTATTAATCACCATTATCTCACCTCTTAGTGCAAATTCTTTCATTCATTTGTGCTACACACTGTCTGGTTACCTGGTTACCAGCTTCCCAAAGGAAGAAAGATGCAAAGAAAAAAGGCACCACAAATGTGAACCGTGGTTGGTCCTAATGGAAATGGAGGTCTCCAAGACAAAATACCCTACATACCGCTGTATCATCTAAATTCAGCATTCATATATTATGTACCCATAACCCAAAGATAAACTCACTAACACTCTGGAATTTTCTTAGTCTTGATTCACTCATTCATTCATTCATTCATTGGGAAAAAAAATACTCGTGGGCCTATAATGTACAAGGCATTCATTCTTCTAGGCACAGAAAATACAACAAAGTGCACTGAACACATTCTAGATATACGACCCGTCCAAATAAATACACAAAATCAGATGGACAAGCTGTGTCAGATGGAGATGAAGTGATAGGCGAGAAAAATACAGCAAGGAAGGAAGGCAGGTCATGTGGTGGGAGCAGGGAAGAGGCCTTCGACAAACCTAATGGGTAGCAAAGGCTTCCCTCAGATGACCTCAAGGCAAACCTAAAGGAGACAAGGAAAGGAGCGGTACAGAGGCCTGAGCAGGGTGCTGCTGGTGGGAAGGGTCTAGGGAAGGCTCTAGGGAACGCCATGCCGGGGACTATACGCAAGAGTCCAGAATGGCGAATACAGAGGGATGGGAGGGAGAGCAGCAGGAGGTAAGGTTAGGGAGGGGGGAGGCCGGATTGTGCATGTAAGAACTTTGGCTTTTACCCCAGAGGGAAATGAGAGGCCATCAGAGGAATGTGAGCAGAGGAGTAACATGCTCTGATTTACAGGAGGTCCGCTCTGGTTAGTGTGTGGAGAACAAACTCCAGGCTGGTGAGCAAGGAGGCTGAGAGACAGTCAGTCAACCACATTTGCATGGTATGCAAGAGGGAGATCAAAGATCGCTCCAAGGAACCGGAGCTAGAAGGAGGGGGGTGTGAGTGCTTTGGGAGGAGGAGAAAACTGGGAAGGTAGGCAGGAGTGGTTCTAGATATGCCTCTACTATCCCAGTGGAGCAGGCAGGTGGATGCAGGAATCCGAATTCAAATATGGGTGGAGACACACACACACACATATACACACACACTCAGAGGTGTACATATAAATTATCAGTATATACTTGATATTAGGAACCAGAGTGCTGACCATTACACTGTGGAACTCCATTTGATATTTAAAAACATAAAACGGGGCCACCTGGATGACTTAGTTGGTTAAACATCTAACTCTTGGTTTCAGCCTAGGTCATGATCTCATGGTTTGGTGAGTTCAAGTCCTGTGTCACGCTCTGTGCTATTCTCTCTTGCTCTCTCTTTGCCTCCCCCCTACTTGCACCGTCTCTGTCTCTCTCAAAATAAATATACAAACTTAAAAAAAAAAACCTTTAAAAAAAAATAAAACCATAAAACTGAGCACAGTGAGAATAAAAGAAGGTCCAACTGCGCCCTGCTTTGGATGAAGATTTAGCAGGCCAGAAAGCTGAGGAAACTTCAGGGACTGAGAAGGAGGGATCAATGGCGGAGGCGGATAATCAAGACAGTACAGGGTAACAGAATCTGAGTGAACTCTGAATAAAAATTAAGCCTTTCCTATGCGTTCACTCATTCATTCAACAATATTTATTAAAGCATTACTATGACAGACACAGTAGAAACAAACATGGTACCTATTCCTAAAGGGATTCCAGGGAAGGGGGAATATAGATAAATAAACCTGTAAGCACTATTCTTGAGAAAGTATGGGGTAATTGGGAGATAATGCACGGGGGGCCACTAATCCAGTCTTGGAGGGTCAGGGAAGGCTTTCCTGAGGAAGTGATGAAGAAAAGACCAGAATGATGCATCAGAATCAGGCATGGAGGGGTGGCAGGTAGAGAGGCTGGAGGGAAGGGTGAAAGGAAACAGCACTTGAGAAGGCCTGAAGAGCAGAGACACGAGACTCCCCAGTGGACCTGACAGCAGGATCAGTACTGGAAGTGTAGGAAGAGGTGACACATGACAGGAGGAAGGCAGGCCAGGCGCCTCTCTTCCAAAGGCAATGGGAGGCTAGAGAACTGTTTTCCACAGGGGAACGTTGAGGAGGGGCACTCTGACTCCTGCAGGGGCAAAGTTGGCTGGTGACAAGGCTGGCAACTGGGAAACCAGTTAGAAAGGAGATGCCACTGACCTGAACTCAGGTAGCGGGCGGTGGGATTTGGAATGCAGATTCCACAGGACTTTGGATGGGAGGAATGTGCAGAGAGAAGGGTCAAGGGTGATAACCTGCTTTTTTGATGGGGACAGATAAGGAGGTGGCGGTGCTACTCACAGAAAGAAGGAACTCCACAAGAGGAGTCCAATTAGTTAAGTCTGAAATGCCTTTGGGCATTTTTCTGGATACAAAAAAAAAACTGTTTGGTAAATAGGCAAAAGGCTCTACTGGTCTGAAGATCAACTATAAACCCTGGGATTGAGCTGTAAATTTAGAATCAGCAGCACGCAGATTAAAGCCATGGGAGAGCGTAAAATAAAACCCAGGGAGAAAAGAGAAGAGTAGCAGAGTGGCGAGAACCTGGCTCTAGGTAAAGCCAACATGAAAGGGGCAGCAGAGGAAGAACCCGAGGGAGGGAGAGAGGGAGAGAGAAAGAGACAGAGAGAGAACAGGAGAGCACCTGAGAAGGAACAAGGGGGTCTGGGATCAAAGCAAAGTGCCTAGGTATTCCAGAAAGAAGAGCAAAGGGATGAACTCTCGTGAGTTCATACACAGGAAAATGCCTTCCTGTATTATTTACACAATTCCAAAATCAACCCACAATTGTCTTTCATCCGCTCTGGTACATTGTAGTCATAGGACAAGCTAAGCTTGGATGAAGAAGCATGCCATAAGATGAAAGTAATTAATTCGCATTAGTAAATAAGTCTGTCTTGACAACAGACAGTGAAAGTGCTAAAAGTTCTATTATTGGGCAATACTAGGACCTATAGACAAAAAGTGAAATAAATATCAGACATAGGAAAAATAACCTGGTCTAAAAAGCTGAGGAAAAAGTTTTCACCTTTGGGTAAAAAAGAAAAACAAAAACAAGCTGAACCTTCAAGGATGAGCTCTATAGGATATGAAAGGGGTGATCAGATCACGGGGTCTAAACTAAGTGATTCTGTAAGCAGAGCTACTCAAGGCTGGCTGTCAGAACACTTCACATATCAGGCTGCACGGGTGCGCGCGCACACACACACACACACACACACACACACACACACCCCAAAGCACAGGCTCAGAGGGCGGGAAACCGTATTTTCAGACATGTAAAGTATATAACTCTGTACGAATAGAACTGTGCCATCCTTATGGTACAATCACCAAATACATTCTACTGAATTGTCACAATTCATTATTTGAAGAGGACTGTCTCTTATTTTTAACCTTCCGATATATTCTTGGGGGGGAGGGGTGCTTACATTTATCTGTGTATCAACACAATTAGATTCTAATACAGATGAACAAGAAGTTTCTGAATGTTTTGCAACAAAGCAACAGACCTAATCTATAAAAAATAGAGTTAGCCAATTAGATAAACCCTGAATCAGAGATTTCTATTAATTCACTGCATCAATTTCTTCTGTCCTGAACAGTTAAGTTTCTTGGCTGATAAACAGCACTCATATTAAGACATACATGTTCATCTCTTTGTTAGGTAAAAATGCCTATCAATTTACTATTCAAACACACATTTAGGAACATGGCTACTGATTTCTAAAATCTTTTAAAGAATGACAGTACTACTTTAGAATGTAATACTTCTAATAAAATTAAACACAAAAATTAATTGCAGCATTCAAAGACTTAAATATCTATCAATCCAAAGCATTCCAGGGGCAAGCCTCCTTTTATTGCTAATAAATATTCACAAGATTTCACATGCTTCAGAAGTATCAATGAGAGCTAAATATACAACAATGAAACAGGCAATAATTACTCCTTACCCTGAGATTTTAAAATCCTGTCTGACAGCATAAAGCCCCTTTCTTTCTATATCTGCATAGAATGTAAGCAATCTACCTATTCTTTAAAAACCCAAACAATAGTATAGCTTAACACCAAACTCAAGTTCTGTGTATAATCTTCAAATGCAAGCAATATAATGTTTTCTTGTTTCCCAAACTAGAAATAATGTGGCCATGACAGCAGTAACATCCAAATGAAAACAAATTTCACAGCCCTTAAAAAAATAAAATACATAACTGTCAGTGTTAATATAAGCCAAGTTTGCAACTGGAAGCATTGCTTTGTAGCCAAGAACAAGATGTGTCTATTATAAATTCTTGGTTTCAGGACATCCCTTAAATGACCAAAAAACAAACAAACAAAAAAACAACCCAGAAAACAAACAAAAAACCCACAAATAACATTAGTTCTTGCAAATATAATGCAAATAGCACACTAATTAAGGTATTCACAAGACAATGACAAATAAGGCTTTGGGACCACAGCACATATTATTATGTAACTATAATACACATTAAGCAATCACCAAGGTGTAGGTAGGCCTTCCAAAAGGAGTTATTATGGTTTACCATGATCAGAGGATTGTGGTGTTATACTTAATCACATTTTACCTCCAAGCAGGTGTTTACAGGTGTCAAAAAGTAAAACACTGCTTCTAACTGTAAATCTGTAGGTCTAATAAGATGTACAGTAACGCATACTGTACCTACCTCCCTGCATTTTCTACAGAGACTTTCTAATCCAATATGAAGTAAGACACATGATGCAAGTTTTTCTACATGCTTTAAAAACAAAAATTTAACCTGATTCATTTTTACTAAAATGCCCAAACTGAAACACTCAGAACTAGACGTGTGGCGGTAAAGTTAAAATGTAACAAACACTTAAAGGCACAAAAGACACACAATGAAAGTAAAGGCTCTTTGGGGGATGTTACTGTTATCTAGCCAATCTGTCAATAAAAATAGAGGCCGCTCAGAAGTAAAGTTTAAAGGATAACCATATTCAGGACATTTAGCAAGCAAATTACAGAAATCCCCAATAATGAAGAAAACACAGTATAGTCACTACAGAACTCCAAATATGAAGAGAAAAAAAGAATAGGAGAGGCAACAGAACATACAGGGGTAATAAATCAATGGATTTTCTGATTTCCTGCCTGCTCAAAAAAACTCTCAGGAAGCCTGCCATAGAATCTTCTGAGCCCTCCCAAAGATGATGGGCTAATGCCAATGCAAGCCACCTGACCCCCAGGGCAGCTCCTGAAACTTCTGAACTGAGCAGTGAAAGGCAGGGCATAAATAAAAGAACAGCAAAGGCAGATTTTTCAGGGAGTTGAAATTACAACTCTATAAATCTTTTTCCCCCCCAAGGCCACGCTTGGACTGTCTATGGGAAAAGACCTGTTTTTCTACCCAGAGCAGAAATCCACACACACCGACGGCGAGCCACAATACCCATCAAAGCCAAAGTGGGACCAAGTTCCCGGCTTGCCCTCTCTCCACCTCTGACAGCAAATCTTGGCTACAGACACACAAAAATGCACCATGGCACCTGGTAAGCGGCCCAACGCCAAAACTACTGGAGGATGGGGAGGGACTGAAGGAAAAGAGCCACTTGGAGGCAGCCCCGGCCACCTGCAGTGGGAGAAGTCCCCGCTCTGAGATGATGGGGCATGATGGGCACTGCAAGGCCAGGAAACCCTTCTTGCATAAGTATCACCTAAGTTCCTGGAAACAAAAATGGGCAAGGCTGCACCGCCCTCGGGTCAAGCCGGGGCATTCCCACGATCCGGTCCAAACGGGCCCAAAGCCTCTCAGCTGACCCCCCCCCCCGCCCCCCTACAGGACACCGCGCAGCCAGTGGCCCAAGAGCTGCCTCCACGCTTACCTCACAGGTGGGGGGCCCGCAGGCCTTGAGCTTGTCACCATCTCCCTCCGGTAGACCAGTCCGACGTGTGGCCATCATTTCATTTCAAATGACAAAGAAGGGACCAACCCTTTGGAGTCCACATTGGGGGTAGGAATACTACCGCACGCCAAAAAGGGAAGAATTCCACACGGGGCCCCCAGGAGGTGCGGGGCTGGTGAAACAAGTAATGTGCCAGGGGATGAAATGTTTTTAGGAAGTTCCTTCCAAACGCCCTGATGATTTCTTCGGACTTCAATTGACTTCCCCGTCTTCGTCCATTTCTCAAGATTTGGGGGGGGGGGGGGGGGACAACAAAGAAGACGGGTCTTCTCCGCAGCTAATGAGGCCAAGTGCAGAAAGCAGTCCCCCTCCTCCTCAGAGCGACTCCAAGACCAAGAGGAATCCGAGTGGGTCGCGAAGGCTGGAGCGTCAGCGCCCAGAAAGCTCTCTCCTAGAACGGAATGGTTACAAGGGCATGAACTTTCTCCAGACGCTGACCTTAGCCTTGCCCCATGTCTACACCAAGTTCGCCTTTCCAACGCTTGGCAAGATTATTCGGTCCACGCTGACGAACCTCAAGCACGAAAGAGGAAATAATCCTCCCATAGAGAATTTTCCTGATTTCCTATAAATCAGAGGGGGGAAAAAAGAGAGACAGAAGCATCAGAACTGCACGGTGCTTGCGTCAAACAAGCCTGGATGGTGTGCAGCCTTCAAGAAAGAATTTCCCTTTTCTCCAAGTGCATTTTCTTCTGTATTTTCTGGACAGAAGAGAGAGTGTCTACGCTCTTCGGCATCACCCAGACACTTGGGCTCCGCGAAGTTTTCTCCCCGCGAGATGAAAACGGATTAACACTTTTCAGAAACCCTGCTCGCTCCCCTCCACCTCCACCACCTCCACCACCTCCACCACCACTACCCCACCACCAAAATAAAAACAAAAAAGCCAGCAGCGCAGGCTCGGCCGCCGCTTGCAGGCCAGCCGGGGGAGTCTGGGCGCCCGCCCCCGCGCCCCTTGGCTGCCCGGAGGAGGCGGCCGTTTCGCTTGGCCCGCGGCGGGGCTGGGTGGGGAGGCGAGCGCGGCCGCGGGTGGGAGTCGGGCGCAGCTCCCTCTCCGGGACATTATTCAGGGGCGACAGAAATGAAGCCGCACCCCGGGCAACTTTTCTGTACTTGCTGTTCCCCAAACTACCATCCGACGCTACCTTTCCCTTTCCCTGGGGCCACCTAGAGAAGGAAAAAAAAAAAAAGAGAGAGAGAGAGAGAGGAAAAAGAAAACCACCACCCACCTACCACTATTTCCTCCGCCCCTTCCAGAGGCGGGTCGGGGATCTCGATCTCCCGGGAAGGGCGGCCCAAATATGTACTTTTCAAAAGGTGTCGGGAGACCCGGGGAAAAGACAAAACAACAACAACAACAACAACAACAACAACAACAACAACAACAACAACAACCACGGGGGGCTTACCCTTCCCAGC
>NC_043709.1:122426870-122443094 GCF_006229205.1 Suricata suricatta
CGGGGCGGCGGCCGCCGGACTCTCCCCTCGCCTCGCCGGGCCGGGCCGGGGCCGCGCTCGGGCGCCCGCGATCGCCAAGTGACAGAAGTGCCTCGCTCCGCTGCCGCGCCGAGCTGTTTCCCGGGGGCGGATTTCTCGCTTCTTCCTCCCTGGATCCACCTCCTCCCACTCCACCTCCTTTCCCCTCCCCTCCCCAGGGGAGGCTCTGAGGCTGAATATTTTCTGTCTTGAATAATACGGTCCCGGGAACCGACGCTGGAGAAGGGGGATTAGCCGGGGTAGGGGGGACTCACGCCAACCCCCTCCCGAGGCGTCTCCGACCTGCTAGCGCTCCCTGTCCCCAGCCCCCCGCCCCAGCACCCCTCCCAGAAACCAGGCTCACACAAAACCTCCCCTGCCTTCTCCAGTCTCCCGGGCGCAGAGCGGGAGAGGCCAGGAGCCAAGGTTTCTACCGGGGAAGACTCGGTTCTTGGCGTCAGGGGCGGAGAAGGGGACAACCCTATGGCTGAATTGGCGAATGTGAGGGGGCACAGGTCCCACCCGGACTGCAGGGAACATATCTTGGCGAATTTTTGCCACCCCCCCCCCTTTTTTTTTTTTTGCTGCGGAAGGGGAAAGAAGCAGAGGTGCGATGTGTGACTTGAAGATAATGCGGGAGTGTCCTTTGCACGCCCAACAGCGCAATAGCTTCTCCTGTTGGGGGAAGGGGGTCGCAGCGAGGCGTGGTTCATTCAGTTATTTTCCCTTCTTAAATCTGCAGACTGCTGAATGGAGCCGGCGCAGCTAGCGGAACTGAGGAAAAGGTGGCTGCGCCGCTCCACTCTACAGGTCAGAGCCGCTCGGGGGACCGAGCCCCGCCGCCGCCCCTCCCCACCCAGTTCCGGGGCCAGCCTCAGACCGCAGGCGGCTGGCTCCGCCCCGCCGCGCCTCACAACATCTCCCGCTGCAAATGGCCCAATCGGAAGACGCGACAGGAGAACGAGGGCCAATCAGGCGCTGCTGACTCAGGCTTCCCTCCACCCTTGGCCCCGCCCCCGGTAGGAAAAGCCACCGCCCCTCTGTCTCCGCTTCCCACCCCTTCACCCGCCGGGTGGTGGCTCGCCGGCTCCTGTTCTCCCCGGGCTGGAGTGGGGCAGCCCGCTGAGGTGGCGGCGTTTGTCACCTTGTCACCCTCATCCTCGCCTCCTCCCAGACACACCCCTACTGCCTTTCCCAGTCCTCCTGCTGGTGCTGTTGAGGGTCATTTGTATCCTCACTCCGGCGGGGGACCACCAGCTATTGTGTCTGATCAGCTGCCACCACCATCCTGGTGGAAAAAAGGAACAAAACCAAGAAGCTATGTGATCTGCTTACCTTTTCCTTCTCTTTCTTAACCGCACTGTCCCCTGAGATTTTAAGACATCTCCCCCATCCCCTGCTCCCAGCCGGCCGCCTGGGGTCCAGTTTCTTGATTGGGGCGGGGCGGGGGACACCATTCCCTGGAGCCTGAATACCTGTGCTGTAGTTTTTAATATTCCTCAGAGTGGAAAGCGCCAAACATTTATAATATGCAACTAAATCCTCAGCCTCAATTAGAGGAAAGACGTTGACTGGATCATCTTTATATGGCCACGAAATTTGCATGTTCGTGACAGCCCCTGACAAAACTAGTCAGCCAATAACAAAGGAAAAAAAAAAAAAAAGAATAAAATAGAGGGAATGCCTGCCAGTCATTTGGTAATTTACTGAATAGCCCACTGGGGCTATAGCAGTATCCAGTTCTAGATACTGTTGAGTAAATTAACAAGAAGTGAATAGAAATGCAGGGTTCAAGTAGCGTACCTCTAGTGGGCTTATAGAATATGTCCAGAAAGGGAAAACAATTTCAAGCACACAACAGCTCTTTACAAATGCAAATGAGCGTGCATGGAGTACTTCACCGCTGAGGACATGTAGGGTTAAGATGATTGCAATGGACATTTTTATAAATGTTGATTTTGAAAAAGATTTTCAGTTTGGTACAGGAGAGTAAATATTGGCCGTGGAAGGAGCATGATAAAAAGGTTAACACAGTTTAGGAAGTGTGGAAAAATAGCATAACCTGGAAAGACATTTCTATCAGATGTAAATGGAAGCATCAAGATTACAGTCTTGCTCCATCATTTACCTTGTGACCTAAGGCAAATTATTATTTATGGGTCCAAGTACTAGAGCTATCAGTGATATGAGAGGCTGCCATTTATAAAGCACTCTCTCTGTGCTAGGCATTCCTTCCAGAGCTTTACACACAACGTAATGAGAAGGCATGTGACAGAGCCAGGAGTGAGCCCAGATCAGCTCCACACTCCGTGCTTCCCTCCACAACCCTATACTACCTCCAACGTGGCTTTTCATAATAATAACAACAGTATTAACTAATACTTAACTTAGCTTATTATATGCTAATTATTGTGTTTTGCGGGTAACCTTCCTTCTGGGTCAGGCATGATTAAATTTTTTTGTTTTATTTATTTTTTTTAATTTTTTTTGTTTTATTTATTTTTGATACTGAGAGAGACAGAGCATGAGAGGGGGAGGGGCAGAGAGAGAGAAGGAGACACAGAACCGGAAACAGGCTCCAGGCTCTGAGCTAGCTGTCAGCACAGAGCCTGACGCCGGGCTCGAACCCACGACTGTGAGATCTGACCTGAGCCGAAGCCGGAGGCTTAACCAACTGAGCCACCCAGGCGCCCCGGTCAGGCATGATTAAGATGTTCCATATTGGGGAATGTTTTTAAAAGCCATTATGATAAGTTACCTTTATATGTATCTTATTTCTGTTAGGACAGGAATGATCATGATGTTCTAAAAAATTGGGGATGTTTTTAAGAACCATTATGATCAATGGCTGGCATATGGATCTATGTGTGTTAGGCTCTCTGGATGGACAGGGACAGTAGCTTAGAACAAAGATTTGGGAAACCTGGGTCCCAGTCTTTCCTGGGATCTCCAAGAAGGACAGCACCTTCCCTGGCTAGCTGGGCTGTTGAGAGTGTCAAATGACACAATTCCTCTGAAGGGACTTTCAAAAACGTAAAAACATTATTCTGATTACGTTGTTTGTCTTACTATAAAGCGAGTATTTATCCTGTTTCCCCAACCAGGAACCCTACTCTTCACAACATTTTGTGGTTATATATTAGGAACATTTTAACCCAGATAAAGATTAGGTCGATTGCTTTCTGAAGGCATGAGCAATAATACTATTTTATTAACTGTTGGCGCTCTCATTTAGATGCATTCTAAGCAGATGGCTGTGGACCCTCTCTGGGCATCTATAAAGTGGAAGCCTTCAGCCGGGCAGTCATTCACCATTCCAAAGGCTGATGGTGTAATTGGTGGAGAATGCAAACCCTTGGAGTTCCCTTCAGCTGCCCATCTTGGCCATTTCACTCATTAACACCTCCACCAGAGGGAGGGCAAGAGAAAGAAAAAGGAGCCAAACTTCAATCTTGTGGCTCCCTGTTAACTGCTCCAGTGAGAGGTTTGGTGAAACAGTGAGTTTGGGGAGCACAGTCACTGAAAGGAGATTTGGAATGAACTGTGGGTTTCGCAGTTGATATCTTGGTAGTTTTCTTTATCCTAAATATTATAAATCTGCAAGAGCTAACAGTAATTCCACCTTTGTTTTACTTTGGAAGTCTAATATTTTCCTCTTTTGAGCAAAGCTAATTAATAATTAGCTTCTCAAAAATTGCTACAGCTGTATTAATAATAACCACCAGACAATCTTGTACGCTATAGTTTTGACAATGTAAGCAGGACGTTTCTAAAGACGAGAACTATATCCCTAAAATGTAACTGTTGACTTTGTCAACGACATAATAATATTGTTTTGGTGAGCCACAACCAAGGAAAAATGTCGAAGCCAGAAATAGAGCCAAGTGTCTTAACCTCTGGTCTAATGTCATTCTGTTATAAACTATGGATGATTTCTACTCTGAATATAGAAGTTGGCAATTCTAAGAGGCACAAGTGTTTGCCAGTGAATTCCACAGATGAAATGTGTAATTTGGGATGAAGCATTTGCAAAACTATGTGTCTGAAGCAGTTAAGACCAATGGCTTTCAGAAGAGTAAGTATTTTTTTGGGGGGGGTGGTTAGGACAATGCTGTAGGCTTCTTTTCCATACAGAACTAAAAAGATACATTACCTGCTAATATTTCTTTGAAAAAGACTTTCATGTTGAATTGAATAACTCCAGAAAACCCACCTCTCTAGCAAAGCATTCACTACTGTAATCAAAAGAAGGGAATGATTTTCCACAATAAATTTCTAAGATTTTTCTCCCTTTACCACCTCTTTTACATTAATAATGTAAATGATTTACCAATTTAATGTTCTTCATTGGCTAGATATATGACATTATTTCTGGCCCCATGATACCTATCATCAATTATTAATTTCAAATCTAAAGGGTAGTGACTCTAATTCAATGTGTACAGTGCCTAGCAAAGTGTCACACACGATAGATATTTTTGAATAATTTCTCTGCCCTCAGCGTATCATGGTCTCTTTTTCCTCTAAACGAGTACTCTCCTTGGGTTTTTCCTTTTGTGGTTTGCTTGTTGCTGTTAAATGATCTTATATTATTATTTAACTGTAACTGAATATTGTCTCCTTTTCTATCTGCATTATGAACTTTTGTGGGGAAGATTCCTAGGGATTTAACTTCTCTTCAGATCCCCATAATACCTAGTACAGCTTTTGCACATAGAAATCACTTCAAAATTATTCAAGAATGGAATGATGTTTGTTTCACTCTTACTCATAAATATTTATACCTCAAGAAATTCCTGGCTGACCAACAGCTCTCCAGAGTGGGGGAAGATAGGTGTATATGTGTCTGTGTGCATATGCTTAAAATAGTATAAATCACAAGAGGTGTCCACTAAGAGACCTCTTGGTGTGGCCGTCAACTTTCAGAAATGCCACATCTTCTCTCTTTACTTCACCTCTGTGACTGAGATGGTTTGTGGCCACAAAAATGAATATCACTTGCATTTTGTCAGCTATAAAATATTAGCCCATAGTTTATCCATAATCTTATATCAGACATTTTCTTCTAGATTCAAATTATTTTTTCAGTACCAGCATCTCCTCAATTAAAGTTGAGTGGTTTGGTAGTGCTCTTCATCAGCATTATTAAGATTGTATTTCTTTTTTAAATTTTTTTATGCAACATTTTTTTAATGTTTTTATTTTATTTTGAGAGACAGAGAGCAAGCAGGGGAAGGGCAGAGAGAGAGGGAAACACAGAATCTGAGCAGGCTCCAGGCTCTGAGCTGTGAGATCATGACCTGAGCCGAAGTCGGATGCTTACCTGACTGAGCCACCCAGGTGCCCCTTAAGATTGGATTTCTATATTTATTTATTTATTTTAAATGTTTATTTAGTTTTGAGATAGAGAGAGACAGAGTGCAAGCAGGAGAGGGGCAGAGCGAGAGGGAGACACAGAATCCAAAGCAGGCTCCAGGCTCTGAACTGTCAGCACAGAGCCTGATGCGGGGCTCGAACTCACCTACTGCCAGATTGTGACCTGAGCCGAAGTCGGTTGCTTAACCAACTGAGCCACCCAGGCGCCCCTGTATTGCTATATTTAAAAAAAGAAGCATAAAAATCTACAAGTTTTTATGTTATCCTGTGAATCGTGATTTCCATTTATAAGCATTCCAATTTTTCTTAAAATATGAGACAAGATTTTTAAATGTTTCCACCCACCCAAATACAGATGAGCTAGAACACGGTGTGAAAATACCATGCAATCTGGTTAGAAACCCATATTACTGGAAGACTGAAATATGTTTTTATTATCTTGGAATGGAATACTAAATCCTAACCACTGTAACTAACAACCTGCACTAGCAATTGGCTTTGATATTACACATCTAATCCAGAGCAACTAAATCTTTTTCAATAGAATGTAAAAAAGTCGGCTAGCTTTCCCTTTCAACTTCATGGAGTAGAAGGAGAGACATCTTAAAACCTCTCCATTACTTGATTCACTAAAACTCTGTGTGTCTTTTAATATTTTCTAGCACTGTAGATTCCATTCTTCTATTCCTATAGTTGCCTGCATTCCCTACTAATTGAAAAGTAACTAATCCAGGGATCTACCTTGAGATAGGAAAGGATTGCAGGGTAGTTTTTGGCAATTAACATCTGGGCTTAAGGAGGAAAGAGGCGGGCTTGCATAAGTTTCCTCCTAAAATTTTCTTCAATTAAATTTTAATTTTTAAAAGTTGCAACATAAAAGGAAAAAAAATAGACTTTGCAACCACGAGAGCGGCCAGGCTTGTGTCACATTTTACAAACCCACCCTCTTGCTTTCTTCCAAGCTCCTCATTGGTTGGATCTAACAGGAGGTACGAAAAAAAATAATTCTTCCATTCCCTTTTTTATAAACAGAAATCTGAATAGCAAATCCTGATCAAAAATGGATTGGAAACAAATCAAAAGATTTATGTAAACATTTTTAAATGGGGGAGTATCAAGAAGATGAAATGAAGGAGCATATTAATCAAACGAGAAAGAAAGGATATATTATAGAAGACAACTTACCCCATTAAACAGAAAAAAATGGAGACAAATGTTTTACACCCTGAAGGAGATAAAATATATTAAAAGTGAAATGACAAGGGGCACCTGGGTGGCTAGGTCAGTTAAGTGCCAGACTTCAGCTTAGGTCATGATCTTACAGTTCATGGGTTTGAGCCTCACATCAGGCTCTGTGCTGACAGCTCAGAGCCTGGAGCCTGCTTCACATTCTGTGTCTCCCTCTATCTCTCTGACCCTCCCTTGCTTACACTCTGTGTGTGTCTCTCTCGAAAATAAATAAAAATTTTAAAAAAGTGAAATGACAACAGAATAAATGAGATATAAAAGGAGTTGGAAGAGCTAAGGAAAGACATTGAGAAGGAATAAAAAAATCATACCACTGCGGAAGTAATGAATTAGAAGTAAGAGAGAAAAAGAAGGGATATCTGGTAGAAAATAGTGAGACTGAGGGCAGACTATTTAAAAGCACAATAAATACAGAGGAAAAGAACAACAAGGTTAAAATGATATAACAGGAGATAAAAAAATATGGAGGACAAATAACAAAAATCAAATTCAGAGAAACTGATGTCTCTAACAAAGAGTTTACAACTAATGAAATCAAAAGTATTCAAAGATTATAATGTGGCAGACTACTAAATGTCCCCTAATATCTATTCTCACCTTCTTCTGTAAGAATACCATTGTAGCTGATCACATGATCAACAAACTAGACTGTCTTTCCCAGCCTTCCTTCTAAGTAGGTGTGGCCATATGTCTAAACTCTAGACCATGAATTGTGGGCAGGAATGAGGGTCGGTTACTCTGGAGGTCTTCTCTTCAAAGGTTTGGACCCCTGCCTTTTAGTCCTTCTTTCCCTTCCTGGTAGTTGTAGGTAAAGATTGCTAGATGTAGCAAATAAAAATAGAGCACTGAGTTCAGCTGGAATTTCAGATCAACAATGAATACTTTTTTAGTATAAAAAAGTATCGTGCAGTAATTGAGATATACTAAGAATGTATTCGTTATTGATCTGAAATTCCAATTGAACTAGGTGTCCTATATTTTATCTGGGAACACTCCTGGAGACAGTGAAAAGTGGAAGCATGTTTGACCCTGAGAGGGAAGTCACCTGTGGATGATGACATAGACATTGCAGCAGGCCTGAATTGCCTACTTCTGGTTTGTTACCTGAAAAAGACATCATTCTCTAGGTCACCACTTTTTTACGTAAGGACAATGGTGTTCTTAAGAGCTTTGGAACTTAGTCTTTGTTCTAAATGATGTGTGAAAACTTTTTTTGCAATTCCAACCATTAAAAGGACTCACCATATTTCCAGAATTGTCAAAAGAGAATAATTACTTGGGGAAAGTCATGAAACTTTGAGCATAGTAAGAGGAACCTATGAACAAGTCGAAGTGAATCCTTTAAAAGCAAGGGTTCAGCAAAGTAAGGCACACAGACAGAATCCAGTCTGCTGCCTGTTTTTGTAAATAGTTTTATGCGAGTACATTCACACTTTTGTTTACATGTCTATTGCTGCTTTAACACTGTAATAGCAGAGTTCAGCAACCACAATAGAGACCATGTGGCCTGCAAAGCCTACAACAGTTTCTATCTGGCCCTTTACAGAAAAAGTTTGCTAACCTCTGACCCAAAGGAAAAACACTACTGACCTCAGAACTCTTGTCAGCATTAATTGACTTGAGAAGAGTTTTGAAGGAAAAAAAAAAGAGAATGTGACTTAAGGATCACAACATTGTAGTCACCCACATTCAAATGCAGCAGAAAGACACTCTCAAATATGTGGCGATCTGGGAAATATATCGCCTGTCCCCAAAACAATTATATGATATAATAATGTAACCAACTGAAGGGTGATTCAAAATAAATATGGAAGGGCCAAGGGTCAATTTTATATATTTATATATTTATAACTCAATATGATTATTGAGATGGTACAAAATTTACATGTCCTAAACCTTGAAAAAAAATATTATGGTGAAAAGTAATAATACGACAACTATAACATACTACGAAAAAATGAGCATGTGGAAACATTTGAGAGATGGAAAGGGGAGAAATGGAAGAAAGTATTCATTGCTTTAGTTCCTTCATTGGTTACGAGGGGCTATAGAAATAAGATTCTTAGGTTATTTAAGACAGAATGCTTGAGTGACTAATTAGAAATAAAATGAAAAGACAAGCCACGGACTAGCAGAAGATAAATGCAATTAATTTATCTTGAGAGTTTATAAAGAGCCCCTATAAACCAATGAATAAAATAGAAAAGATAAGCAGACAATTCAGAGAAGAGGAAACACAGGTTGTTACTAACCCTCGTGAAAGATGCTCTATCAATGGAATCTGGATAATGCAAATTAAAATGATAATGAGACTATTTCAAGCCCATCAGACTGGCAAAAACAAGTCTGATAACATCAGGGGTTGAAGTGTTGATAAACACAGCAGCTCTTACACCCTGCAGGTGGGAAATATAAATTCATAAAACCAATCAATGACAACACTACTTGCTCAGGCCCCAAACCCCAGATTGTCTGCAAGATCAAAAAGGACTGCTATCTTCCTCTCAATATCCAGTAGGTTTCTCAAATTTAACACCCTAATCCACTCTTCCCACTTTAAGTGGTAATTCTGTTCCTTCTACGGATCCAGACTAAAACATCCAAAGCAGCCCCAAACCCTCTTTCTCTTTCCACCCAACATCTGGTCATCAGTAAACCCTGGCAGCTCTCACATCAAATTATATCCAGAATCTGACCACCTTTGCAACTGTCATTCATGGCCATCTGTCACCTGGATTATGACGACAGCCTTTACCTAGTCTTCTGGCTGCTGCACACCATCAGAGCCAAGGTCACCCTTTGAGGACCTAAGTCAGATCACATCACTTTTTTGCCTACAACCTTCTACTGGCTTCCCATTCCACTCATTAAAAAAAAAAAAAAAATCCAAGCCCTTACCATAAGTTGACACGGGCCTTGTTGAATCCACCTGCTGGCTTTTTGCTCCTGTACTTCGACACCAACTTCCCTGCTGTTTCTCAAACACACCAGGCTGGTTCCCACCATTCCTCCAGTGTCTACACCCGGTAGTCTTCCAGGCTAGACTATGCGTGCTCCAAACACCCACTCAGGGCTCTCCCTCATTTCATTCAGGCTCTTGCTTAAACTTCACTTTATGGGACAGGTCTTCCCTAACTACCTGGCTTAAGATAGAGCCATATTTACCTACCCTACCCCAGCCCAACCGCTCTCTGTTCACCCTATTTTATACTTTAATTTTTTAAAGCCCTAATTACCATCTGGTGTTTTATATTTTTATTTATGATCTATCTTTTCAGTTTAGAATGTAAACCTTAGAAGAATAAGAAATAAGTCTTCTGTTTTATTGCTATATCCCTAAGTGCTTAGAATAGACCTGGCATATATTAAACACCCAATAAAATGTGCCCTGAAGAGGGGTGCTTGGGTTGCTCAGCTGGTTCAGTGTCTGACTCTTGGTTTCAGCTCAGGTCATGATCTCACGGTTTTGTGGGTTCGAGCCTTGCGTCAGGCTGTGTGCTGACAGTGCGGAGCCTGCTTAATATTCTCTCTCTCCCTCTCTGTCTGCTCCTCCCCTACTTATGATCTCTTCATCTCTGACAAATAAATGAACTTAAAAAATTTTTTTAATCTTAAAAAAATATGTCCTTAAGAGTAACTGAATAACCATTTTGGAAAGCACATGTTTTTAGGACACTAGCTAAGAAAGTTGAAGATGCCCATACTCTGAGAGAGCAGTCTCTCTTGTAAGTAAGTAGACATTTACGAAGTACACCTTTCTAGAAAAGTAGAAGTAACCTGTTCTTTACTAGGTGAGTGGGTAAAAATCAGTTTTATGTAGACAATGCAAATTTATTTAGCAGCTGAAATGAATGACTACATCAACGTATATCAATTTATATCAGAAGAATGATGTTAGGTGAAAAAGCAAATTGTCAAATGGTGAGCAATTTCGTGGTGATATAGTGTATGTATATGTATCCACATATACAATATGTTAACATATATTGTTTATGAATATATATATATATATGAATTAAAAGTGCAAAAATCAGGGGCACTTGAGTGGCTCAGTCACTTGGTTACTGAGTTAAGCAGCTGGCTCTTGGTTTTAGTTTTGGCTCAAGTCATGATTACTGTGGGTTCAAGCTTCACATTGGGCTGCATGGTATCAGTTGCTTGGCAGTCTCTCTCTCTCTCTCTCTCTCTCTCTCTCTCTCTCTCTCCCTGTCTCTCTCAAAATAAAAAAACTTTTTTAAAAAGTATAAAAATCATGGAGTGATATACATCACTTTCAGGAGGGGGGAGGAAAGAAAGAAAATAGAGATGGAATGAGCATTTGACTGTAAAATTTAAGTTATTTAAAATGAAAAGATAGGGGCACGTAGGTTGCTCAGTTGAGCATCTGACTTTGGCTCAGGTCATGATCTCTTGGTTCATGAGATCGAGCCCCACATCGGGCTCTGTGCTGACAGCTCAGAACCAGGAATCTGCTTCAGATTCTGTGTCTTCCTCTCTCTCTACCTCTTCCCTGCTCACACTCTGTGTCACTCTCTCAAAAATAAATAAACAAAATAATTTAAAAAATCAAAAAATTAAACATAAAATGAAAAGATAGCTCTGAAGACATATAATACACATACTTTATAACATCTATATTTTATACATAATGAAGCATACAATTTATTTATCTATTTCTACAACACCTACTAAAACCAGAAACTGTTAATAGCATTTGTCTTGGGGTGTAGAACTGAGAATGGGGGAGGGAAGGAAAGAAGGACCTGATTACCATTTGGAGTTTAAAAAATTACTTATGAGAAAGCATTACTTTTATTATTTTTTTTTTACTTTTATTTTTTAAATGACAAGTTTAAAATCTCTTTCTTGGGGCACCTGGGTGGCTCAGTCAGTTGAGCGTCTGACTTCAGCTCGGGTCATGATCTCACGGTTCGTGGGTTTGGGCCCTGTGTCAGGCTCTGTGCCGACAGCTCAAAGCCTGGAACCTGCTTTGGATTTTGTTTGTGTCTCCTTCTCTCTCTGCCCCTCCCCCGTTTGTTCTCTGTCTCTCAATAATAAATAAATGTTAAAATAAATAAAATAAAATAAAATAAAATGTCTTTCTTCAGTCCTTGTCAAATCAAGCAGACAGAAAAATAGAAACACTGAGGACCTGGATAATAGAAATAACAAGCTTGAGATAGTAAACATCTGTTAAATTCTCCTTTGTAAATAAAAGACTACCTTCTGCTCGAGTTCCCATGAAATAGTAATAAAAATTGGCCATATAGTAAGCCACAGAGAAGATTTCAACACATTCTATAAGATATAAAGAGCATAAAATATTTTTACCATGTACAACTAGAAGAAGTTTTTGTTTTTGTTTTTGTTTTTGTGAAAGCAAAGCCTCCAATGGTTTGGAAATGTTCATACGCTCCCCTAAACAACTCTTGTACCATGCAGGTTATAGAGGCCATGTTGTCAGAATATCAACCAAAAAAAGATAACGAGAACCGTAGTTAATCAAAGCGGAGGGAATGTCATCAGAACTATACTTATAAGAAAATCTGTAACCTCATATCATTTTGTTATTGAAAAAAACCCTGAAAATAATTATTTTTAAAGTTAAGAAATTAGAAGAAAAAGTTAAACCTAAAGAAGGCAGGAGGAGGGAATTAACAAGACTAAAATATGGAATCAAATTAATGGAAAGCAAAAATCAGTGGAAATTGCAAGTAAACCTTTTTGTAACAAGGAATAACATGCATTATTTGATTATTTAATAAGAAAACAGGGAAGAAAGATGAATACATGGAAATAGGAATCAATAAAGAAAATAACCAAAGATATATAGGAAAAATAAGAGAAGCAAAGTAAGAACTTGATAATATATCTGAAAAACAGGAAAATAAAAATTTCAATAGTTGACTTAAGACAGATCATGCTTAAAGAGACCAACAATAATGGAAGAAATTACAAAAGTTCTTGAAGAATTATCTTTTAAGAGAGTGCCCTAACAAAGAAAGAGGTTTCTGGGAGATAGAATTTTTTTCTATAGCTCTTTAAGAAATAGATAATTCTTAAGGCATTTAGATGGTTCTAGGGCACAAATGAAGAAGAAATATTTCCACAAACAATTTTCTAAAGCCCGAATGATGAATATGATAGAAAAAGAAAACTATGAGCCAGTTTCCCATGGCTCCTACATATTTAAATCCTAAATAAAATCCTAAATAAAATATAAGTATTGACCATAAGCAAAATATTACATACTATTTTATGATTACAGAAGGGTTTATCACATAAATGAAACTATGATTCAAAATAAAGAGATTTCTTCATTTTAGTACATGAAGACAGTTGCTGAACCATTCAGTCGTCACTCCTAATAAAATTCCTTGGACTTCCGTTTCTGGGAAGATGAAGTAAGTGTACTTTTCCCATTCCTCTCACTAAGTACAAAAAAACCCCTAGAAAACAAATATATTAGGGGTGTCTGTGTGGCTCAGGTCACGATCTCGCAGTTCATGAGTTCATGAAACCGAGCCCCACGTCCATCTCTGTGCTGACAGTTCAGAGCCTGGAATCTGCTTTGGATTCTGTGTCTCCCTCTCTCTGCCCCTCCCTTGCCCACACTCTGTCTCTGTCTCTGTCTCTCTCTCTCTCAAAAATAAATAAATGTTAAAATTAAAAATAAATATATATATATAAACCATAAGGAGTATCAGAAAGGTGGAGAGAAGGAGGAAAACTAGCCAGGAATTACACAATGATGAATCCTCTGGATTTCTTTTTGCTTCATTTTTCCCCCAAGCGGAGCTGAAGGAGCTGGCAACCCAGAACAGTCAACAGATGCAGACAAAAAGAAAAAAAGAGAAAAAAAAATCCCATGAGGAGACTCTCCCTCTATCCAGAGGACCAGGAAAGGGGTAGCCTAGCAACAAAGAAAGTTTCTAAACAATCAGCGCTCCAGTGAAACACCACAGAAAGCCCTGTGGCCCCATGTCATCTGCACCCAAAACAGCAAAGGTAGTGCAGGGACCCTGGAATTCCCCCTCTGCCAGGCTGTATGGGTACCCTCCCCACTTCTGCCCACAATGTCAGCGGGGATTACTTGGGGAGACTAGAATTCATCTTCACCCTGCAGTAAAGACATGGCTTTTCCCTCTGCTAAGGAAGCCATTATGACACAGTGGCGATGGAGAGTGTGTAGGGAACAGTAACAAGGACTTTTTTTTAAACCAGTCCCAGCCCGGAGGTATCAGTGAAGGCCTAATATGTACGGACCAAAGAAGAGAGCTGCAAAATATGTTAAGTAAAAATGGATAGCAATGAAAGGAGAAATAAACACACAATTTTTTGTTGGAGACATCAACACAAACTCAACACTTGTTACAACAACTACACTAATCAGCAAGGACATAGAGAACAACACCATCAACCAACAGGATTGAATCAATGTGTAGAAAATATTTCATGAAAACATAGCAAACAAACATTCTGTGCAAGTGCTCACAGAATATACATCAAAATAGAACAAACCTCAACAAATTATAAAAAAAAATTGAAATGACACAGAGCATGTTGATCATAATGGAATCAAACTAGAAACCAATAATAGAAACATCACAAGAAAACCCAAACACTTGGAAAGCAAACAGCACATTTATACATAATGCATGACTCCAGGAAAAAATCTTGAAGGAAATTTAAAAATACATTTAAATGGAGGAAAATGGAAATACACTTGATCGCTATACAACATAACAAAATTTGCAGGACGCAGATAAAGCCATGCTGAAAAGGAAGAAGTATAGCACTAAAAAATGTACATATTGCAACAGAAAAAAATTCTCAGATCAACCATCTAAGCTCCTACCTCAGAAATCTAGAAAGAGGAGATCAAAATAAACACAACCAAGCAGAAGGAAGGATCTAATGAAGGCAAGAGCAGAAATAAATGAAATTGAAATAGAAAAACCAGAGAGAAAAATCAATGAAACAGATTAGTGGTTTCTTTGAAAGATCACTGTAATTAGCAAACCTCCAGCAAAGATGACAAAAAAAAAGTGAGAAGATGCAAATTACAAATATCAGGAATGAAACAGACGGTATCACTATAGATCTTGCTATTGGGGAAACTAGGAAAGGGTAAAGTGAATCTCTGTATTTCTTACAACTGCATGCAGAATCCCTAGTTATCTCAAAATAACAATTTAATTCAATGAACTCTCAAAAAATTTCTTAGCCACCTGGGTGGCTCAGTTGGTTAAGCAACTGACTCTTGATTTTGGCTCAGGTCATGATCTCATGGTTTGTGATTTTTGAGCCCCATGTGGGGCTCGGAACTGACAGTGCAGAGGCTGCTTGGGATTCTCTCTCCCCCTCCCTTTCTCTCTACCCCTCCCCACTCCATTCAGGCTTAGTCTCTCTCAAAGTAAATAAATAAACTTTTTAAAAAGTCTCTTAGGCTGGGGCACCTGGGGGGTTCAGTTGTTTGAGTGTCTGACTTTGACTCAGGTCATGATCTCATAGTTTGTGAGTTCAAGCCCCACATTGGGTCCTGTGCTGACAGCTCAGAGCCTGGAGCCTGCTCATATTCTGTGTCTCCCTCTCTCTCTGCCCCTCCTTCACTCGTGTTCTGTCTCTCCATCTCTCAAAAATAAATAAACATTAAAATTTTTAAAATATATCTTAGGGAAATATAATTAGAAACTTACTCTTGAAAGTGATAACTGTTGTCATGATATAGTGAAACACTAGTGGTATCTTTGTTAAAGACGGGAGTGCAATAAGGTAAGTGGCCTACTCCCTCAACTCTGTTCTATGTTTTTCTAGAAATTGTAGTCTAAGCAAATGAATGAAATAAAAGGCACAAATATTAGAGAAGAGAAGGTAAAAATCCCAATGTTAGAATAGAAAATCCAACAGAAACAAATGGCAAACTATTAGTAATCAAAGAATTCAGAAATAGAAATAGAAAATCCAACAGAAACAAATGGCAAACTATTAGTAATCAAAGAATTCAGATAGAAGGCCAGTTATAAAACTAAATATATAAAAATGTTCTCACTTGAAACTGTCCAAATGGAAATACGTTGCATATATATATGCAGAGATTGATTAAATACAGTATGGTCTATCCAAAGGATGCAATACTAGGCATGCACCTGCTTACAAAAAATGCGTATGTGCTTAAGTGTAAATACGTTTCTGTCAGTGAGAGGAGGCCAGGTTTAAGCCACAGTAGCAAATGACTCCCAAATCTCAAAGGAGTTTTTCTTGTTCACTTCATATATCCACTGTGAATTAGCTCTACGTCATTTTCTCTACATTGTCTTAACTCTAGAACTCAGCATGACAGAAGAACCTCTGTACAGAATGTTCTGATCTCAGGGAAAAGCGTAAAGAGAAACATAACAAAAATCAAGCCAGCTTTTAGAGCTTTTGCTTAAAAATGATACATATCCTATATGCTCCCATTTCATTGGCCAAAGTTAGTTCATGGCTCTGCCTGAGATTGATGAGAACAAAAGTTATTACCTTTGCACAGGGAACACCACCTTAGAAAGGAGCATCAAATGTACATGAACTTACTATCAT
>NC_043709.1:122443194-122508446 GCF_006229205.1 Suricata suricatta
TCTCAAAGACAGGGAGCCTTAGAGTGCTAAGACCAACCCTGGACAGGTCTGCCTGGCAGAGCTCACCTGGATGACTCTGCAAATGCCTGTCAGTGGGCCTTTTAAGTGAGGTGATCGTCTAAAGCAGGAGTTGGCAAACCGGCACCCAAGGACAAAATCTGGCCCACTGCCTGTTTTTGTAAATAAAGTTTTATTGGAACACAGCCATTCCCATGTATCTACATTTTGTCTATGGCCTACTTTCACATAGTAACAGCAGATGAGTAATTGTAACAGAGACCATACTGCCCCCTAAGCCTAAAATATTTACTATCTGGCTTTTTGCATAAAAAGCCTGTTGATTCCTGGTCTGAAATCAGCACTTCCAAAGAGAAGATTGCATATAAACAGCATTACCCTTGAAAATCCGTTAGGAAACGAAGACGAATATTTTGTCACCCAATAAGCCCCTATCAAGTGTTTCCTCCCACAGTAGAGGAATAGCATTTCTTCAACTGAATGCCAAATAAATGATTGGAATATGTTTAGGAACCATGATGTGCGAAAAACGCATCTAATAGCTGAATTACCCTTAGCACAGCGAAATGAGAAGCTTGGAGAAGTGCTACCCACCAAGGGCATGCAGATTCATGTTTCCCATCTCATTTTCACATTTGGTCAAAAGCTTTTTAAGAAGAAAGTAGGCAGGGGCACCTGGGTGGCTCAGTCCGTCAAGTGCCGACTTTGGTTCAAGTCATGATCTCATGGTTCCTGAGTTCAAGTCCCCCATCAGGCTGTCTGCTGTCAGCATGGAGCCTGGAGCCTGCTTCAGATCCTATGTCTCTTTTCTCTCTGCCCCTCCCTGGCTCATGCTCTGTCTTTCTTTCTCTCTCTCTCAAAAATAAAATAAACATTACAAAAAATTTAAAAAGAAGAAAATAAGTAGCATCACCTCTACTATACAAAATGTCACTGCTTGCTATGTTTAAAAGGAGTAAATTAAATGGACACACGCTACAACTCCACTTTGGGAAATGTACTCTGAGGATCTTGGGTGTTATGGATTGGCTTGGTTGGGGGAGACAGTTATTTCAGAGGAAGGAAAAGGTTTTTCCAGTACTATGAAGAATGGAAGACAGGCCTTTCTGGAGAGAGATGGGAAGGTAGACATTGAGTCAAGGCAGATAGGCCAAGAACTAGAATGTGCAGGAAGAGGGCTTTAGGGACATCGTTTCATTGTGTTTTCTTTGGCCTTAGACTGAGGACAGCCATATTTGCTTCCTCTTTGACATTCCTTTGCGGACATTGTAATTCTGTCCAGTTAGCTGAAAACCTGCAGTAAATCTTCGCATGCACTCAGGTCAGGGTAATGTGAGGAACCGAAGATTAGGACAGTAAACGGACATTTGCTCTTTCCCTCTCCAGTCACCTCTCAGCCTGGCATGACCATAGAATGTTTTATTGAGAAATGCTGGTGGTATCAAGGTTTCCAGTAGCGATTAGCTGCAAACTGAACAGTGGCTTAGTACAAAAGCTAGAAGGCTTGGAAGGGAAGAGAGGTTACAGGGGCCATAGCTACCTTGCTGCAGGATCTGAGGACAAACATGAGATAAACTGGCTATTTCTTTTCCCCCTGAATATACTGCAGAAACATGACTGGCTTTTGAAAATGATGGAGAATATGAAAATGAAAGTGTGTGTGCACGCGAGTGTGCATGTGTGTGTGTGTGTGTGTGTGTGTGTTGGGGGAAGGTAAATGCCTGAGTTACATAGAAATGGGAATGTTTTACAATTGAATGTTTTGATGTATGTCTTCATACCAAAAACAAACTGCTCTTCACTGTCACCAACATTTTCTTTCTCACATGAGAAAACTTCTTGTTGTTTTAAAACTTGTTTTGAAAGTATTTATTTTGAGAGAGAGAAGGAGAGAGAGAGCATGTGTGCACAAGTGTGAGTCCAGGAGGGGGAGGGAGAAAGAGACAGAGAAAAGAAAGAGAGAGAGACAGAGAGAGAGAGAGAGAGAGAATCCCAAGCAGGTTCCACACACTCAGCTTGGAGCCTGACGCAGAATTGGAGCCCACAACCTTGGGACCATGACCTGAGCCAAAGTCAAGAGTCAGTCTCTCAACCGACTGAAACACCCAGGCGCCCCTTGGAGGCCATTTTTATGTGGAAGACAAAGGAGTCATGCCCTCAGACCACCCCCAACAAGCGGATTACCACCCAATGGAGACATAGATATTCTTGTTCTCCAGCCTAGAAGCCCATCTCATTCCCATTTGTGCTCCAGCCTAGTTACACCTTGCTACATGTCAGAGATTTCCAGTTTGTACATGAATGCGCAAGCTGCAAAATCTAACTTACCATTTTTTTTAAACTAGTATAATATACATATACATCAGGGAATGATTACCAAGACCGAGACAACTATTTTACTAATTTAAAATTGAGCTGTCTGATCATTGAAGAGAGAACCCAGAACCTGAAATGCAACGTGTGATTTAGAATTCCAATGACATTTTTGAAAAACGCAGTCTCGTTAGGCTAGGAATTGAACTTGCATGAAACTCTGTGTGCTTCTCAACCCAGGCTGCATTCAGAACTTCTGAGAGCTTTAAAAACTCCAGAGGCCCAGACCACACCGGAGCGGATCATTCAGCAGCGTGGGGGTTGGGCCCAGGCCTCAGCATTTTGGAAAACTGCTTGAGTGGTCCGATCCTGCAGTCAATGTTGGAAATCAGGGCGCCAGATGCAAGGAAAGGGAAAAGGAAAAGGGAATGTCTGTCTCACAGAAGCTTTCAGGAACCTGACACTTGGAAACATCATGGAAGGCTTTTATTCTAGAGCAGAAGGCCTTTTAGGAGTGCGTATTTAGTCCAGAAATGTGAACTGTTCTGTTTAGACTTCATTAAAGCACATGTGGGCGATGTCGAGATGAAATCACTTAGGCCATCTGGCAATGCAACAGGAAGTTATTTGGGGTTTGAATAAAGTGAAACAGGAGGGGTGAGGAGCAGTTAAAACTTATCAAAATAGCTTTGATTTTCTGAGCGGTACAGAAGGGTATACAACCTTTCTAAAGGGATTTCTTTTTCTTTCTCCCTTATTTCCATAGAAAATGTTTCTAAAGTTAAGATTCGACTTAATTTAACCATGTTGATTATATTAAAAATAAAATAAACTCTGGGCCTTCAAAGCCTTTGCTAAAAACATAAAGCTCAACTCAACATCTTCCCATGGAGAAGAATGCATAAATCCAATTAATGAGCATTTGAAGTGAATATGGAAGCACTATTAAAACCAAAACAACTTTTTTTTCTTTTATAGTTTTTTGTCAACTTGAAAAACCAAAACAACTTTAAAACGGAAGAAGGACTTGACTGGAACAGGACTCCGCTGGGAGCATGAAACATCAATCTAGGTAGTGAGGTGAGGGGGAGAATGTTCTCTAGAATATGCTTTTACGGTCGCTTAGATGTGGTCTTTCGAGGTAATCGTCTTAATATCCACTGTTTCATCTTCACATTGCTTTATTATATTGTTTTTCATTTTAATGGGTTTTTCATTTGTTTTTATGAGTTCTGTTTTTTTCGACTCTAATTTGAAGAATTTCTTCAAGCCTCACCACCACCCCACCCCATCTTGCCTCCTCAGCCATAAAGGGGTAAATCTGGGCCTTTTTATTGCCTTTGAATATGAACATGGTGGTCTAGATTTTGGCATGTTATCAAAATCCTTTTTTTTATTGAAGGATAGTCAACAACGCCACGTTAGTTTCAGGCGTCTGACATGGTGATTCCTCAAGTCTCTAGGTTATGCTGTGCTCTCACCACAAGTGTGGTCACATCTGTCACCACACAACACTATCACAGTACCATTGACTCTATCCCTTACATTGTGCCTTTCATCCCTGTGACTTACTCATCCCGTAAGTGAGACTCATTACTTGTTTCTTATTTAAACTTTTTATTTTGGGGGAAATTGTAGATCCACATGCACTTGTAAGAAATGATGCAGGGAGATTCCAGGTTCTCTTGACCCAGATCCCCGAAAAGGAAACATCCTTCAGAACAGAAATACAGCCAACATATTAACATTATTTCAGCCAAGATCAAGGGCACTTCTATTACTGGAAGAGCCTCTCGGGTTGCCCTTGTTTAGCAAACCCCCATTTCTCTCCTAGTCCCAATCCGTCTGTAATTCCTGGCAATTCTGTCATTTCAAGAATGTCAGATAGGGGCGCCGAGGTGGCTCATTCAGTTGGGCGTCTAACTTTTAATTTCAGCTCAGGTCATGGTCTAGTAGTTCACGAGTTCATGCCTTAAATTGGGTTCCATGCTGGGCATGGAGTCTGCTTGGGATTCTCTCTGTCTCTCTGCCTCACCCCAGTGCACTCTCTCTCAAAAAAAAAAAAAAAAAAAAAGACTTATATAAATGGAATCACATGGTCTGTAACGTTTGGGGATCATTTTTTTTCACTCAACATAATTCCCTGGAGATTCAGCCAAATTATTGTGTGTGTCAATAATTCATTCCTTTTCATTATCAAGCAGTATTCCACGGTACAGATGTTTCATACTTTGTTTTACCGTTTACCTGAAAGACATTTGGGTTGTCTCCAGTTTTTAGCTGTCGCTAATAAAGCTGCCAGAAAAACATTTTGTACAGGTTTTGGCATAAATACAAGTTTTTATTTCCTTGGGATACATATCCAGGGGTGCTATTGCTGGGTCATATGACAGTCACATATTTTAAAATAAGTTACCACTGTATTTCTCAGAGTGACTCTGCCACTTTGCATTCCCTCCAGCAAAGTACAAAATCAAGTTTCTCACATCCATGCCAGCACTTGGTGCTATCATTTTTTTTTTTAATTGTAGCCACTCTGGTAAGGGTGTAGTAAGAGCTCATTGTGGTTTTAATTTGCATTTTCCTAACAGCTATTTATACAGAAGTCTTTCTATGTGTTCTTCTGTTTGTGTATATATAATGTACAGGACGGTATGTAACACCAGCAAGACGAAAGTTCCACATTATCTTTTATGACGAGTCAAATTAGAGTAGTAGTTAAGAGATAAGGTTCTGTTCTCACATGGCCAAGGTCCACAACCTGCCTTAACCACATCCTGGCTTTGCAACCTTGGGCAACCCCTTTTTCCTCCATTTTCCAACCTGTTAAATAGGGATCACACCTACCTTGTTTTGATGGTTTAGTGAGCTACTGCAAAGCACTTCAAACAACATGTTTGATTATTTTTAGTTACTTGGAATTCATAATGCATTTCAGAAAATTAATGACAGTAAAAAAAGTAGTTTCAAAAATTATAATATTTACTTAATTCTCTTCTGGTATTTAATATTACTGAAAACTATTTTGATGCCAACTCATATTTCTTTTTCTTTTTTCTTTTCTTTTTTTTTTTTGTTTTTTGTTTTTTACTTTTTCTAAGGTTTATTTGTATGTAGAGAGACAGGCAGACAAACAGAGCACTAGCGGGGTAGGGGCAGAGAGAGAGGGAGAAAGAATCCAAAGCAGGCTCCAGGCTCTGAGCTGTCAGCACAGAGCCCAAGGTGGGGCTCGAACCCATGGAGGTGAGATCATGACCTGAGCGGAAGTTGGACTCTCCACTGACTGAGCCACCCAGATGCCCTCCCTCCCCCATTTTTCCTTTTTAAAGTAACCTTTTTGGGGCATTTCAGTGCTGCTTGGGGAACTTTATTTTTCCGTGCAATTCCCAGCTGTCATCAGTCTGTGTGTAGGAGAGTAGAAACTCTTCATGCTTGATAAATACTTGATAGCTCTTCTAGTCTGAAACTACAAGGGTCTCAGCAACTCAGTTATTGGGAAATCTGGTCCAGATTCTCTGAATTTCTTTCTTTTTTTAAATGTTTCTTAAAAACATGGGAGGGTGAGAGAGAGAGGGAGCTACAGAATCTGAAGCAGGCTCCAGGCTCTGAGCTAACTGTCAGCACAGAGCCTGACTCAGGGCTTGAACCCGTGAACTGCGAGATCAGGACCTGAGCCAAAGCCAGACTCTCAACTGACTGAGCCACCCAGGCGCTCCTCTCTGAATTTCTAAGCATGTGTAAGACACACTTTTCTTTACTTAATATTAAATTCCTACAATCATTTTCAAAATTAATAAAAAAGGACTATCTAGATAGGAAGAACATTTTGAAACCAGATTATTCTATTCAAAACCCAAGATATAAACCAGATTTACTAGTATTCATTCTTCTTTCAAGGTTATTGGTAATACTATACTATTCTGAAAAATTGTATACAGTACTTTTAAAGGTGTAAAATATATCTTTAAAGTGTAAAAGATGCAAAATGTTGTCTTGTGAGGGACAAAGAAGGAGCCATGAAATCATTACCAACATAATAATTTCATAGCACTTCCCAATTGTTGACTAATCCTTAAAGGATATCTACAAATAATATGAGGCATCTTCATATTTTTTATATTTATAACAGAATACAGGATTCTAAAGTAAGTTTGATTAAATGTACAAAGCTATCTGAATTTAGGGATATTTGGCTAAATGGCTCTAACTATAAGATTGGTTAAATAAGTTATGGTACATCTCCAAAATAGAATATTATGTGGATGTTAAGGTGAGTTAGACAAATATATGTACACAGCCGTGTAAGATGGTAGTAGATATAGAATTATCTCATAGGAGGAAAATAGATTATGCATGTGTATGTGTGTGTGTGTAATTTACATATCAAAACATTTATGAAAAACATTTATTGGAAGAAGACTATCAACAAATACTTCAGAGTGGGACTAGGTAGTGAGGAGATTTATTTTGCATCATTTTCTATTATTTGAAAAATTTTAACATTGTCCATTACAAAAACAATTTTTTTCAAAAACTGACGCATCACCACAATAAATATGGGATGTTTGGATGTTCATGGACAAAGGACGCCACGCCTGTTAAATAAGGAGAAAAAGTAGAGATACGGATGTCAGGGCCTACCTGAATATCTAAATAAGCCATACTGCCAAATTTTGTATTTATTGAAGATGCCATTTTTCATTTCTTTTTTTTTAAATAGTTTATTGTCAAATTGGTTTCCATATAACACCCAGTGCTCCTCCCCATAAGTGCCCTCCTCCATCACCACCACCTCCCGTCCCCCTCCCTCCCCCCCCTCAACCCTCAGGTTCATTTTCAGTATTCAATAACCTACCATGTTTTTCATCCCTCTCTCTCCCCAACTCTCTTTCCCTCTCCCCCTCCCCATGGTCCTCCATTAGGTTTCTCATATTAGACCTATGAGTGCAAACATATGGTATCTGTCCTTCTCTGCCTGACTTATTTCACTTAGCATGACACCCTCGAGGTCCATCCAATTTGCTACAAATGGCCAGATTTCATTTTTTCTCATTGCCATGTAATACTCTGATGTAAAAATAGGTCAGTCTGGGTAAATAAGGAGGAAAACAATGAACAATGTTGGCTGTTATTGTAGCCTAAACCTATAGGATCTTTAATATATTCACATCATTACGCTTGAAATCCCTATTTGCTGCCTGAGTTTAAAAGAACCGCAGGCTTCTTTGATGAGAAAGAGGAAGTGCTGCAGAATCAATTAATGAACAAGAAAGAGATAACAGTGCCATCTTTAGTGTTATGATACTTTAGAGAGGACTCCTGGTTATTTCTCGCCATTGGAAAGCCACCCAAAACCATGACAAAAGGTATCAGGGCAGGAAATAAGATCTTTTCTGAAGTGGCCATACGTTTTATTATTTTATCTTTGAGCTCACATGTCCTTGAGGCTTTTTGAATTTATATTCACAAGTACTAGCCTGTCAATCAAAAATGTATGTATGTTAACTTTCATTTAATATTCAATATGAAATGTCATGTAATATCATAGCTCTGGGGCACAACTCCAATTACGTATCAAATGAACTGAAAACACAATTTAATAAGTTACAGTCTTTAGGGAAAGAACTTGTGTGATCTTAAATTTTGGCAAGTTTTTGATTTTGTAAGCTATTTAGAGTAGTGGATGATGTTCAGATAGTATAGAATATAATGCATCAGTCCTTACAGATACACATTTATCATAATTACTCTTAAACATAAACTGAAAAACTACATGAAAGTATAACACTATATTTATGTATATAAAACCTTTTTCAAGTTACAATTCTTAGGTCTGACATTGTAAAATGAAAGTGTCACAGCCTTTAAAAACAAATAATACTTTTTTTTTTTAGTTTTTTAAATGTTTGCTCATTTTTGAGAGAGAAAGAGAGACAGAGCATGAGTAGGGGAGGGGCAGAGAGATAAGGACGCACAGAATCCAAAGCAGCTCCAGGCTCTGAGCTGTCAGCATGGCGCCCGACACGGGGCTCGAACCTGCAGACTGTGAGATCATGACTTGAGCTGAAGTTGGCCATCCAACCAACTGAGCCATGCTGGCGCCCCAGAACAAATAATATTTTAAAGCAGACATGCATTAATACAAATACTATCACAAGGCCTACGAATAAACTAGAAGCAATGGCAGATCAATGGCAGCTGATTCTAAGGAATAAAACCATTTGAAAATTCTCTCTGTGATAAACAATTATGTTTGAAGTTATTAACATAAAAATGCTTGAAATATGGTTCCTCAGCCTCTGTGAAAAGGATCAATAGAGCACACTGAGAATAACTAGAGGGATATATTTCATAGAGGATGATTTTCATAGTTTCTACAAGATTATGGACAATAGGAGGAAACTCATGTTTTTGAGCAAACTTATTTTTGAAAATGATGAAGTTATAGAATTGCTATGATAGAACGTTGAACCATTTCTCAAAATGTGAAGATTCATGTCGGGCTTGAATGTTGCCATTTCTCCTTAGAAAGTAAAGCCTCCACAACATTCCTCTCGAATGTGACCATTGACATTAGTGGACAAGGGAGATCCTTGCAAATCTCAGAATAGGAGCACATTGGTTGACCAAATAACCCAGCCTTACTGCAGAGCAAGTTCCTGTCTTTCCTGGGGGACATGATACAGGGTATGAATTGCCAACTAACTTCAAAAATGGTGCCAATTCTCTACTCTTCCCTTTATTCTGTCATATTGCAGTATGACTTTGGAATTCTCACCGTCAAGAGACGGTGTTGGTTTCTTCATCCAGTGAATCTGAACTGACTTTGTGACTTGTTCTGCCAATACAATGTAGGTAGTGACAGAGTGCCAGTTCTCCATCTAGACTTCAAGAAGTTTTGTGTACTTCTACTGTCACTTGGGAACCCTGCCATCACCCTATGAACAAGACCAGCTCACCTACTGCAGGATGATAGACACATGGAGCAGCGATGAGTTATCTCAGCTGAAGCCATCCTGGACCAACCAATCCTCAGCCTACCTACAAGCTGATAGTTGATGCATGGGCTAGTGTAGCCAAGATATCCCGAGCATGATTTAGATCAGGAAAACCACCTGGCAGCCCTGCAACCTTGTGAACTTTTTATAGTATTACTAACTTCTGGTATAGTTTGTTATACAGCAATAGCTAACTGATGTACAAAGTAAATATCTTCAAGTCTTCTCTCTCCTTCAACTGTTTCTTTACTCTTATGTTATCCTTTAGTCTATGTATGTCTCTATTTCTTTTCTTTTCAGTCATTCCTGGCAATTCTAAAGCTGTTCTTGCAAAGAGGTCCAGACATCTTAATTGTTAAGTCCAGTGGACAATTTCTTTCTTTTTCTTTTTTGAATATGTAGCTTTTCAGGTCATGGCATCTGTTCTTATTGAAAACTTTACTTGGTTTTGCTATCACATATCCATTAAAATGCTATTTTAATACTTAAGTAATTTACTTTCTTTTAATTTTTCAGATCCAGGTGGGTGATTCTTTTTTGTAACTGAGATATAACTGACATGTAATGTTACATCAGTTTTAGGCAAACAATGTGATGATTGATTCGTGTATATTGTGAAATGATCACCACAGTAAGTCCAGTTAACATTCATCCCACACATAGTTAGAATTTTTTGTGTATGATTAGAACCTTTAATATTTTCTATCTTAGCAACTTTCAAGTATACAATGCAGCATTATTAACTATAGTTGTTATGCTATACATTATATCCCAGGACTAATGTATTTGTATCATTTGACCACCTGCAGCGGGCATTTTAATTTTTGTCTTACTTAAGTTTCTGCACCGTATGACATGGTTGATGACTCCTTTTTTGAATCTTCTCTGCTCATTTCTATAACACTACCATCATATGGTTTTCTTTCTGCTTCAATGGCAATTGCTCTTGATTCACTAATGTAGGCCCATCTTCTTTTGCTTCCCCACGAATGTACGTGTTCCTCACTGATTTGTCCTCGGCCCTTTTCTTTTCTCAGTTCACTTTCTCTCCTTAGTTGACTTCATCTAAGTGCACAGCTTCTGTTATCAAATCTAGTTTCATTTCTAAAAAGTAGAGTTTCAAGCTGCCCTCTTAGCACAGCCGGCAGTGCATCAGTCTCATAAAAAATAGAGTTTTGTATTCAACTAACGAAGATCCATATTTTAGATGGACCACTTTGGTGATATGGTGGAGAATACATTTGAGGAGAGGCTGGAAGCAGCTGTAAGGATATTGAAGTAGTCCAAGGGATAGATGAGAAATACTTCATCTTGGTCAAAAAACGAGGAAGAGATGTTGAGAAATACCTAAAAGGGAAAATGTACCAGATATGGAGAGTAAGGGATAGTGAAAAATCTTAGATGAAATATTTCTTGAATGTGTCTCCTCTCGTCTGTACTAACTGACATGTCTAAATGAGAAAGAATAAGTTTTTTCTTTTAATTCTGAAAAGTAAAGAAGTAAAAGTAAGTGAAAAAATTGGAGAGTTAAGTTTGAAAATAGGTAAAAAATGGTTTAATACACTGTACAAATAAAAACATTCTTGAAAAGCCACAAAATAAAGTTTTCTAATGAAATGCTATTAGTGCTTGCAAATCCTATATCTAGTCTTTTTGACCTTATAACTCAGTTATATGTCACTTACTTTCCTCAAACTAAATTATTTGTTAAGCTTTCAGATGAGCTAATTGTATGAACGTCTATTAATCAATTTGTTCAACATTTAAAGCGATTTTCTACTTTTTGTCAGGTACTTTGATGAAAAATATGGGACACACAAAAGTGAATAAGCAATGTCTTACAGGAAATTTATATGCTAGTAAAATAGACTAAAATTTGTCTCTTAAATGCTGATGCTTTGGGGCAGAATGTGAGGTATCAAAGGACTGACAGAAAGAGAACCTGTAGGTCTAGGGAACCAGGCAGAGTCAAATGGGATTAAAAGGTGGGATAGATTAGGACATGCAGAAGTGGGAGGAAAGAGCATTCTAGAATTAGTAAAATCATAAATGTAGGCAAGTGGAATGCATCATCAGTGCCCAATGAGTAGCTCAGACTGGGCCACAGGTTGATACAGGAGGTTAACCAAAGCTAAAACTGAGAGGGTCACTGAGTGGTCTGTTGGTTAAACATCTGACTCTTGATTTCAGCTCAGTTCATAATCTCATGGTCATGATCTTGCATTCATGAGTTTGAGCCCCACGTCGGGCTCTGTGCTGCCAAGGTGGAAACTGCTGGGCATTGTCTCTCTCTCTCTCTCCCAGTCTCTCTGTCCCTCCTCAGCTCATGTGCTCACTTTCTCTCTCTCTCAAAACAAGCAAATCAGAGCTTAAAAAAACCTGAGAAGACAGGTAGGGGCTAAAAAGTACAGGAGCTTTGACTAATATAGTTCAAATAGCTTAGACTGTATTTATTCTAATTTTTTATGTTATTCATGCCTTTTTCCTTTTTTAAAAGTTTATTTCTTTTTAATGAGAGGGAGAGAGCAGGGGAGGGACTGAGCGAGAGAGAGAGAGAGAAAAAAGAGAGAGAGAGAGAGAGAAGACAGAGAATCCTAAGCAGGCTGTACCCCATAAGCGCAGAACCCAATGTGGGGCTTAAACTCTTGAACACAAGGTCATGACCTGAGCCCAAGTCAAGAGTTGGATGCTTAACCAACTGAGCCACCCAGATGCCCCCTGCCTACTTCTTATTCAGTTTATTCTTAGGTATTTTATAATTTATAGTGATTTGTGATTGGATGTCTGCGTGCTGTGCTTTGAAACTCTCTATGTTATATGGGAAAATGATCAATTTTGCAGGTTGATTTTAAAACTGGCCAACTTATTCAACTCTCTCATTAGCTTTAATAACTTCTGTTTTCCCTCCTTGTATCTATATCTGTTTATTTTTCTTGTCTTATGTCATGACTAGAATCCGATCAGGCAGTCTTAAATCATAGCAAGGACAAAGGGCAGAAACCCTAGATATCTTCTTAACCCTTGCATTTCTAGGGACGTCATTATGTTATCTTCATAAATGAATCACAATTTTATTTGACCTGTGCTATTTATTTTCACGTCTTTGAAGTTCTTCTTATTTTACCCATTTTGTTTGCTTAGCCTTTTTATCCCATTCTGTCACCTTTTTGTCCTTTTCTTTCCTCTTTGTGTTTTCTCAGCCCCCATTCATTGAGACCACCTCCTTCTGGACGCTACTGAGGAAGTCAGAGATTCCTAAAGTTCTTCAAAACATGGGCAGGTTACCTTCTCCCGCTAGTTTTATACTATATTTTTATAGACCTTACTTTTCTTCTGTTGCTTATTCTTGAATAAGTTGAGATCTAGTCATATGTTTTTGTTAACATATTATAAGTGGGGACCACATGGTCCTCTCTGCACCTTTATGGGAAAATCGTATTCCCCTCTTAGAACTACTGATTGAGAGTACATTAAAGTGCTGCTTGTTCAGTTGGCAGTTTTTAGAGTATTTTCACTTATAGTGATCCTATTCATTTAATCTCATCCCTTGCACCTATGAGCCTATGGAGTGTTTGAAAAATTAATATCCCCACTAGGTACCAATCATGGTTAATTGTATGTATCAACTTGACTAGACCATAGGATGCCCAGACATTTGGTCAAACATTATTATAGATGTGTCTACGAGGGTGTTTCTGAATAAAAATTAATAGTTTAAATGGACAGACTAAATGAAGCAGATTACTCTTCCTTATGTGGATGGGCCTTATCCAATCAGTTGAAGGACTGAATAGAACAAAAAGGCTGAGGAAGAGAGAACTACTACTGCATGACTTCCTCTCACCTAGGGCATTGATTTTATTTTTCCTACCTCTGGACTCAATCTGAAATGCTGGCTCTCCAAGCCTACCAGCTTTAGAGCTGGAACTGCCTCAGCAGTTTTCATGAGTTTCCTGCATGCCAACTGCAGATCTGGGTACTTCTCAACCTCCAAACCTGGGTGAGTCAGTTTCTTGTGATAAATCTCTTTCTATACACAGCCTACGAGTTCTCTTCCTCTGGGGAATCTGACTAATAGAATACTTGTATTGGGATTCTCCAATCTTGGCCCTCCACCTTTGGAACTTGGAACATGAGGAAGAAAATTGGTTTGGGGTGTGTGTACGTGTATGTGTGTTGGGGGGAGTAAGTGTGTGTGTTTGGAGGAGGAGGGACTATAATATATGTAAAACTGCTTTGCACACTGTGAATCCTATATATATTTTAGTTGCGTGCTAATCTATGTACTGCATCTTTTCGTGACCAAGATTCCAACCACATATTTTATTCTGTCATTTCCAGAAGCAACAGTACATACAGTATGATACTCAATGTCTCTACCAGATTCAAGGGTCGTGATTTCTTTGGCAGGGAGAGAGTTACTGTCAGGAAAATCTTACTGTTGGATCGGGACAAACCGTTACAAAGTTGCATAAGTCTTTGTCAGCATCAAGCCTCTGTCCTGCAGGTGTTTGCCATATTGACACAGCTCATGTTTGCCCTGTTTTATTTATTGCTCTTTCTCTTGGAGGAAATCAGAGAAACTAGGACTCATACCACAGACAGAAACAGTTTATCTATTTAGCTGTTGAACTCTTCAGGAAAGAGGGAGCAGAGAAGTAGGAGATGCACAAGTCAGTAAAATATATTCACCTTCAGAACACACTCCAAAGAGTAATGAAAGATCCAGATTAGAGGATCTTGTGCTAGAGAGACACTGGACCTCCAGACAATGCAGAGGAAACATGAAAGGCAATTCCATTACTTTTAATAGAGTGAATGTTGATCTCTAGTCATGGTCAGAGCTCTGAAACAGTTCCATAGGTGAGCAAAACACAATCCCTATCCTTGCATTGCTTATAGCTGAGCAGAGAAAAGAGAGCTAGCAAATAATTCTAATCTAAAAGCAAACCATGATAAAATGGCTATGGCCAGCATTATATCACTCATTCTAGAAGATCTTAATGATTGTCATTTGTATTAACACATTTTATTATAAAGTCATGTAAGATTTTTGTTTTCATATATAGCCTGTCATGAATCCAGTGAATAAAGCCTCGGAGAATGCTGTATTGTTGTCTGGGAAGAAATAAAAGGTTATTTAGAAAATGTGAGTAGCTTCTGTCCAAATGTCTGTCCCTGTGTTGTTGATGGTCACTGCAAAGGCTGAGCATATAGGAAATAGTCTTCTTTCTAATATGAAAGGCATATTTGTGTCCCATGGAATGAGAGGTATGCGTGGTATGAGAACAGGACCCAAGGTCATTGCAGAGCTCACAGTTGTAACACATATTTCCTGAGTTACGCTCCTCCACATGGATCGTTGCTGGTTGGCTTTTCACATCCATTCCTTCTACCAGATTCGTCCCAGAGTCTTTAATTATTCATCTAATTTTTTATTGTTCTTCCCTTCAACGTTCTCTATCTTTGTTAATGTGGAGTTTCACTTCTGTCTTGAAGCCCATTCGATCTCATGTCTAATGTTTTCATAGCATTTGTTTTATAGGTTCTTGGGATTTTTACACATGGTTCAGCAATTTTGCATTTCTTAAGACTTTTAACTCTGAGAAAGGAATAGCTCAGAAATACATACAATCTTTATAAACACATGCATTTCAAGTTTGAATAGATGACATGTGTTTAATGAGACTAGAAATTGGAAGCCTACTTTAGAAAATTAAATAAACATTCAGAAATACAAGTAAGTTTTATAAACTGTCACTCATTCCTATGTTATGGGACAAATTTAATATTTGTTTTATTTTTAAAGCAAGATTCATACAGAATAAAATACAGAAATCTGAAGCATGCATTTTGATATATTTTGATAAATGTATACATCCATGAAACCACCACTCCAGTCAACACAGCAAACATTTCCATCACCCCAGAAATTTCTTTCATATCTTTTTCCAATTAATCTTCAATATCCAGGTCAACCATTGTTCTGGCTCTTGTCACCATGGATTTTGTTTTTCCTATCCTTTAACTTCATGTATAGAAAGGCACAGTTTTTACACCTTCGTGACTATCTTCTGTCACTCAACATACTGTTTTTGAGATTCATCAATATTGTTGTGTGTATTAGGACTTTCATTTCTTTCTAGTATAAATATATTCTATTATATGAATCTACCACAATTTGTCCATTCAACTATTGATGGATATTTGAGTTATGTCCTGTTTTCAGTTATTATTAATACACATTTATAACGAATCCAAGTCTGCTTTCAAATAATGCTATACTACTTTGTGAGTAATGTGAGAGCCTTATAATAAAACAAGTAGCCCAATTCTTTTTTCTCTTGTCCTTTGTATCATTGCTATCATTCATTTCACTCGTATACAAGCACACATAGCATATATATGTGTATCTGTGTGTATGTATGTGATGTATACCGAAGCGTACATAAATGAATACATTATTGTTATTATTATTTTCAGTAAACTGTCAATTAAGAATCAGAAGTCAGATCAATTAAGAATAAGAAAGACATTTTTATCTTACCTTCACTTACTTATTCTTTGATGCTCTTCCTTTCCTTATGTAGATCCAAGTTTCTGACCTATAGCATTTCCTTCTCTTTGAAGAACTTCCTTTAACATTCCTTGCAAGGCAGGTCTACAGGTCCCAAATTCTCTCAATTTTTGTTTTTCTCCTTCACTTTTGAGAGATAATTCTGCAGAGTACAGAATTCTAAGTTAGTACTTTGTTTTTCTCATAGCATTTCAAAGATTTCACTCCACTCTCTTCTTGCTTGTGTGGTTTCTGAGGATAAGTCAAATGTAATTCTCATCTTTGCTCATCTATAAGTAAGGCACTTTTCCCCTCTGGCTTCTTTCAGAATTTTTTCTTTGTTTCTCTTTTTTGCTTCTTTGTCTTTCATTTTGGATAATTTCTATTGCTGTATCTTCAAGTTCCCTAATTTTTTCTTCTATAATGTCTAATCTGCTGTTAACCCCATCCAGAGTGTTTTCATCTCATACATTGTATGTTTATCTCTACAAGTTCAGCTGGGTCCTTTAAAAATATTTTCAGTGTCAAAACAAACAAACAAACAAACAAACCAACAAACCTTCCATGTCTCTGTGTAACTGTCTGAACACATGGAGTGCGGTAATAATGATGGTTTTAATGTCCATGTCTGCCAATCCTCACATCTCTGTTGGTTTGGGGTCAGTTTAATCTGAGGGATATTTCTCCTCGTTATAGGTTCTGTTTTTTCTGCTTCTTTCACCTGGTAATATTTGACTGGATGCTAGACATAGTAAGTTTTATTTTGATGGGTGCTGGATATTTTATATTGTTATAAATACTTCTTGAACCTTGTTCTGGTTGGGGTGCAGTTAATTTCCTTGGAAATACTGTGACTCATTTGGGTCTTACTTCTGAGTTTGTTAAGCAGAACCAGTGTTGTGCTCAGTCTACTATTCCTCACTATGGAGGCCAGAGCCGTCTCTCTCTCTATTTTCTACCTAATGCCTGCTGCATTTCCAATCTGTCGAGTGGGATCAGTCACTATTCCTGGTCATGCGCATGCAAGAGGGTCTGTTCTGTTAACCTTTTACAGTGAACATACATCCATTGCTGGGAATTCTGCTGCATGTTTGAGGGGCACCTTCTTTAGATATCTGGACATCTCTTTTAGTACAAAACTCTCTTCTCTACTACCCTGTCCTGAATATTCCAGCTCTCACAATTTCTCTGGACCGTCACTTCCATCTTCTCAACTCAAGGAGTCTACTAGGTTTTGAGTGGTTTCCTCTCTATTTACAGAAACCCAGAAGCTCTCTAGGTTCTCAAGGTCAAACACTTTGGCGGCTGTAGTACTCATAGTGTTCATTTTCTGTTTCTTAGGGATCACTGTCTTTCATTGCTTGATGCCTGTCTCTTCCAAGTCATCGGTGCATATTCTGTCTGGGTTTTTGGTTTGTTTGTTGTTGTTGTTGTTTGGTAGGTTTAGGTGGAAGAGGAAATCTGGGGCTGGAAGCAGACCTCTGTGTTTTTGGATGGTATTTTAAATGGATTTTTAAATGTTTATTTTCTAATTGCTTTTTACTAGTACCTAGAGATACAACTGACTTTTGTTTCCTCCAAGCAAGTATGGTTTTAACAACATTGTTGGGTGATTCTCACACACCTCTAAAGAAAGCTAAACATAAAAGGGTATGATGGGTTAAGGGAGCAAGAACTCACCACTGGCTGGGAAAATTACTAGAAAGGCTTCATGGAGGGGTGGAATTTGAAAGATATATGGAGAATGTTATAAATAAAAACTACAACATGAACAAAGCACAGAAGGCGTAACCAGGGATTGCAAGTAGTTTGATTTGAATGACAGACTGATTATGAGTAGAGAACTTGAGAAAATGAAAATCTCTTTCCATATTATATATATACATAGACCTTCTAGAGGAGAGCCTTCTCTTCATCCTCCACACCAGGTAAAGCTATTTTATTTTATTATTACTTTTTTATGCTTTTTTAAAATTTATTTTTGAGAGACAGGAAGAGACAGCATGAGCAGGGGAGGGTCAGAGAGAGAGGGAGATACAGAATCCGAAGACAGGCTCCAGGCTCTGAGCTAGCTGTAGGCACAAAGCCCAATATAGGGCTCCAACCCACGAACTGTGACATCATGATCTGAGCCAAAGCCAGATGCTTAACCGACTGTGTCACCCAGGCGCCCCAATGATAAAATTATTTTAAATAAACATTATTTCCCTTTCATAAAGTGCTCACAATTCTAATTAACTCTTTTTTTTTTTTTTTACATACTCATGTAACATTTGTCTTCCACATTAGACTGAAAATTCAGTGAGGACAAAAACCATGCCTGTTTTGCTCACTGTTATATTTCCAGTATTTAACAATAACCATTCATTGAATTAGTAAACTGAACCAGGATAAGAGGTCTGAATTTAATTTCATGTGCAACCAGGAGTCTTTATAACGGTTTTGATTGGGAGAATGATATGTCCAGAGTTGGGCTTTAGGGAGATTTTTCTTGCAGGATGTAGTGAATGGACTTGAGAAAGAGGAGCCAGGCATGAGGAAAGCAATGAGGAGGTTACTGGAATAGTAAGGTGAGCCTGAGTCATGGCAGTGGCACAGGAATCGGGAGGAAGTAAATACAAAAGAGTTTGTAGAAGGAAATTCAACAAAGTATTAAAATTAGGAATGAGAAGGAATAAAGAAATCAGTTATCAGCCTGATGTTTCGATAGTGGGAAATTAGGAGGAAAATCGTGCCATTCATAGATGTAGGAATCTAATAGCAAGACCTGCATTAGGAGGTAGCTGTCTGTCTTGAGTGTCAATTACCTGTGAACTCTCCAGACGGATCTATTGATTGATCAGGCATTTGGAAACAGTGTGGATCTTAGAACAGAGTTGTATATTAGGGACATAAAAGTGAGAATCATCCACCTAAAGAGGAGAGAGGAGAGAGAGAGAGAGAGAGAGAGAGAGAGAGAGAGAGAGAGAGAGATGTACACACAACAGAAAAGCCCAAAAAGACCATTTCAGAGGGCATTAATTATAGGCAGAAGTCAACAAGGATATGGATAAGAAAAATCTTCTAAAGTTGGAAGTAGAACTATGCTATGTTATAAAAGGAAGGAGTTTGAGGTTACTTAACTGAATATTTAGACAGTTTGAGTAGCACCAAGACAGAAAAGACCATTGAATTTGATTATTCGATAACAAACAAACTTCAACATAACTTGAGTTACTTCATTTGATTCTTTGAATAACCATTAAAGAGAAGAGGGGCATTATTATCCTCATTCTGTATATGAAAAAACCAAGTCTCAGAGTTCAGTGGCTTTCTCACGACCACATAAACATGAAAAGTGAGAACTAGATCATCTTTGGCATTGTCCCCTAATACCACCCCGCTCCTATTCTTTCTAACATTCTTCAGAAAAATGTATCTGTTTTCAGAACTATACTCTGTTTTTACACATCTGCTTATTGTGTATTTCCCTATGAGACCTGTAAAAACACTTGCGTTGTATGTTGGTAGTTTAAAGATTGATACTAGTAGCTCTTGTCAATAACGTGGAAGGAGTAAAGACTCTCAATGGTTTTTTTTTTGCTATCATAAGATGTTTCTTGTTGAAATGAAATAGGTAAATATTATTAAGGGGATTATCTATCAGAGCAGTGACACCAACTCAAGAGAATGTCAAGTTTTCCTCATCAATTCTATAAGTAAATTAAATATGCTCCATATTTATTTAGGTTTAAACTTGACTAAAGGCTCATATATGTATTCATTTACTTCACCTAATGAATGCTTTACTGTTATTATCTGAAAGTCAGATACAAATATTTAAATATCAGTAACACTTTATGAGTATACTCTAGTACTATAACACCCAGAACAGCCACCTGTCCCAGTGCTGTCAAATATTCACCCCCAAAGGCACAGATGCATGGTGAAGGGTGCAGAAGAGGCTCAGAAGATTTTGACCTACTAATTTACTTTTTCTTACCTCAAGAAAATAGCAAGACATTGGAGCTATGGGCTCACTGCTGCCTGCAGTAGTTAATGTGAGACAATATGTGTTGGTGTCATCTTTGAGAATGTCGAAGACAAATAAGCAGACACACGAACAAGAAAATCACTGCCCTACCTGTAGAAGCTAATGTTGGAATCTGTGACCAGATTATTGGGTTTGCTGATTTCCAGGATGGGCATTTATACGTGGGAAGAACTGACCCCATCGTAACCAGTGGTCATTAAAATGCTTTCTTCTAGACCGAAGAGACTGGTTCAGTTGGTTCAGAGAAGAATTGCAATCATTGTCCTGGAAAGCCTGATGTCCGGGCTTCACAAAAACAGAGTAGTCACTCTGAAGGAAAGAGATCTCTTTATTATGCAGCTAATAAAGGTGAGAGTATGTTCTTGAGTATGGGCTTAGCTGTCTAACTACTGCCTCAGAGCGTAACGCCAGCACCAAAGTTTGGGGTAGGTTGATCGTTCTTTGAGAGTCTCTGTTCAGTGGGTATGTGGACCCCTTTGAAGGGGTTTAAAATATATAGTATAAATTGGTACCATTTTTCAGAAGAAACAAAAAGACAATTTGAAGAACATTTCCATGGATATTCACTTTTCCCTTGCCAGAAAGTAATGAGACAAGCCTACAGGCTTGGTTCCATTTTGGTCAAATTGCAAATATGTGACATTTTAGAAATCTTGGGCTGTTTTATTCTTCACACCCATTTAATCACAGTTTGGTGACTGGGGCTTGATGGAATAAGGGAGTCCTGTAGATTCAGTGCAGTTCTGTTTCTGGGATTTTGTGGCAACTATGGTTTCAGAAGAGAATGGAAAAAATAAACATCCTTAGCAACTCAAAAGCCAGCTGCTTAAAACTGGCGTGGACATTCTGGACTCATCACCATGACTCTCAATATTTTTTGTTGTTGTTGTTTTAAATTGTAAACAGACTTGTGCGGATAGTTCTTTTGTATATTTATATTTGGAGAAGGAGGAGGTTGGGCTGTGCTTTTATTTCTACATTTACATGACCTTTAGAAATTTAAAATAATAAGACCCGGATCTCATATCTATTATATTTATTAAAAACTCAGAGCTAAGACTTGAATGTCTTAATGATGACTGGTACAGTTTGTTTCCCTTCTAAATGAAACTGGATGACAGTACCGACAGTACCCTTCACCTAAATAACATCCTCTAGTTTAGTCTGTCAAAAAGTTTTAGAAAACATTAATTTAGACTCAGAGACCTCTACAGTGTGTGGTGGCTATTGTACTGACTTATATTATAGGGAATGCAAGGGAAATGCAGTTAAAGCCTAGCTAGTAGGTTAACTGAATTACCCACATTTATAGAGTAGCATAGTTGGCAGGTTACCCATTCATTGAAGTCTCTCCTTAGATCTAGGCAAAGCTCCTGAAATTGAATTCCTACGGTTGTGGTGCATCTAAGAATTTTATACCTTCTATGACACTTATTCAAAGATACATATCTTCTATATATGTATCATGAAGGTGTGCTACCATAGTATAGTGGAAAGAGAGTTGCCTGGGAATATAGAAATCTAGTGCAGGCATACTATTGCCTGCATTATGTGACCTCTAGTATCCTTAGACATCGTTTTGGAGAAATTGTAAAAATCAAGGGTGTAGTGGATACTTTGGGGATGACTCACCATAATCTATTCATCTCTTCTTTTGCTTAAAGTACTCTGAGTTTTTCTGAGAGGAATATCTTTGCAAATCTGTTGTATGTTAGTCATGAAATGTCAGTAATTGCAGTGGGGATGACCCAGGCGTGGGCTTGATTGACTTAAGCCTATTTTAAACATTCTATCTTTCTTACCATAAGGATTACTCAGAGAAAACCGTCATCAAGTTTGGGTCAATAAGACATAACTACATATATGCTGAGGCTTCTGAGAGGTTATTTCCTTCATTCTTCTTACTACCCCAAAAGAAAATTCCTCTTCTTGATGGGGTGGGAAGATCTGGAACTGCTAGATCTATTATCACCATGAATGGTAGGTACTGGCCTTAAGACAAAGCTGAAACATTGAGGGTGGGGAGGTAGTGAGGAAAGGGTAGACATGATAGATAAGCAGATTAACAGGATAAGGAGCCTGTGTGGCCCAAGAAACTCTGGGTCAAAGCCTGGACTATGCAATTATGTGAGACAATAAATTCCCTACTCTTTTATTCTCTGGTTAAGTCAGTTCGGGCTGGGCTTTCTCCTTCTTGTGACCAGAGACATCCTAAGGGCTACAAAGGGGTTGAATTAGAATGTAGTCACTAAGGCCACACTGTCCAATGGAAATTTCTGTGATGATAGAAATGTTCTATAAATGTTATGACCAATATGATAGCCACATGTGTCCAAGGAAGTAAGTTTTTAATCTAATTGATTAAAAGTCAAATGGTCAAATATGGCTAGTGGCTACTATATTGGACAACCCATCCCTAGGTGGTCTTTAAGACCCCTAATTGTTCTAATATTGTACGATTTTATGCATAACTTCATATACATAACACCCATGAATGGACCCAAATGTGACCTAAACTAAAGCCTTTGTGTGTTGCCAATACATACAAGACAACTGATTTCCAGTAAGAATGAATATATTAGATTTATGTTTTCATTCAAAGTTGCTATGGCAGTTAACTTAATAGCAGATGATAAAAAAATCAATATTCACTACTTCTTTCCACATTAAGCATTTTATAGCTGGGAGGTTGCAGGCAAATTACATAAAATCTCTAATGATATTTTGAGGGGTAAGTGAGAAAATGCATGGAGAGGACCCAGCATAGAATCTTGCCCACAGTAAATTTTCAATGAATGGCAGCTGTGCCTCTGGCTGCCAGTGCTACTTAAGACTAACCTAAATGACCAGATGCTGCCACTCCTTAGTGTCTACAAAGACTAGTGTCTGACCAAGTGGACCCACAATAGGTCACTGACATATGGACAGACTGAAGTTGGAAAAGACTTGGGGAGCAAGTAATCTAGGGAGATACAGTTGCAAAAGGTTAAACTAAATCTCAGTCATCGAAATGGCCAACATGTTAGTGTAGGAGAGAAATTAAAACCAAGGTCCCTGGGCTCAAAATTCAGGGTTCTGAATACTCTTTTACACTGCACTTTATCTCATTTCCATTTTCCCAGATTCTTCAAACTGCCTGCCAATCTCTATTCCATTTTGCAAACTGGTTAATCCTGGTGACTTTTGGAAAATTCCTGTTGTCTCCTAGGCAATTTTACAATGGGACAATCTTTTCAAGACTACTTAGCTTCATGGTTAACTCTAGTTTCCCTCTTCAAGAGGTAATGGGAAGGCTCTTGTTGTCGGTGTTACTGAATGCCTGAAACATAGATGTTTAAAAGATTTAAGATGCAAACACCGGCTTTGATCTCTTTCTCTATTTCCTTGTTTTTTTTTTTTTTTTTTTTTTTTTTTTTAGGGGGAAAACTTTTTCTTTAGTTTCTAGCACTGTATTGATAGGGTCAAGGGCAGAATCATTCCTTCATGAGTGAGAGAGTTTCTTCTTCATTTCACTTTCTTGCTCATGTGCTGCCATCTTATTGCCTTTAAAATAGAGCAAACAATGCCTAAAAACAAAATCTCCACTGATTCAATATTGAGTAAGCTCATCTTTGGGTCAAGGTGGTGGGACAGAGCCCACCTGCAATCTATCATTAAATAAATAGTATTTGTTCCACATGTCCAAATTGAGGAGTTTCAAGGTCATACCAATTGTCTCTGTGGCACACTGGTTGGTGTGTGATTTTTGTAGCTGCGTTACTTCATTAAATATTATTATTAGATTAATATTTTTATTAGATTTTGATATGTAACTTATGATAGGGAAATCAGAATGAGAAAATAAGATGCTGTTTGAGTTAATTTTGCTTTATATTGCTTCTACATGGATCTATGTCTGTTAAGCTACTGTATGAAATTAAGTATAATAATTTGAAAGAAATATCTGATTTACAAAGTCTTTTTTGTCTTACCATCCATTTCAGGCTATACCAGATGTTCTAAGAGGCTCATCTAAACTACCTGAAGAGGAAGAAAGATTCCTATACTTCCATACTCTTAAACAAAATGTCAGCCAACAATTGTTTCCATGGCTATAGGAAGGAGAAGAATGTGACACCAGAACTGCCACATTTCTTTGCATCTCATAAGAAAGTTTACAGAAACAAATATTTTTCCAAATGTGTACCTTTCTCGATGCCAAAGACGTGGCTCTCCCAAACGTTGTTATACGTTATGTTTAGATTTCTAAGATGATCCACACATAAACACTCAAAAATATCTTTCTGCTACTTTAGGGATTAAGTTGGCTACAGGTGCCTAGGATGGGAACTAATTATGCATTTCAGGATTATTTTTGGGAAATGTCACCCAAGTTCCAAAAAAAACAGACTATAAATTTTTAGAAGATAACCCACATGGAAGTTGGGGACTATTTCTATCAGGTGTGAAGTCTAAATGATATTAACTCAACATTTTAACAATATAGTTCAATTTATGGGTAACAGTACAAAATAAAATAATAGATTGTGAAAATTTAATGATGAATATGTTCTCCCAAAAGCTTCAAAATGTAAAGCACTAACACAGATGAAAGACTACCATATTCAGGATGGCATTCTAATTCAAAAAAATGCCTTACTTGAAAAATAAAAGTTATGGTTGATAGGTACATACAAAAGATGCAATAGATCAATGTTAATCATATCATCCATTGCATTTTTGCACTTTGAAAGCACTGAGAGATCCAGTAGTGAGTCATAAGTGTTACTTCCAAACTAGATCAATTTTGAAGGAGACCTAGTCCTGAGACGAGCTGATAAATGTCATTTGTAATGGGAAACATTTGCTTTTTGGCAAGTTTAGTGCATTTAGGTAGACAGTAATGAGTTGCAGCTGAAGGGTGGAGTTCCTCTAAAAAGAAGTATATTTTTCTTTGCCAAACATAATGAAGAAAGTATGATTTCCAACTGCCCCACTATTGATATTCATTCAAGAAGGATTCTTGCAATGTGACTCTTTCACACACACACACACACACACACACACACACACACACACACAACCCAAAACACTGGAAAGTCAGAAGAGAGAATTATTACAACTCAATAAACTGTACAGAGACATGAGAAGAATTAAGATTGATCACTATAGAAACAGAGACACAAGTTAAAACAAAGAATAAAATGGCTTGAAGTACAGGAAAATATGTGCATGATAAACCACATAATAAGTTGGGCTAGTTTATGTTTCAGTTACAAATAGACCCCAAATCTCAGGTGCTGAAGACAACAAAGATTTATTTGTCTCTAAGCTGCATGACTCTGTGAGGAGGCTTTGGTCGTCCTTGTCACTAGTATTTCCCTACTCAACATGAGAAGATTACAGCACTCAAGAACTTAGCATTGGCAGGGCGCCCGAGTGGCTCAGGTGGTTAAGCGTCGGACTTCAGCTCAGGTTGTGATCTCAAGTTTCGTGAGTTCTAGCCCCATGTTGGGTTTTGTGCTGACAACTCAGAGCCAGGAGCTCTGTCCCCATCACCCATGTACTGTCTCTCTGTCCTTCAAAAATAAGTAAACATTAAAAGAAAAAAGATCTTAGCCCTAGCAATTAAATTTCTCCACCTAGAAGTTACACACATCACTTCCAGTTTCTTTTTAAAGTAAGTCACGTGGCCATGACTAACTTCAATAGTGTGAATTGCAATTCTACCATGTGTCTGCCTGGAAATATGTGGCCTCTATGTGTCTACGTGTGTGTGTGCGTGCGTGTGCGCACAACTGAGACAAAGGTTTCACAAAGTATAACTTGTCTTTACTATACATAATAAACTCTGATATGTTCTATTCTATGCTATTTTTTTATTTATGTTTTTTACTTATTTTTGAGAGACAGAGAGACAATGCAGAGCAGGGGAGGGTCAGAGGGAGAGGGAGACACAGAATGTGAAGCAGGTTCCAGGCTCTCAGCTAGCTGTCAGCACAGAGCCTGACACAGGGCTCAAACCCACGAACTGTGAGATCATGACCTGAGCCAAAGCTGGACGCTTACCTGACTGAGCCACCCAGGTGTCCCTATGCTATTTTTTCTAATCTCAATATCACTCCCCTAAACTGTTTCACAATCCACTAAAGGGTTATCACCACCTTTTGAAAACACGGGCCTGAGGGAGGTTTCTGGTTGGAGTGCCACAAGGATCTAGTCTGCTAAACTTTTCTCCTGGTGGTTTGAATTAGGATATTGATTGAACACAGATCATGTTTGCAGATGATATCAGACTGGAAGACGTAGGTAATATGCCTTTAGTAGGTTGCAACAACGGGTCCATGAAATCAAGGTGAGGTTTCAAAGAGTTAATGTATCATCCTATACTTGAGTCTAAAAGATATAAACCATATATACCAAAAAGGATAAGTGTTTTAAACTTTATTTTAGTCTTGTCGGAGATGTAGCTTAAAAGTAGAACATGGAAAATATTTCAAGACTTTAATTTACTATAAGCACAATATGAGTCATCAGTGTTAGGTGATTGCCAAAATAACCAGGTGAAGCCAAGCTGAAGAGCAATCAGATGAAGACTCCCCAAGAGCCTTGAGGTCGGAGGCTACCTGGAGCTTTGTGTGTGGTTTTCGGGACTACATTCTCATCAGATGGCCAATGGCAAATGAGAACAAATTTAATATGTACAGTGATAGAAGAATCACATCACATGAGGGGTAGTTCAAGGATCTAAGCACATGGAGCGTAAAAATACAAGGCTAATGGAATAGTCGTCTCAAGTATCTGAAAGTCTGATACCAATCCAATGAAAGAAAGTTTGTACTTAGCTCCCTCTTCTCCAAGAGGGTAGAACCATTCATGTGTTTGTTCATTCATTCATTCATTCCACAGACATCTCTTGAACATTTACCAATAGTTACAAAGGTAAGTTTTAGAAGTACAGGAATAAAAGTAATTCTACCTGCGCTCAAGGTACACACAGGCTAGCGGAGAAGAAGGAAATGTTCCAGGTTTCCAAAACGTTTGTATATGTTTCTGCGGGCTGGCATGGCCCCTGGCAACACGCTGCCTTCTATGCAGGATTGCCTTGTTGTCAGCCTCACTGAACCTGACCATGTCACCGTACAGCAAAAATATTTCAAAAGCCCCCAGTTACCTTTAGAATAAAATCCAACATTGAAACAGCACCCAAGACTTGTTTTCAAAAATCTCTATGTTTTCCCCAATATGACCTACCAAGCCCCCAATACAGCTAAACCCCACACTCCCGCCTTTTGGAATTAATTTCAGCATTCTGACTGTGCTATGCTTTCTCACTACCTTTGCAAACTGCGCACCCTTCATCACCATCAGCCCCTGGCTGACTTCTCTTGGTCCACCATGACAACTCAGTCATGGTCTTCCTTGCGAAGCCTCCATGATTCCCTTTGACCCTTCCTCAGGGCTCCCGTGGCACATGCATGGTCTCCCTTTGTGACTTATTCTAGTGAACTATCACTTACCTGTAAACTCTATGATGACAGGAATGCTTCCTGTCAGTACCTCAGCACCAGATACAGCAAGGGACAGAGCTGGTCCTCGACAAATACCTGGTAAACATATCAGTGAATGACCAGTGCAGGATGGCTCCGTAGCTCAGGCTGCACTAACAGAGAAATACAGGGAGTAAGCTGTTTATTGGCTTTCAATTTAAAAAAAATTTTTTATGTATATTTATTTTTGAGACAGAAACAGAGCATGAGTAGGGGAGGAACAGAGAGAGAGGGAGACCAATCCAAAGACAGGCTCCAGGCTCTGAGTTGTCAGCACAGAGCCCGACGTGGGGCTCAAACCCAGAAACCGTGAGATCATGGCCTGAGGCGAAGTTGGTTGCTCAACCGACTGAGCCACCCAGGTGCCGCTGGCTTTCAACTTTTGAAGATGAATCTAAATAAAGGAACTATGACAGAGATCCTAGGGACTCACGTCTAACTCCAAGACGGCTAAACAACAGGGGTCACAAATCAGGTACCAGGAAGCCCTTCCTCAAACGTGTTTCCCTGGGACACCCAAAGCGGAGAGTCATCATGCCAAGGTGCCATCCATTGGCATGGGCGGGGGTTGGGGGGCGGCATTTCCCTCCTACTCTCCTGCGTGAGGGCTGGCACTGGGCACTCCGCGTGTCAGGGCAGTGAAACAATCTCACATGAGGGGCAGCACGTCGTCCGTGGGCCATGCCAGCCCAAGGAAACAGGGCCGCCTTTGAGAGGCACAAAGAACCACTGTCCTTGCCTCTTTTTTTCTTCTTCAAAAACTGTTAAGAGTCCAAAACACGCGGTGGAGATAACAAAGGCTCCTCGCAGGCTGAGGAGAAGGCTGCAGTCATTCACCTGTAGAACTCCAGCCAAAACCAGCCCGCAGGACACAGCCCACAAGATTGGGGTCATCAAGCCTCCTTTCCACCTGGCCTGTAACCCGAAAGAAAAATAAACTCTGCAGAAAACAGACTATCCTGTTTTCCTCAGCAGCTGTCTGTTCTGGGCTGCCCTAGCCTCACCGGCAGAGCAAATCAGCCCCTGTGTGCCCAGAGGTCATCGTGGTAACATTTACCTCACACGCCAGTGTCCTCCATGAGGCTTCCATCATGTCCACTGACGCTGAAAGCCTTAGGAATTATTTCAGCAGAGACGGAGTGACCATCCACAAGGGGAGTCCTGCCCTAGATGGGAGGTTGGACTGGCTGGCCACCGAGATCCTTTCCTGGCTCTGTAATTAGGAGGCTGGGAGAGGGAACATGTGATTCCTTCAACTCCATGGTCACCTGGTGGTCAGGTTAACCCCCAAATGGCTCAGGTATGGATGGCGCTGGCCATGGATTCAAGTGCAGAGGGCAAGGGTTATAAGGAAGGGACAGAAGAAAGAGGAAGGGTAAGAGACAGGGCTGCCGTTAAGGAGAAAACTGACTTAACAAATCTATACCGGGCGCTTGCTATGTTTCAGGCAGGAGCTGGAGACACAGATGAAACTCGGATTTCTTTTCGTAATGAAAACCGACCTGCACCCAGGCCATTATTATACCATGGAATGGGTGTCACCGTATGTCCGTGTCGTGCTGGGAGGAGGAGTGCCCGGAGACCGTCTAGGGGAAGATTTCTTGAATGAGGTAACAAGGGAGCTATAGCTCAAGAATGAATAATGGCTAATTTGCGTTGGGAGGAGGTCAGGGAAAGATAGTCCAGGTATAGGGACGGCAAATACAGGGCACTGAGGTGAGAGGACATGGTGGACATGGTCAGATGCGGGGTCCTTGGCATGGCTGGCATAGAGGATATTATATGGAAAAAGGATGGCAGACATGTAGGAGAAATCCGTAGAGGCCAAATGGTGAGAAACTTTCTCGCCATTCATAGCAGTAGGGAATTTACTGCAGTGGCAGGAAGGAATGGGTTCTAGGCCTGTGGGGGAGAAGAGCTATTTCCTGGTAGTGACCTGGGGAGGGACAAGACTTCAGACAGGGAAAGAGACTGCAGGCGCTGGCATTCCAGACCACCACACATTCCCTCATCCCAGGCCTGGCAGGAAAGGGGACTGGAAGGCAGTCGGCTTCTTGAAGATTGACTAGAATCCTTACCCCTCACCCGGGACTACCTCCTGGTACAGTGTGAGGCATGGGAGCTGTCTGGGGGGTGCACATAAGTTAAATTTCCGGTAACCCAGGGGGTCAGGGCTCAGAGCATCTGTGATTTTTAAAAAAATCTCTCTCACACACAAACACACACATACATCAGAATTTGTGGTTTGGATGTATGCCTTCTACATACACAATCTCATTTAAGTGTCACAATACTCTTCTGTGTGAGGTTTTCTTATCCCCATTTTCCAGTAATTAAAATGGAGGTTACATAAAAGGAGTGACAAAATCAAAAGACTTACTCTCATTTGGACACTTCATTTTGCAACTGAGGTAATGGAGGTTTTGGAAAAGCAGAGTGGGTCTTGACGTTTACAGACCAAGCCTGGAGAAAAGATGAGTTATACCAACTTGCATTTTTTAACACTATCGCTATTGTTTTCCCTTTATCAGGCAGGTACATTTGAAAGTCAAATTTCATGGAGATTTTCTACTTTTGGAAATATCAATTATAGCCTAGGATGATAGGCATATGTTGTAGAGCATAAATGCTCTAGGGGTCTGGGGTGCCTGGGGGCTCAGTCTGTTAAGCATCGACTCTTGGTTTCAGCTCAGGGCATGATTTCACTGGTTGTGGGTTCGAGACCTGTGTTGGGCTCTTCACTTACAGCATGGAGCCTGCTTGGGATTCTCTCTCTCTCTTTCTCTCTTTCTCTCTCTCTCTCTGCCCCTCTTTCCCCTACTCAGGCTCATGCACTCTCTTTCTCTCTCTCTCTCTTCCTTTCTCTCTCTCTCTTTATCTCAAAATAAAGAAATAAACTTAAAAAAAAAATCTTGGGTCTAACAAGGATAACTTCTCCCTGAAACTTCTGTTACCAGTTTCCAAGACAGAGGCAGCAAATACTAAGAAAGAAGAGAGAGAAACTTCTAGAAGGGATGCTGCCGGCACTGCTGCAGGGGCAGGGGGGAACCCACGGGCATCCAGCCTATTGAACAATGCCCACCCTGGTTAGAGGTGCAAGTTTCAACTCCGCTGTTCGCCTGTGCTTAAAGGAGACACTACCGTGCTTCGGAGCCTCCCGTGCGCGTGCCAGGAGTTTCACCTGTGTTATCTGATTTAATTGCAGGGAGAATACTATGAGAAACAGATCTTCATTTAGCAGGAGACACAACCAAAGATCAAAGAGGTTAAGGACCTTGTCAAGATCAGAGAACTAGAAATCAGAAGAGTTGTGATGCAAAGCCCGTCTTCCAATCCCCAAACTCATTTGCTTTTGGTTTTGCTCCCCCATCCCATCCCCCATTCATCTCCATACCACCCTCCCTTACTGTTTCTCCATTTGTACAAGGGTAAGGTTAGAAAACGGCCAGTAAAGCATCCGTTACCTTGACGAGAGTTGAGTGAACAAACGTGAAAATATTTTGAAAGAGATGCAAATTATATGTAAATATATTCATTTGTATACATATAAATATATATGTAAAGATGTATATATCTTGCAGTAAAAGGATGAGTGGATTAGGTTTCGCCTTACCGTGTGTTGGTGTAAGTCCCCACTCTTACAATCAACATACAAAACCCTTTTAATTCCAAAACTAGTGTAGAAGGGGCAGGGAGGCAGACAGAGGCGCTGTATTTCCCAAGAATTGATTTTTGGGGGAAAAAAAATCCTTGGTGCACTAATCGTGAACTTGAGGAACTGTTCCTTTATTGCCCAGCAGCTGCCTTAGAATCCTGTGTTTGTGTTAGGGACAATCGCCAAGAAAATGTTTCATTTTGTTTATTTATTATTCATATCCCTCCAACTCCCAAAGAAACGCAAGATGTAGAGGGGAAGCTGTTACATTTTCATACTCCGGTTAATACTGCAACCACTTTGTTTTGCTGGTACGTCCACTTCAAAATGATGGGGCAAAAGACAGCCGCCAGTCGAGAGGGTTAAGGATAGCAGTTACTCTAAAATTCAAATATTTGGATTTGACGCAGAGGTCTGATGGCTAGGACGTGCTGATCCGAGATTGAAGAGCTAAAGCCTGAAAGCGCCAGCCTTATTCTCCCCTGACTATCTCGCAGGGATGCACTGTTGATTTAATCTTTTTAATCTGTCTTGCTGCTTCCAAAGCCCCAATTATTCTGAAGCGATGCAGAGGCCCCAGCGGCAAGGAGCGGGCCCCCAAGTGCAGTGCACCGCTGGGACCACAGGTCCCCACCGACTCTTTGTTCAGAGAGCAGAGGATTCTCAGTGGCCAGCTGAAGGCCTTTCTTTGTGTTGTGATTGACAGACTTGAATTAAATATCACCCCACTGAGCTCTCTGATTGGTGAATGACTATAGATTACAAGAATGTCTTGGGAAAATGGCATTTCATGATAGGGGGACGAGACCAGAAAGGCCGGGTTTTTCCGGCTAATCCTGAACTTGACAACAGCAAAGACCTTGATTCTAGGCTCTGTGTTTTTCAGCTTCATTGGCCTTGTTCAGGCCCCGCAAAGAACAATCCTAGAAGGGCCTAAGAGAGGAAGATGAAGCCAAAGGAAGTAAAAATTGGGGCAGGAAAAGAAGATTGCTTTCTCAAAATAATGGTCTTTCTGGAGATGTGCTTAAAGGACTTCTGTTCTAAAATGGGTCTGGCACAGTCCCTGGGGCATTTTTCTTTCTCAATTTATCAGAGTGGCAATTAGCGTTCCTTATGCCAATGATATGCTCTACGGAGCCCACCCCATTCGCAGCACATGATGCACAGCCTTGGGCATAAACAGCTCCACATACATGATCTTCTTTCTGGTTTTGAACACGCAGAAACGGTGTGAGAACAATGCAAGGAAAAATGGGAGAGCTAAGAAACATGCCAGGCTTCTCAGTGACGCAGCGCTCGCGTGTGGCGAACTAGAATAGGAAGGAGAAAATGGGGTGCAACATTGACAGAAACAAATCTGCCATCTAGCCTAAGAGCCGGGGGAGGTTTACATGAGTGTTGATTTCAAAGAAAAGCTGGCTCAGCTGATGACCCCCACCCCCACCCCAAAACAGAAATGAGTGATTGTAATAAGCGTTCTCATCGTGGTTGGGAGTGACATTATTTGTCTTAGTTTATATTTTGTGAATGATCGTTTTGATACATCTTCCAGACACTCCTGTATGAACGTAGGCTGGTCATTAGGTTTGCTGCAGAGATATACATACTGTCAGTAATGCCACGAGAAGAGAGCGTTAGGGAAGAATCCTTCACTTGGCTTTTACTAACTACCAAATTTCTCTCGTCATTGAGCTAGGTGCAAAGATGCCTTCCACAGGAGGAGAAGAAGGAAGAAATAGGTAAGTGTTGGCCAGACTGCAGGTAATAAAAGGCAAAAGAGCAAAGAGGTAACATATGCAAAGAGATCGTCTGAACTGGGGGTTCTCCCAAGGTGTGAAAAGGTAGTGTTCATATTAGTCAGATGTCGGGGACGGGCTTATACCCTCAAGTAGGGAAACCCACGGGCTCCGTCCAGGTGAGCAGGTGAGGTCAGGTTTGCCGCGGAGTTCAAAAGACAGCCAGGAACAAATCTGCAACAAAAGGGGTGGTAACAGACTCAGAAGCACACTGGGCACAGGGCTCAGGAAGTTAGGGGAAAAGCTGGGAAGACAGTTCAAATCCTAGCAAGAAATTTGGGTCACAGGTAGAATCCACAGCACTAGAAAGACGTTTGAACGAGAGTTGTCTCTGCCTGGAGTCTGGAATGTTCCCTGCAAGAAGCAAAAGTGGATGCTGGCATGGCCAGGCTGAGTTGGCGGTGTGACCATATGGCTTCTGTGGGGTGCGTTGGCGGCAGTGGGGAGGGAGGAACACGAGGCAGACACTTGAGGAGCACAAGTCTAAGGAGCTAACCACCTCCATCCTGTGACTTCTGGAAATGGCATCCCTTGGGGATTGAAGTTGGGAATTTTCATGTTCACGTAAATCACGATCAAAGCTTGGTCCTCATTTAGAGAGCACACAGTTGGAGCAAACTATGTTGAATAGATGCCTGGGTGCTGAGCTATTAATGCAGCAATGCCCAGCCCCCGGGGAGGCTTCCTGAACTGGAAGAGTCCTACCGTAGGAGGAAATGGGAGTAATAACAAATATGTTTCTTTAGTAGATCAACAGCTTGCAAAGCTGTAACATGGTACATCCCCGCCCCCGCCCACCATGTTTTTTTTCTTCCTAAAGCACACTGTGTTGTTAGGAAGATTTATTAGCTGTGTGTTTCTTCGGCTCCTTCATGAATCCAAACAGTTCAATTCTGATGTCTTGCAAATGATGTCACTGAGGGAATGGGATTATTAAGTGGACTAGCAAAGGTAGAATATATAAATTGGCTAGGGCTGCCATAAACAACATACCACGGACGGGGCAGCCTAAGTGACAGAAATGTATTTTTTCACAGTTCTAGAAGTTAGAGGTCTAAGGTCAAGGTGTTGGTAGGGTCTTCCTTTGGCTTGTAGGGGCCATCTTCTTGTGTTCTTCACATGGCCTTTCATCTTTTTTTCTTTTAAAAAAATTTTTAATGTTTATTTTTGAGAGAGAGAGACACAGAGAGAGAGCAAGTGATGGAGGGGCAGAGAGAGAGGGAGACAGAATCCAAAGAAGGCTCCAGGCTCTGAGCTGTCAGTGCACAGCTCAATGTGGGGCTTGAACTCATGAACCAGGAGATCATGACCTGAGCTGAAGTCAGATGCTCAACCAACTGAGCCACCCAGGCCCCCCTGGCCTTTCCTCTTCTTATAAGGACATCAGAAATACTGGATGAGGGCCCATCTTAAGGACCTCATTTGACCTTAACTACTTCTTTAAAGACCTTATCTCCAAATATATTCTGGGGTACTGGGGTTAAGACTTCAACATATAAATTTGGGTGGTGGTAGTTGGGGGCACAGTTTGTCCCATAACATGCCCCTAGTGGCCTTCCTGAATGCCCAGAAGGTACAATTACTTTGAGGTTTGTAAGATTGTGGTGAAATAGTTTTCATATAAAAACAGAATGTTTATGGACCTATAACCAGTGGATTTCCATTTAGTCAATCACGGACCCATTTGTTATCATAACCCACTTATTATCAAACCCCATATAACTGGCATATCAATATCAATACATATTTATTGAATAAATGAATAACTCTTCTTTCTTGAAAAGATCTGCCTTCTCTCGCAAGAAGGATTTGACAGTTGAGAAGTAGGCCAAAGTCTCAGATTACACTACCCATTGCCTCCTATTGAATGAGTCATGGGCAGTCTCCAGTGGACTACAGAGCATCATAAATAATTCAAATTAAACAACCTTTGTCAAAGAAATTAATAGAGTGCTTTTTATGACACAGTCACTTCAGTTTTTTCAAATCTGTTGGCTTGTTCACTAACTCAAAAACTCCAATGCCAGGTGCTGAGGCTGCCCGTCATGGGAATGGGGTCCTCTCCTGGGAATGGAGGAGAAATGCTGGGCAAAGCCTCCTTCAAAATGAGATTCTGTGAAAATGCCAGATTGGCTGGGATGCACATAGGGCTCAGGCCAGATTAGAGCCAAGCAAGCTCTTGGTTAATTAATGGGCCTCCTCCATGCAGGTTTATATAAGCAAATGAGCCTCTGAGTGGGATACGCATTATCATTATAACCATTTTTAAATGTTTACTTATTTATTTTGAGAGAGAGTTTGAGTGTGAGCAGGGGAGGGGCAGAGGGAGATAGAGAGAATTCCAAGCAGGCTCTGTGCCAACAGTGCAGAGCCTGATGCTGGGGTTGATCTCGTGAACCATGAGATCATGACTGGAGCTGAAATCCAGAATCCGACACTAAACTGACTGAGCCACCCAGGCGCCCCTCCCTCATTTTAATCATTATAAGTGTGCAGTTCAGTAGCTACAAGTAAATTCACACTGTTGTACAATCATCACTGCCCTCCATCTCCAGAGCTCTTTTGATCTTGTGAAACTGAAGCTCTGTACCCATTAAACACAACCTCTCCGTTCCCTCCATCCTCCATCAGCTGGCAACCTCCATTCTACTTTCCATTTCAATGAATTTGACTACACTAGATACCTCATATAAATGGAATTGTACATTTGTCTTTTTATTGCTGGCTCATTTCACTTAGCATAATGCCTTCAAGTCTCCCCATGTGTCAGAATTTTCTATTTTTTTTTTAGAGCTGAAAAACGTTCCATTGTATGTATATACTGCACTTTGTTTATTCCCTCCTTCATCAATGGACACGTGCATTGCTTCTGCCTCTTGGCTATTGTGACCAATGCTGCTGTGGACATGGGTATACATACATGTATCCAAATTCCTGCTTTCAATATTTTTGAACATTTCTCCCACTGGAAGCTTTGGTTCTTAAAAGCCAGGCCTCTTAAACCAGGAGGGAACAAGAAGAACAAACAGGGACATGCACCAAGCACCAGAACTCAGGAGGTATTAGGAAGAGACAACTCGGCAAGTCCGGTCGAAGAACCTGGGCAGCAGGACTCTATCCTTAGCCCCCTGAGATACTGTTCATTAGGAAGGATTTCTGCTTCTAGATTATGTGTCTCGTTTCCCACTGCAGCATTGTTATTTATACATGTGCCCTAAGTTCCTTACTAAATAAAGTATAAACTTCCTGAAGGCAGCCAACTATGCTTTGCAACTAGTGCAACCTCTGGGGCATAGATTTGGTTAATAAATATTTACTGGATAGCTGAACCTAATATTCAACTTTACAAAAACAGACCTCCTTACTCATTTCCTGGAATTCTCCAAGGAAAGCACCATACTCATATCAGCTTCGAAGTCATTAATAGCTGTTGAGTAACTAGAGGAAGTAATAATACCACTGTGGGAAAATTAGGTGACATCTGAAATGCCATGTACAAGTTCAAGCCTGCCTTAAAGAGTCTCTATCCTGGATATTGGATAGGTTTCTAGGAATCTAGAAAGAACTCAGGGGGAAGGGCAAGCAGAAGCATGAAGACTCTAGAAGCTGTCAGGTAAGAAATAGTTGAAATGACTGTTTAACTTGGAGACAGGAAGACTAAAGAGAGAGACCTAATAAGTATTTGAAAACATTTGAAAGGTTTTCTTGCAGAAGAGAAAGCTAAGTTTCATTCCAGAGAAAGATCCAGAACCAATGGATATGAGAGCAAGAAGATAAGATTCAATCTCAGAAAGAACTGTTAAACTTTTATATTTGAGTTCTCCAATGATGGAATGGACTGATGGATAAGATAGTGAGTTCCCTGTTAACACAGAGATGGTCGGAAATGCAGTAGAGAAGGAAATACAGACTGCGTTCTCAAGATTCTTCTTTTGGCCCTCAAAGCTTTTATTTCCAAGCCTCCAATAATTTCCTGAAAAAAAAAAATGTCCTATTCAGTTTCAGAAATGCAATATCCTCTCTTATCTCTCTGAGGATATTAACCCTGTGTCCTTAGGGAAAAAAAATCTTCCATTTACTGAGTTTGGTACTCTTTTGGGGGATATTAGTTTTTCTCAAATGATGGACCATTCTTAGCTGTGAACTCATTGTTGTAGGTGAAATCTCTCTGTGGCCTGTGTGTGAGTATGTTCTCTGCTGCCTAGCATTCTCAAGCAGAAGTGGGATATCTACTTCAGCAAGGTGTGCCAGTGGTTAGTCTTTTGGATATGTTTCCGAGGCATTCTTCCAAAGCTCAAGTTCATTGCCCCTGCCTGAAGGCAGAAGCTCCATTTGGCAAGGAGTTGTTAGACATCGTTTCATCTGACTGCTTCTGGCAGTCCTCCCTAGGTCTGCCCCCCAGCACTCCCAGAACCCTGCAGTTCTTCGTCACTGCTACCTCCAAGCTTGGGGTTGGTGTCTTGGAACATTCCAGAACAATTTCTTCCTTCTAAAGCAGGCCTTTGATTTTTGTATTTGTTTTGAAAAACACCTTCCTCTCTAATGCCAATCTTATCTGTCATCTCTTATTCAGAAATTCCTTTTTATTTCTGGTCCACCGAGAATATCTCTTCTTGTTTTCCAGCTACACTGTGGGTTGATTATTTTAAACATGTAACTGCTTTCTGTCATTTTTAGGCATCTGTGCTCAGTTAACCATCTTAATTCAATCTCCTGTCCCTTCCAATTCTAAATGTTATAATTTTATAAATTCAAAAGGGAAGGTAAACAGAAAACACACAGTAATTATGAAAAGAACTCATTTTAAAGTGTTTTTTTCTAATTATAACAGTAACAGAGTAACAGCACAGAGATGAAATCCAAGATCATTTACAAACTTAACTATGGTAATACCTGTCACTGCTAATATTTCATAATATGTGTAGAATATAAATATATTACAATAAATATGTATATAATATGCTTTTATTACATGAATGTATAAAATGAAGACCGCCTCTCCCAATTACCTTACCTGTCTCTTGAATTCCATCATAAACTGTTATGTAATTATTTCAGTAATAAAGCCACATATAAACATCTGGTTACCTTTTCTCTTTGAACTCTTTTTGGTTTTTCTCTTTTTTCTCTGCATTTTGTCCTGTAATTAAATGTTACCTTTTCACTGGCTAACCCCAAGAGACTTGTTTCTTAGACATTTTTGTTTCCTTCGCTATGAGTGGCTACCTCTGAAACATTTAGTGAATACAAAAATATGGCATCCACCATTTTACATGCCAGGAATGGCGCATCCACACTGTCTTTTAAGGTTAATTAACTTTCATTTTAATTACCATAACTCATTAGTTTTAGAAATCTAATCGTAATTCCCATTCTTCCTAATTTATATAATAATTTTTGAGTGGATCAATATTCAGAGTTTACATTATTATGACTATGTAACTTCTTTTTTTGGCCGAGCAAAGTAGAATAGCAGGATTATGTTTCTTTTCTTATTTGAATTTAAACAATGTTCCTGGAGTTATCCTGAGCCCTGGCTTGAGAGCCGGGCAGGGCTGATGGTCAGACAGACAGATGTACGCACTCCTACTGCTCCAATCGGATCCAGACCCCACGGCAAAGCACTGACTCGTCGGCCTCCTGGCCACCACCCAGCCCCAGCCGGCCATCTCCAGCCTCCTGGGTGGTCTTCCATAGCTGCTCCTGCCTGTGCTGGGTGAGGGGCGGCTCCAGCCCAGGCCTCCACCTTCCCTCTCCATCCCCCGAGGTGCTCCCACCTGTCCTAACTTGACCTGAGGCCCTGACTTGTTCAAGGGTTCAGGTGCCCAGGTCCCCCATGGGCCTTTGCAGTTGCCCTGGCTCTCATCCCCGCCTCCCACTGTGGGGTGGGGGTCGGGTGGGGTGCAGGATGAGAGGCCTCATGGGGGCAGGCCACCCTCCAGCTTTCACCTGTCCCGGGTCAGTTCAGTAACCGCTAACCAGGGTGCCTTAACATGGGGAACATGCGCTATGGGGCCATTGCTTACTCTCCCCGCTGTGTGTCTGTATGAGCATGTGGTCTCCCATGGTCCCTGCCCTGTCCACAATCCCATAGTCTTGGTGGCCCCTGCCCCATCCACAGTCCCGAGGTCCCTGCCCCATCCACAGTCCACAGTCCCCGAGGTCCCTGCCCCTTCCACAGTCCTGGTGGCCAGGAGGTGTGTGGGACATGCTGCTGCCCTCCTGCCTGCCGGGGCCTTGCCAGCCCTCATCTTCCTCCCCCGACCAGGGATGTGGGGCTGACTCCCGGGACTTGGGAAGGCCCAACTGCCACGTCGCCTCCACTCCCATCTGGGCGGCCGGGTGTCCTCACGCCTCTGCCTTCTCTGTCCCAGCAGGCAGCTCGAGAGCCCAGGGCCCCTGTCGACACCGCCAGAGGCAGGGGCTTACCCGCCCCACCTGTGCCTGCAGGCCTGGAGTCGCGTGCCTGGCCTGTTGGTATTTATTCCCTCTGTACTTGTGGTCCTCTGGGCATCTCTGACCCCAGGCTCCTTGTCACCATCCCTGACAAGCCCTTGAGAACCCAGCCAGGACAGCGGTGGAAAGAAGAGTGCTGGGGCGGGTGGGCAGGAGGGTCGGGGGTGCCCTGTGCTTCTTCTCCCAGGTCAGGCCCCTGGCCTGGGACACGCAGGATCCTGCCCCTGCTCCTCCTTTTCTTGACCAGGGAATAACCCCTCGAAGGGAAGGGATATTGATTGACTCTATTTCTTTTCTTAATTTGTACAATCATGAATTCTAAATACTCCAGTAACTTGATAATATACCTCTTGATTCTCTTTTCCATTCAATCCAGGAAGTTATTTTTGTTCCTTTTTATCCAAGAGCTCTCCCCGGAGCCTTCCCTTCTCACGGTCCATCCTGGACTGGTTGTTTCCTAGGGCTCCTGGACCGCCGTCATCCTGTCCTTTGGTTCCTATAATTTCTGTTTCTTGGTTCTCTCCCCTCTTTTTTTAAAGAGCATCCTTCAGTATTTTTCTGACAAAGAGCTTATGAAAGCTAAAACATTTGAGGGTTTAAATATCTAAAAAGATCTTGTATCCTATCTTTATATGTGGTCAATAATTTGGACGAATCGATACAGAACTCTTATGTCAGAAAAAATATCCCTCAGACTTTTTGAAGGCAACCATCCATTGACCCATAGCTTCTGCTATCCTTACGAAGAAGTTCAATGCTATTTTGACTCCTGATAACTCTTTTATGTGAACTGTATTGGTTTTCCTCTCTAGACATTTTTAGGCTCTCCTCTTTGTTTTCGATGTTCTAAAATTTCCTAGTGATATTTCTGGTTTTGCTCCTTTGTGGTAGGTACTCGTGAATGCCCTCTTCAGTCTACAGAATCCGATTGAAAATAATTTCTTGTTTCCCATGCGTGTGTTTGTGTGTCTGTGTGTGTGTGCATGTGTGTGTAGGCGGGAAGGCAGTTTGGCTGCACAAGGAAAGGAGAGAATCTGCACCGGATATGCATTCCCCTGTTTGTGTTTTCATCTGCAAACTTCACACAACTTTCCATACTACTTGGTGACTCCAAAATCTGAGTTTTTCTAGGGCTCTGGAGGCAAACAGGTTCTCTTCTCTTTGTTGTCCTTCTTGCAGGCACTTAGGTATTGGGGTTCTCCATTCTGTATAATATCTTGTTTGTCATCATTTTTTTTTTTGTATTCTAAAGAGATATCAACAAACCATTCATTTAGTATCTTGGACTTTTTACTTTTTTATTCCTCACATTCTATAGTTGAGTTTTTATTAGATTTATCAGGCTTGTGTTAAGCCCACCCAAGTCTAAGACCTTTTAGAATGAGTCCTTTTCCCCCACCACCTTGGGGGTGCCAGGGAGGGACAGACAGAGAGAAGGAGAGAGAGAGAAACTTAAGCAGGTTCCACTCTGTGTGGAGGCCGAATTGGGGCTCAGTCTCATGATCAAGAGATCATGATCTGAGCCAAAATCCAGAGCCTGATGTTTAACCAACTAAGCCACCCAGACGTCCCTAGAGTGAGTCTTTGAAGGCAGAAATGGCCATAGTTTGCTATCAAAGGAGTTACTCAGGAAATGTTTCCAGACAAGACAAAGAATGGGGATAGAGTGTTCCTCTTTTCTTTACTAAACTTATCTTCTTGCCTCCTGGCAGCAAATGGTATAAATGACAGACGTCTATCAAGCCTAGCCTTCCCATCTTGCCTGAGGACTTCCCCACTGCTGACTAACTCCAACTCCTCTTTGATTGCTAAGAACTAAAGAATTTATTGATTTACACTTGGACGGACCAATGAATATGGAGCCAGGGGTCATTTGGAGTGCTAGTCTACAAATCTGACCTGAAAAAAGAGGTTGTTAGAGTAGTTAGTTCTAGGGACCAGATGTTACTATATCTTGAGGGCACTAGATTCTGAATTTCCCCTCCTTCCCACCTTTTTTTTTTTGACAACTTCAGCAAAGGGAGAAGAGAGTAAGAAGCTGACATGGTGCTGTCATCACAGCTGTGTTGGTATCTGATGCATTTCTGATGATGCATTTGATCTACTTTCTATAATAAATATCCTTCTAATTCAAAGTAGTATATCTCCCTTAGAGTTGTCCACGCTGCAGCCAAATTGCCTAGGTTTGAGTCCTGGTTCTGCCATTCCTCAGCCCTGTGACCTCAGGAAAAATACATAGTCTCTCATGCCTCTGGTTCCTCATCTGTGAAATGAAAGCGCAATAATAGCAAATCATTGGATAAGTGTGAGAATCAAATTCAGATAACGTTTCGGGCATCTTAAGTATTATGGAAGTGTTTTCTCTCATCGTTGCTGTTGCTATTTCAAATGACAGGATGTGGAGGTTGTTACTTTGGTTTTAAAGAAACTCATTAGAGGAAGAACAAAACCAAATGGTCTGGAGTAGCATCTGTTGATCTAATACAAGATATGGAGCTAATTCCTTAGCAACCAACCCTCAAATGACATTTGGAAGAGTCGTTCTTGAAGACCCATCATGTTCCTTTTCTATATTAGTTGTTTCCCAAGGTGAGAAAGTTTGAGTCTGCCTAATAAAACAAGTACTCTGGATGTGAATAGAATGGGTCAAGGGGACGCTTCATGTGCCCACGTGACATCCCTAGATTTCCTCTTTCCTTCGCTTCAGGAAATCCCCTTTCTTATCTGATTCATTTTCTATAAATAGATGCAATATGTTTGGAAGGCCATGACTAGCTTGGAATTTGGAGAGGAAGGTTTGTGAGCAGTGAGATACTTTGCTCTGGCTTATTGGCAGCATTGAACCGTTGCTCAGCACTGAGGGAGGTGAGTCTGGCAGGAGGGAGGGACCTGCACACAGAGGCCAGAGGTGAGCGGTCCGAGCGACCCAGGAAGGCTTCTCTACCTAAGGAGGACTTGTGTGTTGGAAAAAGCCCGGGGTCCAGAGTCTGTCTGATCCAACTTCCAGTTTTAACCTTGAGTCAATTTCTCAGCTTTATGAACAATGACCTCCTCATCTGTGAAAGGAATACCTGTAACGTGGATTAAACAAATAAATTTGCCTATGCAACATGGTTTGGCAGGTCACAGACCTGCCTCTACTTCTCTACACAAGATCAGCACTCCAAAACATGTCTCTCAGATTTCCACTGCAAGACAGGATCTGTCCAGGCCACACCAGGATGTGCAGGGCCTTGGTGATTATCCTCTAGGACATTAGCTTAAAGGATCTGTAGAGGGCTGATGGTCAAGGCTATCCTAAATTATCTCTGATAATGGCTGGTTTCCTCTCAGCAATTGAATCATGTGTAGCCAATCAATTTAACAGGCTTATTTATTAAGCCCTGTCCTGTGCCCTAGGTACTACAGAGGGTAGAAAGGAAGAAAAAAGGGGCTTACAATTTGGTGGATGCAGCCAAACAACTAGACAAGTAACAGAGAACTAACCCAAGTAGTGGACTGTGGACAAAGTCTGTGACTCACTGAAGTTCACAGTGAGACACACTTGGCTTTGACACCTTATTCACCAACACTCACGCAATAGAGTCAAGCATTGGGTAGAGATGTCCTCACCTCATCCAAGCAAAGGGGGGTTTTAGGAAGTTACATGCCAACATGGGTTGGGGTCTGGGAGGTTCTGGGAACACATGCATCTGCTGATTTTTTTCAGGTGCCAAAATGCTTTCCTAGCCCAGAGCTGTTTCAGTTCAGGGCTGTTTTCTCAGTTTCTTGGGAAAACAACCAAAAGGAGAGAGCAAATGGATACAGAAAATTATTTTCAGAACATGTTCTAGCCAGACTTGGCTGCCTACTGATTTTTAATTTTTGGTGATTTGCTAGGAGCAAGGCCTTAGTTTTATAGCATGGAGTCTTTTCTAGAGAACAGTTCTTGTCCTGCCTGCCCTGCCCCCTCCATTTTGCTCAAAGAAGAGAGACTCTTGTCTTAGGCATCAGTAAAATATTTGGCACATCTATATTATTTCTCATTCATAGAATTCCAGAGGCTCTGAAAACACCTCAAATCAGCCACTCGGTGCCCTTCAGTTAAGATCATGGTTATGGGTGGTCAACAGTTTCTAGGCAGGAACTAGAAATTGATTCTCAGCAAAAGCCTCTTTTTTTCTCCCTTCTTGTATAAGAATTAGAAGGTAGGTGTCCCCATGCTAACTTCTGCTTTTCTTTACTTTTCTGTACCTTCGCCCTGATTTGAGTTAAAGTTATGCTGTCCCCCCTTAAGTGGACTGAGTGCTCGCCCTCACTGGAAAATTCCCAGTTTGTGCCTTGTAGAATAAGTAAGGGAGGACCCCCATAGCTCCGAGTGCGCTTCGGGTTACCTTCACACGCTGTCTTGGTGCCTTCAATCTCAGAATCTTCTGTGTTCCAGCCACTGCTTACTTCTTCCTGAGGGACTGGCCTGGTGGACGTTTGAGAGAGATTCTGTTCTGAACTCGACTTTGCTCAGGTCATACAAAGAAAGGGCTGAGACAAAAACAGGGTTGCGTTGAGTGGAAAGCAATCCTTTCTTGCTTCTGGCTTCCCTTTAGTGCCTCTGGGAATCTTGAAAGTTCACTTCAGTTTTTTTGGAGGGATGACCAGTCGCTGTCCTACATGGCTTAGCCCTCCACGGTGGCTCCCTGAGGGCACGCTGCTCGGGAAGTCACAACAAACCTTTCTTCTGAACAAAAGTATGGACACCTGGTCAAGGCTGCTGGTGGAGTCACTACAAGCGCTGAAGTCATTGCTGCTCTGGGGGTGCTGGGCCCAATCCTGGGGTTGTCGGCCATACCACGATGGGACAGCCAATGCCATTGTCATGGGACTACCACTGGGGCTGCTGCCCACCGATGTTGCTCTAGTGCTAGGTCCTGAGTGGGCTCTGCCCCACCAGCAGAGCAGGTGCTGGCCTGGGGGCCACAAATGCTGGTGCCATGTGCTGCTTCCCAGGGCAGCAACCATGCTGTGCCCTCAGTGCCCTGTGCAGAAATGGTGTTATAGAAGAGGGCTAGCACTTTCCTACTGTGTTCAGAGCACGCTTTTGCACTTCAGGCCAAAGTAGAGCCGCTCTGTGCTCCCGGAGTCTTACCAAGAGTTTTGCACGAGAACTCACTCTCAATTTCTACTTACGTCCCTCCATTCATCCATTAAGACTCCATTGCTTGTTCACGGGGGTTGGCCCCGTGGAAACATCTAGGTCCCAGGCACAGTCTGTTGGTTCCTCCCCTGCCAGCATTATGTTGAATCAAGCTACTGAGTGCTTTTCTAGGGGTCCTCCAGTCCCTTGGAACATAAATCTGTCTCCGACCCAACCCTCATTCCGCATTCCAGCCAGGAACACAGTTTGCAAATCTGTTTTGTCACAGAGAAGCCTGATGGCATGATTAATGAAAGGCTTTCAAGGAGAAAAATCAATATCATTAGGCTAAAAATATCAGGAGATGTGGAATGGATAGAAGCTCAAGGAGAAAAATGAAGGCTATGTCATTTTCCAAATATTCAATAAAAATCATGCTTTTTTTTAGTGGAGGAAAATGAGTGACTAAATTGTCCAGATATTTCGATTCCATAAGACACATTGAAAAGTGATGTGTCCTTTTAGTTTAAAATATTAACATTTACAGCCTGCTGGAAATTATGTCCTTGAAGATGATTTAAACGAACGTTGATTGATTTTGGCTGTTATCTTTAAAACAGGTAAGAAAGCGCAGAGCGCTTCAAAATTAGTTTTTGGAGGGGGTGCTGTGAGCAAAATGCTTGGGAACCTGCCATTTAAAGTGCTTTGCAAATATGCTCTGAACAACTGGCTGATTCCTACGAATTTTATTCCACAGATTGCTTTTCATTGAACTATGTTATGTTTGTTTAACTTTGGTTTTCATTGGAGACCCTGAAGAACAATGATCATGTTAGACAGTAACTTGATTGACTTACCCTCCATTTTTAACATGCTTGTCAATCGACTACCATTCAGACCTCAGATCAATGATCACTTGACAAGGAACACACCTTGCAGGGAACCACATGAACAGTCCTATTTTAAAGCCTAATCTGTTCTCATTCTCTGCTGCCTCCTTCGGCTTTTTAATGTTAAAAAAAAAGTGGCAGAACTCAAGATTGCCTGGCAAGGAGGATGAAGGGGCAGGGAACATAATTAGTGAGTAATCTTTAGTTTTCTATGTGAAGTTATTTTTATTGCCACTCCAAGCCTCAAATATCAGCGGGGATGGAAGAGTTGAGAATAAATCAGTAACTTGATTATCAAGAGAACTCTTTCCTGGTTGGAAAAAGAGTAACTGTCCCAGGAAAAACTGGCTCACAGAGAGCACTCTCTGTGAATATCTTTCTACTCTGTTGGTTACAAGAGAGACAGCATTCAGGGGCTGGAAATGGGGAGAAACGTCTGCCAACTGCTTTCATTGTGGGCAGAGAGACAGGGATTTCCTTTAGCAAGGGAATTGCAGGGCATTGGGGTCCTTGGGGTTGGCCGTCAAAGACAACATTCTTTTACTGGGGCAGTGAGATGCCAGCAGCAGGGAGAGTGGATGCGTTTTAATGCCAAAGCTGTTGTGCAGAAGCTGAGCATAGCCCCAGAAGGCTCCAGACTCGGAAGAAAAAGTCTAGAGTGACTTCAGTTCATCCTTTGTCCTGATAATGAACATCAGAGTCGCATTTAGCACTGGAAACTAGAAATGTAGCCAGTAAGGAACTTAAATTACATCGATGCTTTTGTATGTATTCAAGTCATATTCCAAATTACATCCACTCTAAGATTTGTAGGCAAACATCGATAAATTGTGTTTGTTAGAGATTTGCACTGATAAGTATATGCACACAGTTTTGTATCTACATGTACACAGACATATCCATACACATATATGTTTTATGGGAAATGTTTAACTTATGGCTCCTCTTGCGGAATGTTCCATCAGATCAGCACTGCGATCCTAGCAAAAGCCCAGATGGTTGGTTCCCTTTATACAACCAAGTCTTCAAACACCGTCGCTTATCAACCAAAATTGCAGGAATTATGCCTAAGAGGAAACGAACAGTTTCTAGGGCTGCCTTTGCAATCAAGTGAGCCTCAAGGTGACGGCAAATGTGCTGTCACATCCAAATGTGCCAGAGGTGACTGAGCCCAGCAGGAAGTGTCTGTCCGTGAGCTCCCTGCCTCAGTCTTCCTTGACACCCATTTCTAGCCTGGGAGCTAAGATTTCAGGTTCTGATGATCTGAATGTGTAGTCTCTGGCAGACGGGCCAGAAGGAACCTAGTAGAACTACACAGTGTTCAGAGTCCCATCTCAAGTTAGCCTCATGACCATGACAGTGTCCAAGACCAGGCTGGACAGCCCACTCTGTTGACAGCGGGGACACAGTGCTTTGGAGTAATGAGGCTCTGTTGCCTTTGGGGAAATGCCATGCCTTGTGACCTTGGGCATCACTGTTCCCTGCTCTGGGTCAGAAAGCTGTGAATGGAAAGTCCATGTGGAGATTGGAACTTCTGATCCCCAAAGCCCTGCCTCTGAATAGTGGAGGTATGTACATGACATTGAAGTGGGCGTCTGTTTGCTTGATTTTCTTGGCCAAGTGGGAGGAAGAACCGGACTGTCCAGAGCATTCCCAGAGAGAAGGAAAGCCCTGACTTGGGATGTTGTTCGCAATGCCTTTCTGAGTGAATGGCGCTGCCAGCAGACTGGCTTGGGCACAAATGTTCACAGCTGCATGAAGGATGTTGCAGGGGACATAATGGCTGCTGTGTGTGTGAGAGTACAAACAGTCCCACACAGGCCTGGGCCTGAGAAACAATGGGGCCACAAACAGCCTTCAGGACAATGCATTCATTTCCTGTAATGACATCGGGCTAAGTAAGCGAGGCCCAGCAGCCCGCTCCACCTGACCAAGACACACCCCACTGGAGGCCATGGGTTTGGAGGCCCGCTGTTCCCAGAATGAAGAACACATAAAAATAAAAGAGAGGGTGAGCTTTTGTTTCTTTTTCCCCTGCAGAGGAAGATAGAATTAAAACTATTTTTTTTAATGCCCAGATAAAACAGTGTGGTAAAAATACTGGAGAGGTGTTAGAAGCTATTTCAATTATAAGTCTTTTTGACATTAAATGCGTGTGATTCACTATCACACTAAAAATACCAGCGTGAGGCACCCCGGGGTGCTCTGCATCCCAGCAAACCAGCCTGCTCTAATGTGAGCTCACTTCTCTGCCCTGCCTGAGCTTCTAGAAAACCTCATTGGGAGCTGGTTTACGATAGCTTCTTAACAATGATAATGATAATAGTAATAGCCAACATCTACTGGGCACTCGCTATGCTTACATCCTTCAGAGAACCCTATGAGGCAGGTACCATTACTGGTCCCATTTTACAGATGGGGAAATTGGGGCATAGAGATGGTAAGCCACTTGCCCAAGCTCATAGTGTGTCTTTTCAAATACATACCCCTGGCCTCCCGTGGACCCGCTTTGCTGGGGGACATTCCCCCTGTGCAGGTAATGGCTTCACCCCACGTTTGTGATGAAATGGGTCTACACATCCAGCATGAGGTGGGCATCCCTAGAAAATGTGATGAGGAGATTAAAAGCAACCTTATCAGGCTGCTCACCTCCACGGCCGACAGTCAGTCCAACACTGGGAGCTTCTCCACGGGCCTGCTCGGGAAGCCATGCCTGGCATGCAGAATGCTCCTGACTTTCAGGCTTTCCTCGCTGGGCATTGAATGTGCCTCCAGATTGTTTAAGATGTTGGGAGAGTCTCAGGGGGTGTCAGAGGGTGTTCATGGAAAGGATAGGGCAGGCTGGAGGAAACACCGCCAAGACAGAAATGAGGACATAGAAGACCTTTTAGATGTCATTCAGCTACTCTGTCCATCACTGAGAAGCCCGGAAGCAGGGAGGTGAGGAGTCCAGCTCACAGGACTCATGACAGGGCCAGGAGTCAAACCGAGGTCTGCTCTCTCCACCTGGATTAAAGAACAAACTCCCTTACAGCCATTTGTCAAGCATGTACTGAAAACTGAAGTCTCTACGGATGAAAGGTCTTGGTAGGGATGTGACAGGAAGAAATAGGCATACAATCTCCCTGGGGATTCACAGGATGCATCAACAGAGGCACCATTGGATAGATTTTGCCACTTCCCACGTGAATGAATTCAGCTTACATGTGAGAACGGAGGAGACAGGACTTCAAGGGAAAAACAAAGTGGGGATAACCCAGGAAGGGTTTCTGGAAGAGCATGAATCGGTAGAGGGAAAGGAAAAAGCATTCAATGTAGAAATAAATCCCACTCCCACCAAAGGACAAGAGAGTGGGCAGTGAGAGCTCCAAGAATAGGCAGCAAACAGGTTTGTTTGGCCTGGAGAGGACGTATCCACAAGCAATGAGAAATGATGTCATGAAGAGAAACTAACTTTAAAAACATTCCTGTCATACCTTGAGGCAGCAAGTTATCTGACAATTGAGACCCTGAAGACTCTGCCCTTGATTTGATAGCTCAGGGACAAAACTAGTTGTAGGCGAAACAATGAAATGACACGCGTTGTTTCCCAGTGCACCATGTTCACGACCATTGAGTGATCAGAATGCGGTTATGACCGAACTCCATAAAGGAGTCGAGAGCAGCGATGGGGCTTCTTACCATATTCTAGGTGTGATGCTGGGCTCCAGGGATGCGAGGGAGACGGACTCAGTCCTGCTCTGGGAGTTCTTTACAGATGGTTTTGTTGTAACATTTCCAGCAGAAAACCGGCTCTCCTTACGCCTTTCGAAACAAAGGAAGCCTGGCAATTCTCAGCGGTAGTAAATAATTGATCCGTTTCATGGAGGTTTAAATGAGCAAATAAAGTCATGGGGTTCATGGTGCACTGCTACTCGAGAAGAAAAAGTAGGCTCTTCTGCCCAAGAGCCAGTGCAGCATTATGCCTACTCTGGGCATGCTCTCTCCCTGGGGAGAGATGCAGGGTTATTTTCTGTCTGTGGAGGCTATTGGGTAGCACTTTGTAAGACCACATCGGGGGTGAACTCCAGCCAGAACTCATCTGGAGAAGCAGCCAAGGGCTCCTGAAGCAGAAGGACTTGATCAGGGCTGAAAAGAAAGCCTTAGCTACTCTCCTTCATTTGCTCACTCGCCTTCTGATTGTCTGGAGACAGACAGGCTTAAATTCTTATCACTTTCAAGGGGCACTGGGTGGCTCAGTGGGTTAAATGTCCCATTTTGGCTCAGATCATGATCTCACAGTTCTTGAGTTTGAGCCCTGTCTAGGACTCTAAGCTGACAGTGCAGAGCCTTCTTGGGATTCTCTCTCTCCCTCTCTCTCCTCCTAAACCTCCACATCCATGCACTATCTCTCTCCCTCTCTCTGAAAAGAAATAAAATAAACATTAAAAATATATTAAAAAATTATTTTATCACTTTCTAGCAGTTTGTCCCCAAGAAACTATTTTCAGCCTCCATGAGCCTGAAAAATGGTGTAATATGGTGTAAAATGAGGAAGAGTAATTATTATCTTTATCAAAGGGTCATAAGAATTAAATATAATGCATGTTAAATATTTCAGGCAGTGTCTAGTACATGATGTTCAACAAATGTTAGCAATTTACATAATAAAATGGATGTGAGGATAGAAGAAACCCATGCAAAGCACTTCCCATACCGCCTGATACATGGTAGATGCCTAATAAACATCAGGTATCATGCAACTTTGAGCAACCAATAAACATTTGTTGGACCCAAAGGAGGGTCCCATCCAATACCCAAAGGAGGAATTGGCCCTTTCATATTGAATCTGTATCACCTAGCAGTGGTATATAGTAGGTATATCGGTTTCTTATTGCTGCCTAAAAAATTGTCACACATTTAGTGACATAAAATAATAAAAATTAATTACCACATAGTTCTGGAAGCCAGAAGTCTGAAACAGCTTTCCTAAAGCTAAAATCAAGGTGCTGGCAGGGTTGTGTTCCTTTCAGAGGCTCCAGGGCAGAATCTGTTTCTTTGCCTTTTGTTTCTAGAGACTTCTGGCATTTCTCACCTTTTACCGTCTTTCTCCATCTTCAAAGCCAGAAGTGAAGCATTTCAAATCTCTCTGATTCTGACCCCCTACCCGTGTCATTGCATCTCCTTCTGTGAGTCTGATTCTCCTGCCCCTCTTTTATAAGGACTGTTGTGAAATCGTGGGTCCACCCAGACAACCCAGGATGACCCCCCCATGTCAAGATACTTAATTTAATCACACCAATGAAGTCCCTTTTGCCATGCATGGCAACACAGTCACCTGCTTTGGAGATGAGGGCCTGGATGTCTTTGGGGGACCATTATCCTGCTGACCTTGGCAGGAATGAATGACCAGCATGTTGCATGTTAGCGATTTCTTCCCGAGCCTCTGCCCACCACGTAGCCTTGCTCAATTTGTCTTCTATCGAAACAACTCTGCCTTGGATTTTATATAAATTCAAGGGCATTTGACTTCACAGTGAGCCTGTCCAAATGCTAACACTTCAGCCTCTTTGCCTCAGAGAGAAGGGTAGTTCATGATGAAGGCAAGCCTCTCAGCCTATCTCTCTTTCTCAAGTTAACTGTAAGCATCTTGATGTTTGCTATCCCTGGTAAGTTTACCTCTCTTTTATGAACGCATTATTTCTCATAGCTACACAATGAGGAGGCCTGTTTGTCTCTCCTGGCTTTACAGATGGTAACGCAAGTCTTAGAGAGGACCTGGTGGGGCCCAGAATTATAGCTCCATGCTGTAAAGGCCAGAGTTACCTGGATTCTTAGTTTTGGCTTCAAGATTCCACTTCTCTGCCTTTAACTGGAAGAGCGGAATCCACTTGGTCTTAACTGTTGTAGTTACCTGAGATGGACGGTAAGATCAAAACTCTCTTTGCTCCACGCTCCTCTGGCCCTCTTCCTGGTTTTGGTGCCTCATGTAAATGTTGCCGTGCTCTTTTGTGTTAATGAACTTGTGACACTAAATTAACAGGGACATAACACCTCTCCGGTGGTCTGCCCAATCATTCTGGTTTCCTGATTAAAAATCGGAACTTCCTTTAAAAGTTTTAACTATACTCAATTCAAAGATGGTCACTAAAATAATTTGTACTTGAAAAAAAAAAGCCATCTGTTCAAGTTAAATGAGCCCTGCAATTATTTTAACCATAGCTTTGATTAGGGCAAGCTTAAAACCTGAGATTTTGCACCTTCATAATGAAATCAAGGTTCAAGCAAATACTACTTGCCTGTGGAAATATTCAGTCATTATTTAAAAGACATTGAAATGAAGGATATGCTCAGAGATGAACAACAAGAAAAATATCAGCATTAAGTATTTCCATATGACCATGTATTCGTATGTTGTAGAGAGTTGGGTTAATGCAAAGTGCTGAGCATTTTACACATATTATCTCACTGGATCCTCACAACAACACTACAAAGTACGTGTTGTCTCTGTTTAACCGACGCGCCTAAACGTTAAGCCACTTGTCCGTGGCTCACAGTTAGAACAGGGAAAATCATACACAGGCCTGTTTATCTCCAATGCCTGGTACTTCACCTTCATGTTCTAGAGTCGGATTCAGAGGCCTAGGAGAGGGCTAGTCCAGCTCCTGCATTTTAAGTATAAGTTCTAGAAAAGTAAAACGACGCGTTGCTCCCAGAGAGGGTAACAGGTGGGTCACACTCCAGAGTGATTGCTAGTAAATTTTTGCTACCATTTATCTTTAAGGGTTATGGAAACTTCTCTCTCTTTAGCATATGCACAATCTAGCATAGCTTCGAGGCTGCTGGGGCTGGGAAGAGAATGCCTTTGTTTGAGTAGGACAGGCTCAAAGGAGGTAGATGGACTATCATCTGAGAGCTGAAAGGATGACCTGTCCCCTATTAGTCACAACTGTCAAGCTCGGGCTTGAGCACCAGTGGATAATGGAGGCAGAACACAGAGCCAGGAGCAGGATGGGAATACCAAGAGGCTGGGGGCCTGTGGCTGTGGGGCGAGCTCAGGTCCAGAAGTCCTCTGAGAAGACTGAGTCTCTGCAGGCCAAAGAACAGGGGACAGAAATCAGTCCCTGAGGCCCCAGCACCCAGCAGGCTCAGGATGCAGGCCCTGCACACAGCTCCTGTTCTAGAAACTGTGCATGGTGGCCCAGCCTAGAGCTATGTCACCCATGTCCATCGTTTTTTCTTTAAAAAAAATTTTTAATGTTCATTTACTTATTAAAAATTTTTTTCCTTGTTTGTTTATTTTTGAGAGACAGAGTATGACCAGGGGAGGGGGAGAGAGAGAGAGAGAAGGAGACACAGAATCCAAAGCAGATTCCAGGCTCTGAGCTGGCAGCACAGAGCTCCATGTGGAGCTCAAACCCATAAACCATGAGATGGGGACCTGAGCTGAAGTCAGACGCTCAACCAACTGAGCCACTCAGGTGCCCCATAAGAGTCCATGTTCAAGGTCAGCATAGATCCTTGTGAGTAAGCCTGTGGCAGCCTCTGCATATGCATTTCAGAAAATATTACCATTGAAACATGACTGATTTATTCCCAGAAATGAAGCAAGATTCTGTATACTTTTTAAAAAATATGCCTCATATATATCTAGTATTGTGTTGGTGGCTAAGATCATTGTTTAAACATAGAGAGTCATTCTCAAGATACTCCACTGATTTTTGAAGGGCCCAAATCTCAAGTATTAAAGCGTCATCTTAAATGGACCTACATTGTTAAGAACAAATGCCCAGGAGCACTTGGGTGGCTCAGTTGGTTGTCTAGCTCTTGGTTTCTGCTCAGGTCACAATCTCACAGTTTGTGAGCTCAAGCCCCACATGGGGCTCTGCAATGGCAGCGCAGATCCTGCATGGGTCTCTCTCTGCCCCTCTGTGCTGCTCCCCTGCTCTCTCTCTCTCTCTCTCTCTCAAGAATAAATAAATATTTAAAAAGTTATGAACATTTATAAATAAATGTTTATTTATTCTTGAGAGACTTGAGAGACTTGAGACACTGAGAGAGCATGAGCAGGTAGAGAGAGGGAGAGAGAAGGAGACCCAGAATCTGACACAGGCTCCAGGCTCCAAGCCGTCAGCACAGAGCCAGATACGGGACTCGAACCCACGGACTGCGAGATCATGACCTGAGCTGAAGTCAGATGCTCAACCAACTGAGCCACCCAGGCGCCCCTAAAAAACTTTTTTAAAAATTAAAAAACATATTTACTTGGAGATGGTACGTTTAAAAAAAGAACAAATGCCTGGTATGTGTTAAATAATGACTACTTGTTAAATAAAGGAATGAACCTGCATTAACACAAAAAGAAGGCCTATATTTTGGGGGACACTAAAGGGAGGTGTGCGTAAACCCAGAGAAACTAGGAACTAATGCACAAATGAAATACCCCATGTATTTGGAAGCAGAGAAACCATCCCCCTCCCCATAAAAGTGAAATTTCAGACTTAGGAAAGAGATCCTGGAAGAGAGTAGCAAATGGAGTGAGGGTAGAAAACCTTCTATGAAGGTCAGGGTCAGCCTCCCTGCCTCTTTTGGTCTCACAGACTTCAGTGCAGAAAGGGATTTATTCAGCTATCTGGAGCCTATGTGTACCAGGAGCCGGTCAGGCCAAGAATGAAATGCCACATAATTAAGTGTTGCACGTGGGAGCATCTGCAACCAGGATTTTAGTCACTTTGACTCTGCCTTCCACGCCCACACAACAGAAAAGGACCGCAGCGTATTGCCTTGAGAACAGGAGGTAAGCAGAGAAATTGGCAGGTGCTCTGGTGTTTCTTCTGCACACACATTCCCTTTGTTCCGAGTCCTGTTCCCTTTTCATCTAAAAACGAATCTCTCACATGCTTGGTGAAAAATTAGGACTTTACCAGGGAAGTAAGGGTATGAACTGGTTGCAAGTTCCAGTGCCCCTGAAAACAACTGCATAATTCCTTTCAAATTTCAATCCTAAAAATCCTCCTCCCTGACATCTGGGCACTTCTACAGCCCCATCAGATTTTGGCGGGATAAATTATTTAACATCTTTGGAGCAAGTGAAGACGGAAGAAGTGCATCTGTTATTTTTAGGACACTCGGAGATAACAGCACATTTCCATTCCTGTCCGGCTGCAATGGGAAATTTTAAAGTAAAATAAACTTTGGGAGTGCAAAGCCTTTCTGAAGAAGGAGCAATTTCATTCACTCATTCATTCCTTCATCTGTTCTTGCAGTAAAAATATATAACTTAAAATGTATGATGCAACTGTCCCCACACACAATATCCAGAACTTTTTCCATGTTTGAAAACGGAAACTCTTTGCCCATTAAATAACTACTCCTTATTACCCATATGATAGGGAAAATATAGGATAAAATAGGCAGAGAGGGAAAGGATTAGGACATGAGGTCCCTGGGTGGGGAAAGATGTATTTTGGAACAATGTTGGGAGCGGCTGACCACAGCAACGCCCTCGGGCTTAAGGTCCCTTTTAAGAATGTAACAGATACCACCTCCTCCCCCTCAGGAATTTGACAAAAGACCTGACTAAAATTAAGTAGACCATAAAACCTATGACCCACAAGGAACAGGATGGCCGTAGACTACCCTTCATACAATGGAATCGAGTTGATCAGGAATGGACAACCCAGCACTTAGAGTTATCCAGCCAATAAGCATAGGACTTGAGAAGGAATGAGGGGGAAAGGATTGGGGGGAAGGGGGAGAACGACCAAAACTTTATAAAACAAGGACCCTTGCCTATAGTCAGTGGGCATTCACTTTCAAATGTCTCCTCTGTATAAAGAGAGCTTTCCTACTATTCTTTTCTTCTGATCTGATGCTCTAATAAACTTTTGCCTGCTGTTCATTTTGTGTCTACCTCTTCATTTTTCAGAGTGGCCAGACAACAAATCTCGGGCATTGTGGTAAAAAATCCTGCGACATCCACTCCCACCAACCCCTGGTAACCACGTTCTACTTTTTATCTCTATGACTTTGACTACTCTAGGGAACTATGACTTTGACTACTCTAGGGAACTCTTGTAAATGAAATCAAACAGTACGGCTGACCCTTGAACAACATGGAGTGAGGGGGTATAGCAACCCCTCCCTCACAGTCAGAACTCTGCACCTAACTTTTGACTCCTCCAAAACTTAACTACTAATAGTCTACTGTTGGCTGGAAGACTAGAAGACTTACTGAGATCATAAACCATCAATTGATACCTGTTTTGCATTTTGTATTTATTATACACCGTGTTCTTACAATAAAGTAAGCTAGAGAAAAGAAAACATGAATGAGAAAAATCTTAAAGAAGAGAAAATACATTTACTGTTTTTATAGGAAAGTATCCATGATAGGTGGACCTGCAGAGTTCAAACCCATGTAGTTCAAGAATCAACCGTCTTTCTTTTTGTGATTGGTTTATTTTACTTTGCACAATGTATTCACATTTTAGCCCTGTAGCATGTGACAGGATTTCTATCCTTTTGAAGGCTCAATAATAGTCCACTGTTAGTATATACCATGTTTTTTTCTAATATTTTTAATTTATTTTTGAGAGAGAGAGACAGTGTGAGCAGGGGAGGGTCAGAGAGAGAGGGAGACGCAGAATCCGAAGCAGGCTCCAGGCTCTGAGCTAGCTGTCAGCCCAGAGCCTGACATGGGGCTCGAATCCACCCATCACGAGATCATGACCTGAGCTGAAACAGGATGCTCAACTGCCTGAGCCACCCAGGCACCCCAGTATATACCACATTTTAAAATCTATTCCTCAGTCAATGTTCAGATACATTCCTTCTGCCCCTTGGCTATTGTGAATAGTACTGATATGAACATGAATGGGCAAGGAAATTGTAATTTCTTGACCTAGATCCTATGTTGTTCAGAAAAGAATGAGTGGATTTATGGTCTTATTAAAGGTGGACATAGGGGAGGGGGGGTACTGGTGACCCTTTGAAATGTTGGCAACGCTTGAAACTATGCCAAGACTTCTAACAATTCTGTTGTAGGTATTTTCAAACGTGTTTATTAGTTTCTCTTCAATACAAATTATTTTATTTTATTTTTTTAAGGAGCCCAACGTGGGGCTTGAACTCATGACCCTGAGATCAAGACCTCAACTGAGAGTAAGAGTCATCCATTTAATGGACTGAACCACCAGGTGCCCTGAAAACAAATTATTTTAAACTAAGTTGTTTTCTTCTTAGCCTTGATGGCAGTAGTCTTTAATGAAATATTGAGAAATGCAGCTTAAAAAATTTAGAAATATTACATTTATTAAAACCATCCAAACTATCAAATATTCAAGCGAACCATTTAATTACTAGGGAGCGAAATAGTTCCATGCTAAGATAAGCATAAAATAGCTTTTGTTGAGTGACATCTTATCTATAATCCATATTAACCTATATTGGATGTCAATTGTTTTTTTCTGAAATTCATTTTGATGCTCTTAAGTATCCAGAGTCAGTAATTACCTCTTTGCCTGCTCAATTTGATTATAATGTATTTTTAACTCCTGGGGTATTAGCCCCCTCCCTCTCGTCCCCAGCAAAATGGAAATGCAAACAGAAGAAGTAGGTGGCTTGAGCTAACATTCTTTTCCTGCCAAAAAAACAATCGTAGAAAATTTTATCTTATTAAGTGAATGTAATCCCTGTTGCAGACGGCAAGCCTCATTCCCCACTCCCATTTCAAAGGTTAATAAAAAGGCTATACTGAAGTAGGAACATTTAAAAATCCAGAACATGTTTCAAGAGCATTTAAAAGTATGAATATCATGAATAGTTTTATTCTGTCTGAAGGACTGAATCAAAAAGGATATTAAAAACATCTGGGTAGAAAAAACAGTGTGTATCTAGGGTTACATGTTTTGTAATTTTTGATCCTTATCTTCTCTTTTAGTGGTTATCAAAGAGACTAAAAGGATTTCTTAATACATATTCCCCTAAAAGAAATACTGTTTTGCCTGGGAAATGTAAAAGGCTGATAATTTTCATTTTCTTCTCATTCGTTCGCAATGATCCCTAGTTTTCTCTGGTCTTTTGGATCAACCCAGAACAAATTAATGGAAGAGATTTAGGAACCAATCATTACAAAAATGTGTTGTGCAATGTTAGATAAAACTGCATGTGTTAATCTTCAGGAAAAAATGAAGATGCCAAGGTTAGACTACATGGAGAGTGCAACTCAGAGGAAAATGGAAGTCTGCCAATGGCAGAAACATGTTGTCCAGAAAATCACTGATTGTAAAGAACATCTCCTTATATAAGCTACCAGATGTTGTTGAATTGAGTTTTGAAAAGAAAAAAGTAAAAAGCTGATGAGTCATAGGGTGCAACCACAGCTAAGCAAAGTTGAACAGCTCTTTTAATTAAAGCATGTTGTGGTATGTGTAATGTTACAGAATGAGGAAATGTTGGTTCTGTACCCAATGGAGATTTAAATTTAGGCACTGCATTCAAAATATCCTCTACACTTGCCCATTTAGAAAAACTTAGTAGCTTCATATAGTCGTAAGACTATATTGAGAATTCTGAGCAGTCGCTTCTATGAACTTCCACTTCCCCTCCTCACCCCCAAAAGCACATTGCAGAGAAATCTTTCTTTTTTAATGTCAAAGGTTAGTATTTAGTGTCTGATGAGAGAGAAAATGGAGAAAAACGCCCTCCTTATGTCAGAATCAATCTAGGTGCCCTGTTAGACCATGTCTTTTCTTTCATCTCAGTGGGAATTGTGGGGGGTGAGCCCCTCACCTCCAGAACATCTGAATTAAAGCCTAGCAGCCCCAAACTTCCACCCTCCCCCTAGATTTTTCTTTAAGCTTCTTCTTTTTTTTTTTTTTAACGAGTTTACATATTTATTTTGAAAGAGACAGAGAGAGTACAAGTGTGGGAGGGGCAGAGAGAGAGAGAGACAGAGAGACAGAGAGACAGAGAGAGAGAGACAGAGACAGAGACAGAATCCTAAGCAAGCTTCATGCTGTCAGCACAGAGCCCAACTCAGATCTCAAACCCACAAAACCATGAGATCATGACCTGAGCCAAAACCAAAAGTCAGACGCTTAACCAACTGAGCCACCCAGGCGCCCCTGCAAGCTTCTTTGTTCTATCTTTAGAAACCCAATCCCACCTTTCTTCTTTGCAATTTTTTTTTGCTGTCTCCTTATGTTCTACATTTACATTATCCCCAGAACTAGGGCTGGCACTCTAGAAGTCCAGTTGGTTCTTTGGTCAATAGGACCAAGTAGCTTTATTAGCCCCACTTCATGCAACCAACAGATATTTGTCAACTGCCCATTGTGCACCTACTGTGTAGGCACTGGTGACAGATTAGATGACACGGTTCCTGCTCTTTCCATCATTTATGCAGATGTCTCCAGAGTTGTGTGTTCCTATCTCCAGATGGATACACATGATTCATTCAGTGGGCAGGAAACACTAAACCTTCTATTTATTTCTATTTGCAACCTAAAAATAAGAAACTAAACCCTACTAGCATTTACCGTATGGACTGTCATGGGAGCCTTCACATGGCCCATAGGTCAGATGTCACATTGCAGGTACGGTATTTAAAATTGCCTGAGCCTATAAGGTTAAAGGGTTGAAAGTAGAGTGTGCATGTCACACATAATATATTTCTGATGGGATTGAGTTGAGATTGTAGTACCTACAGACTACCTACCTAGTTTGATTTTCTCTCTCAGCTTTATTTAAGTATAACTCATATGCAATAGACTTCCCATAAACATATACAATGTGCTCGTTAACATATGTATATACCTGTGAAATCATTACTGCCATCAAGATAATTCAATGCTGACAAAAGTTTCCTGTTGTGCCTCTGTCATCTCCTGTCACCCTCCTTGATCTTGTTCCCTAGTCCTCTCTCTCCACGCAACTACTATTCTACTTTCTGTCATTATACATTGCTTGCCATTTCCTTGAATTTTCTGTAAAAGTATCACATAGTATTTTTTCTTTTCTTTTCTTTTCTTTTCCTTTTGTCTGGCATTTTTCACTCAGCATAATTATTTTGAGCTTCATCCATGCTTTAATATCTATCAGTAGGTCATTCTCCTTTGTTATGGAGTGGCATTCTAATTGTGTGGATGTACTGCATTTCCTTTATTCATCTACTGATGGACATTTGAAACATTTCCAGTTTGGGCTGTTCTGAATAAAGCAGCTATAAACATTCATGTGTCCTTTTCTAGACATACATTTTCCTTTCTTTTTGGAAACAACTAGAAGTGGGATAGCTGCATCGTATGGTAAGTGTATAACTTTTTATGAAATAACCATATTCACTTCCAAAGTGGTTGTATCATTGTAAATTCCCACCTGCAGTGCATGAGACCAATTTTCCAAATCCATGATAATAAATGTGATCCCCCTTTTCCAGTTACTGATTTAAAACCATTCTCTTTTCTTTTTAAAAAAATTTTTTGAGAGACGGAGAGAGAGAGAGAGAGCATGTGTACACCTGAGCAGGGGAGGGGCAGAGAGAGAGAGGGAGAGAGAATCTTAAGCACACTCTTCACTCAGTGTGGAGCTGGACATGGGGCTTGATCTCACGACCACGAGATCATGACCTGAGTTGAAATCAAATGTTGGATGCTTAACCAACCAAGCCACCCAGGCTCTCCTTTGTAAATATACGTGTTTAAGGCTACAAAATTTCCCTAAACATTGCTGAAGCTGCATTCCACAAACTTTGATATATTGTAGTTCCATTTTCATTCTGTTGAAAATATTTTATTATTTTTCTCTCCATCTCTTATTTGACCCAGAGTTTTAGAACTCTGTTGGTTTCTAAATACTTTGAGATTTTTAAGAGATAAGTCATCCTGTTATTAAAGATTTCTAATTTTACTCCCTTGAAGCCAGAGAACACATTTTGTATAATTTGAATCCTTTAAAATTTTTGTGACTTACCTTATATCATAGAATATAGTATATTTTGGTAAATGGACTAACTGCCTTTGAAAATAATGTGTATTCTGTTGTTGGGTTGTGTGCCCTATACATATCAGTCAGGTTGGAGCACCTGAGTGGCTCAGTTGGTTGAGTATCGGCTCTTGAATTCCATTCAGGTCATGATTCCAGGGTTATGGGATGGAACCCCATGATGGGCTTCAGACTGAGCATGGAGCCTGCTTGAGATTCTGTCTCTCCCTCCTTCAGCCTCTCTCCCCTGCTCATGTGCCTACTCTCTCTCTCTAAAATAAAAAAGTAAATTTAAGTATCAATCAATAGTGTTGATTGACCAATTCGACGCTACTATATCCTTACTGATTTTACCTCTACTTGTTCTCACAGTTATTTAAAGAGAGGTGCTGAAACTGCTCTCTCAAATCATCGATTTGCCTGTTTTTCCCTGCAGTTCTCAGGTTTTGATGTACGTATTTTGAAGTTCTGTTATTGTGCGCGTAAGCATTTAAGCTTGCCATGCTTACTTGATAAACTGACTGCTTTATCATCATCATCATCAAATATATTTTTTATCTTTGGTAAATTTCTTTGCTCTGAAGTCTACTTTGTTTGATATTAATGTAGTCATTTCAGCTGTCTTTTGATCAGTATCAGTGGGCTCTTTGTTCATACTTACACCTTGAACTTCTCTGTGTCTTTATATTTAAAATTAGTTTCTGATAGGCAGTTGGGCCTTGGATTTTTATCCAATCTGGCAATCTATTCCTTTTAATTAGGGTGTGTAGGCCAAGGGGTGGTGAACTACACATCCTGGACTACATGCTATTTTTGCAAATGAAGTTTTATTGGAACACACATCCAATTACTCATTTAGATGTTGTCAGTGGTTGATTTTGCACTTGAAGGTAGAGATGACTCATTACTCCCAAATCCATACAGCCAAAAAGGATAAAATATTTACTATCTGGACATTAATAGAAAAAAAACTTTACCCCTTCCTTAGGCTCTTTCCATTTGATGTGATTATTGACATGTTAGGTTTAAGGCTATCAAGCTGTTGCTGTTGTTGTTGCTTAGTCTCACTTCGTCAAGAGTGTTTCTATGACCAAACTCCCACCTGGTCCTGGTCCTGGGCTTTCTTACCTTCCTTCCACCTCACAAGCCAATAAAAATAAAATACAAGGTTCAGCGAGTTTGGCAAATACCTCTGCATTAGTTTGGGTTGTCTAAAAACTGATACCACGATGAGATTAAACATACAAGAAATCTATAATAGAACATTCCCATGAAAGAAAGTGGGGAGGGAGCTGGAAGAAGCTGGAAAGGGTGGAAGCATCTTAGACTGTTGTCTGGTTCTAAGGAAATCCCGCAAGACCATCAGAGAGTCTTGGGGACAAAAATGCCTGACAAAGGACTCCCATGTTTTCTAGGAACAGACCTGGCTTAGTGAGCCTGCTGTGCTCAGTCACTGACCAAGAGCAGTGAGTGGGAAGAGTGGCTGGAGGGCAGGTGCAGTGATGGATTGCAGGGTAGACACCCCTAGTCCCTGAAGCCCAGGCTCCCTGCTGTTGGAGGTCTGAGGCTCATTCTCATGGCCAACCTAGTCTTTAGATGAAAGTTGGCTTTAGGAAACTTATCTGTCTGGTTTTCTGCTTTTACTCAAGTTTTGACTTCTGAGTATTTTGTATTTTTTTTTTTATGACCGTTCATGAATGCATTCAAAATGACTTAAAGATTTTTTTACCCTGAAATTTTTATTGTTTTCTGCAAGTGGGTGAGTCAGGGTATCTAAACTTTGTTAAGTCTAGATACCGAATTATCTCATTCATTATTTCATAATATCTACTTTCATGTATATATATTTAAAGTGTTTATTTATTTTTGAGGGACAGAGAGACAGAGTGTGAACAGGAGAGGGGCAGTGAAATGGAAACAGAATCTGAAGCAGGTTCCAGGCTGAGCTGTTAGCACACATTCTGAAGTGGGACTCAAACTCACAAACCATGAGATCCTGACCTGAGCTGAGGTCGGATGCTTAACCAACTGAGCCACCCAGGCACCCCAACTTTTGTATATATATTTATAATGAACACATTATAGTCATCAATTTATATGTAAAGTCTTGTTCAGGGACCAAAAGGTGATAAGCAAGCATGGATTGCTGGACCCCTCCCCTCAAATAAGCCCTAGAGAAAGTATGAAGTGAGAAGAGTAGTATGGGTTCTATCAATTAACAACAACAGCCACTGAGGTAACTGGAGGAATAGGAGGCTGAGTTCAATTGATGGATATGAGAGGTGGGTAAATAAAGCCTAGAGGAGGAGTAGGGAACAGGGGAGTGGCTGGAGGCGGCAAGACAGTGTGGTTGGAAGATGGCTTTGTCTCTGCCTTGTCCCTCAACCCCATTGTCCTGGCCCTCCACCACAGAACAATCGCAATATCCAGCTCACAGAAAGCCACAGCACTGGGGAATGGATGAAAACAAACATGAATTGAGCAGCCAACCTCACGCATTCACTCTGGGAAGTGAGGGAAACTTTCCCTGTAAACCCCTAGGACTGTGGGTTATAACCTAAGGAGATTGCTTTCTGTCAGTTCTGCCTCTTCTGAGCAGTTGAAATGGAAAACTCTTGCAAAACCAAGGGCATGCCTGCAGGAATGGTGGTAAATAGGAGTTCTCAACAGTGGTTTTGTGGTATCTGAGATGATCTTTTTCCCTTGCCTTCAATTCACTTGATTGAGCACAGACTAGGCTTTGACCTTCTGCAGTACACATTACCAGCCAAAGTTGTTGATCTATCCAGGGTGATATGAAGTCACAAGCCAAAATAACTAGATACCCAAAGAATACAATGATCACAATGGGGAAGCAAGGCTGAACAACAGTTACCATCTGAAGCAGAATTACTGAACTACATGCACCTGAGCTTTAATTTTTTTTTAAGTTTTATTTACTTATTTATTTTGAGAGAGACAGGGGAGGGGCAGAGAGAAGGAGAGAGAGAGAGAGAGAGAGAGAAAGAGAGAGAATCCCAAGCAGGCTGTATACCATCAGTGCGGAGCTGATGCAGGGCTCAAACCCATGAACCGTAAGATCGTGACCTAATCTGAAATCAGAAGTCAGACCCTCAACTAACTGAGCCATCCCGGCGCCCCTAAAGGAAACATAAAAAGTTTACCTTAGGAGACGAGGAAAGATAATGGGTGACAGGAATTCAATAAAAGAAGCCATTAGTAAAGCCCAAGTGGAAATATTAGATAGGAAAAATATAATAGTTGCAATAAAAAAACACAATAAATCAGAAGGACAGCCAGATGGATATGACTGAAACATGCATCAGTGAGTTGCAAGATCATATGGAACAGCTTTCGTAGAATGTAGCAGAAAACAATAGAGTTAAAATATAAAAGTCAGTGAGTGGCTAAGATTGAGGTAAACATGCTTATGTTTCTCAAGAGTAGAACCTCTGGGAAGGAATAAAAGAAAAGGAGGAAATAGTTGAAGAAATAATGACAAGGAATTTCCCAGAACTGAAGGAAGAGATGAAAGTCCACTGATTAAAATGTTTGACAGCGCCCAACAGGAGGGAAAGTAACAAGTTTCTTAAATTGCTTCCAGAGAGCAAAAGCAGATTCTTTTCAAAGAAACAATGACCAGATAGACATCCCGCTCCCAAGAGCAATAGAGGATGTGAGATCAACGAATAATGTGTGCTATATCTTGAAAGGAAATCATCTGAAACCTATACTTCCATATCCAGCCAAATTTTCATTCAAATATGAGAACACAATAAAAAATATTCACAGCCATACAAAGGCTTAGAAGGCTTATCATTTAAAGAAACACATTGAAAACATGTTTGAAAGTAGTACCTCATTAAGAAGAGAAACAAAACCAGGAAACAATAAAAGTGGTCCAGTACCTTGGCAAAATTTATGTTGTCTTAAAAAATAGCTAGAATCAAAAAATTAAAGAAAGGAACTTAGAGCTTAAACCCTAAACCAGAGCAGCATGGTCGTTGTTGTGGGAGAATAGATACAAGATTTTAAAAATCATGAACATGAGCATGGGTCTTAGTAACCTAAGTCAATTACCATGATAACAAAAGTAGGTTATATAACTTTCAAACCAGTGTAAGAAAGAAATCTATCCAATGACGTTTCAAGAAATTCAAGAAAAAGAGAAAAAAGAAACAAAAAGTACTGTGCATGAAAAATAGGGTATAAGATGACAGAAGGCAAGTTAGAATACACCAGTGTTTATAATAATGATACTTAGAGTGAAATCTGAAATTTTAAAGGTATTTATAAGGAAGCAAAAAGGTTAAAAACTAAAAATTCTAGGGGCACCTGGTGGCTCAGTTGGTTAAGCATCCAACTTCAGCTCAGGTCATGATCTCTGTGGTTCGTGGGGTTGAACCCTGCATGGGTGCTGCATTCACAGCTTGGAGCCTGACTCCTACTTTGGATTCTGTGTGTCCCTCTCTCTGCCCCTCTCTGCTTGTACTCTGTCTTTGTCTCTGTCTCTCTCTCAAAAATAAAAAATAAACATTAAAAAATTTTTTAAATACTCCAAATTGAAAATTCTAATAATTTAACTCAAATAATTCAGCCCAGTTCTTTTTTTGAACAATAAGCTAAGAACAGAAATAAAGTAGAACATAACAGAATAGAAGGCTATCATATCAGATTTCTTAGAATAAAAGTCTGCAAACTTTTTTTTGTAAAAGGCTAGCTAATAAATATATTTGGATTGGCTTGTTACATAAGGATGGTTATTGAATTTTTTCTTCCTTCCTTTTTTCCTTCCTTCCTTCCTTCCCTTCCCATCCTTTCCCTCCCTCCTTTCTCCCTCCACTCCTTCCTCTCACCTCCCTTCTCCATCCCCTCCCCTCCCTCCTTGCCTCCCTTCCTTCTGTTCCCTCTTTCTTTCCTCCCTTCTTCCCTCC
>NC_043709.1:122508546-122551057 GCF_006229205.1 Suricata suricatta
CCTTCCTTCCTTCCTTCCTTCCTTCCTTCCTCCGTCCCTTCTTCCTTCCTCCCTTCTTCCCTCCCTCCCTTCTTCCTTCCTTCCTTCCTTCCTCCCTCCCTTCTTCCTTCCTTCCTTCCTTCCTTCCTTCCTTCCTTCCTTCCTTCCTTCCCTCCTTCCTTCCTTCCCGCTCTTTCTTTCTTTCTTCTTTTATTTTTACAATCCCACACAAAAGAAACAACACTCTTAGCTTGCAGGTCATATCAAAACAGGCTGTGGGCTGGATTTGGCCTGTGGTTCGTACTTTGCCCATCCTGTTCTAGAAGCAGAGACTGAGAGAATGATTCAGGCACACTTATTCTTAGGTGTTGTATTGAGGGAGTGCTCTGAGGAGGAAAGGAGAGAAGAGAGCAGGCCAAGACAGAGGAAGCTAAGCAAGGGTGTGGAGGGCTTCCGCTCCATCCCACAGGGACTTCTAGGGCATGACTTGCACCCGAAGTTGCACTTGGGCTTTCGTGGTGCTCACAGGTCTGCAAGCCATTCATTGGGTGGATTACCTTGGGGAGCGTGTGTGCCTCCAGGAAACAGGGAAGGGGACTCTGGGGGCTGTAGCAGCCAATACTCACGAAATCTGAAGGATGGGTACATCAGCCTAGAAAAGAAAATCCACTAGAAGAACATTAACAAAATTAAAGTGGTTTCTTTGGTAGGGGGGAGGGGGAGAAGAACATATTAGAAGCAAATAAAATATGGAACAAAAAGAAATGACTATATACACGGGGAGATTTTTAAAGTAGTAACAATTTCAATACACAGAGAACCCCTATTTTATGCAAGTTGTTTGAGAAAATGGAAGAAAAGTAAAAGCTGATGTTGCTCTTTTGAAGCTACAATAATCCTGATTCTGAAACCACATAAAAAAGAATAGAAGAAAATTATCAGACCATTTCATATTTGAATGTAGATGCATACAAATAATAGCTAATGAAATTCAGTTGCATAATTACCCAGAGGTCAGTACGTGGGGCTGAAAATTCCAGCTCTCCAGTTACTGGCCTTTCTGGTGACCAGCCCCATCCTGAGGCTCTCTAGAGGGGGTCCTACTTTAGGTCACCTCTTTTGCATAAATTCAGGTATGATAAAAGGGGTTTGTTAAGAGCAGCAGAAGTCCTGTCCCCACTTTGAAGTTCCCAGGGTTTTAGGCGCTCTGTGCCAGGAGCCAGGAATGAAGACCAAGCATATTTCTTTTTCTAGCACACTGTTCTTCCTTGTCCCTTTCTGCCTGTCACCTGTAAATCTGTAGACACACTTTCTACATTGTCCATGAACTCAAACCTGGGTACTGGGTACTGACTCGGCAGTCTAATAGCACTGGCTCAAGTTCATGGTTTTTTTTTTTTTAATGTTTTTTATTCATTTTTGAGAGACAGAGAAAGCGCAAGCAGGGGAGGGTCAGAGAGAGAGGGAAACACAGAATCTGAAGCAGGCTCCAGGCTCTGAGCTAGCTATCAGCACAGAGCCTGATGCGAGGCCTGAAACCAAGAACTGCAAGATCATGACCTGAGCTAAATTTGGACACTTAACCGACTGAGCCACCCAGGGGCCCCTCAACTTCATGTTCTGATCAAAGCTCTGTGACCCTGGGCAAGTGCTTTAATCTCTTTACTATTCATTTCCTTATCCCTAACATGGAGATGCCAATTCATACCTCTGCGTTTCATGCTAAATATTAAACGGAGTTATTGTCAAGTTTTTGTATAGCACCTGGTCCACAAGCAGATTGTGGACTAGATCTTTCGTGTAATGTCAACACTTGGCCTGGGCTCCAGGCTTTCATGACGCCTCTTGTTATGCTCATGATATATCTCTTTTAAATACAACTCTACCGATTCACGCAGTCCCCCAGCAGCTACGCAGTATAAGTCATTTTCTCAGGCTATTGATGAGTATTCTTCACACTGCACAACCAAAAGCCTTGTTAAAATAAAGATAAGACAAGTTACATCGCTTCCCTTTTCCAGTCAACCAGCCCTGTCATTCAATATTAGATTAGATAAATCAGACAGAGCATTCTTCATTGTAAAGCCCTGTTGGTTAGCACTCAGTAATTTGTTGTTTTAAAACTGCTTTTTAATTGATTTGGTGAGTACTATTTCCAGCATAATGTTATATGTATATCAGTTTCTTGGCCAAATTATAGAGCAATTTCTTCATATAAAAATGGAATGACTTCTAAAGTTTCAGCATGGATTTGCATTTACCTTCGCAAGCAAGAACTATTTTGCTCTGGTTTTTATATTTCAACCTTAAGCACCTTAATAGAAATAAAACTGTTCTTTCAAAGTCTTCTTAATCTGTTCCAAACACGATCAGTGGGAAAACATGTATTTCTACCCTTATAGTCAAGGTGGGCTCCTCTCTGGTGTTCTTTTAAGCATCTATTTTCCCCATGTGGTTAGGTAGCCGTATTCTGTCATTCTTAAAAAATCTATGCAAGCAGGCATGTTTTCAGTTACGCTAAGGACCACTAAATACTCAGCTTCGTCACTAATCTCATTAGTGGAAACTGCAGGGCAATACTGGCCCGTGGCAGATTTCATCTTCAGTGCTCTGACAATGGCCAGAGCAGTGTACGTCCACGATCTTCTCCTAATGTTCTTCCCGCCAGTGATGGCAGTCTACACTCCCTCCCCCTGAACCTAGACAAGTCTTTGCAACTGCTTTGACTAACAGAATGTGGTGAGCCTGTCATTCAAGGCACAATATGGTTTCCACCTGCTTCTGTCTCTGGCTGTCTGCACTTGCCTTTGGAACCCAGCGGCCATGTTGTGAGGAAGTTCAAACCATGTGGAAAGACCACACGGAAAAAGTCCAACTGACAGGCTCAGTCAGCTAAGGTTCTAGCTAGCAGCCAACCTCAACCCCCAGGCTGGACTTCAGATCAGAGCTACCCATAGAACTTTCTGTGATTGTGGAAATTTTCTATGTTTGAGCTGTCTCATTTGGTAACTGACTATCCCATGGGGCTATTGAGCAACTGTGATGTAGCTAATTTGAATGAGGAAGTGGACAATAAATTTTAGTTAATTTGAATTTAAACAACTACATGTGGCTAATGGCTGCCACATTGGGCTGTTTAGCTTCATCTGGTTGTACCGCTCAGCCTTTGAATCTTTCCGTGAAAGCAAAAGACATCATGGAGAAGAAACAAATCATCACCATGGTACCCTCCCCATATTCTTAATTCTCATTAGCCCTGAGGAATAATAGTTATCGTTAGTTTAAGCTACTCAGTTTTGGAGTGGTCTGTTACAGAGTAATCAATAATGAATACACCGTTTCTACTGTTTTGTTCTCTTGTTTTTTGTTTTCCCTGGTTAATAAAAATGCACAAGTTTTTCCCATCTTTTAAAAGCCCTCTAGCTATGGGTTTATGTCTCTGATCTTCATGGCCAGGTTTCTTGAATGAGTCGTCTCCACTTACCATCCTTGGTCACAGCTTATTCACTGCTCAACACCCATTAGGCTCTGGATCCAAAAAGGTCATGGTAACATCAGTTCAGGCTGCTTCTCTCATGTAGAAAATGCAGGAGGAAAGGGCTATGCGTGGCCCTTATTGAAATGGGAATGGCCGGTCTGCCCCGCGGTGTGGTCCAAAGGCTGCCATGAAAACAGCTCTTTCAGTCTTTGTCTCCTTTTCTCTACAGGGTTCAGAACCAGCCATGGGGTATGGCTGTGCCAAGAAACAAAGCAGTTCTGTCCATGTACACCTTCCGCCCTTCCTCTGCACACACCTCAGGAGCAACACACAAACCTCTCTTCCACAATCCCCATTTTCTGTTCCTGAAACTAGCCTGCCCGCGAGCCCTCAACAATCATCTGGGGATCCCAAAGGAACTTTATGATAGCCAAGTAAGTACAACTCCCAAATGCTATTTTTGCCAAAAGTAGCCAGACATCTGGGTGGGGAATGTGAGTTAGGGTTTTGATTTCCTAGAACATACAACCTCAATTACTAAAGTGAGGAAATATGTCCATAATACCAGTTCTCTAGAAGTGGGCTAGGACACCTTCTCTCTCCATTGAAAAAACACAAGTTCTTCCCATGGGAGACTGAAAAAATGCCTCCTTGTGCTCTGAAAGGTTTTTTTTTTTTTTAATAGTCTCAGAAGGCTGGAAACGTGGCAAACTACGTTATATCCAAAGACATCCAAAGGTTCAACAAGTTACATCAAGATTTGACTATTTGCAGTTCACGTTGGGAGTGCATTGTTCAATATGTGATACATTCCAATCCAGTAAGAAAGAAACACCTTCTAATGAAGGGTTCTAATTGGTTTGCAATACCCCAAAGTATTACTGATTATGTTGCTGTATTTCTGTAGTAAAAGTATTACTAATTATTGTAACTGAATCCACATAAACCATATCACACACTTCTTCTCCCCCTACTAATCAGCTTTGGAAGTAAATAAATGCATTGGCTGCTAATCAAGTTATAAACTTTCACATTTTGGGTCTAGTTGAAAAAACTCAGTGGTATTAAATAGAGTAGAATTTTGCAAGAGAAAAGGAAGTGCTATTTTTCCCAAGATGACATTCTTGGATAGCACTGTCAAAATACTGTCTGATAGGAAAAAATTGCAAGAATGATTAAACTTCTTGTGTATTTAATGGATATTTCTTTTTGAGCATTAACTAGCACAAGTCCTTCACAAAATCTTGTGAAGTAGATCAATTTCCTTTTAATTTAAATAAGCATACAATCCTCAAAAATTATACTGATGTTTATTAAAATTCAACGTTTTAAAGGAAATAGTTTAATAAATATTATGGATAATTTTACCTTCACAATCTAATGTATCTGGGTTTTTTTTTTCTAGGTCTTCCGATATAAATGTGGTATAGTGGAAATTGTGTTTAGAACATTGATTTGATCGTTCCAGAAACTGGCTATTTGGAATTATTAATCTCTAACTTGGATACATGCAACAAAGCTAAAAGGAATTCCCTTTGCTGGTTTCTCACTTGGGATATCTGGGTGTGGTTTATTTTCTTCTCTGACTGAAACAAAGATATTCAGGAAAATCTTTTACAGCTAAAATTCTTTGTCTCACAAACAAGCTTAAGGAGGGGAGAAAAAACAGTAGATCAAGTCTGCCTTCATCGTTTGCTTATCCTGGTGCATATATTGGATTTTTTCCAGGTTCCCAAAAATAAAACGACAGGAAAGACATACGCAGTAGTATATTTAAGCTACTGGCTCACACACATTTTAATGGCTGAAAGTATATTTAAAAAAATGAAGGCGGAAGAAAAACAGTAAGCAGTTATGAAATGTAACAAGGTTTCTTATTCTTTATTAGTTTAAAGGAAGCTAGAACCCGATAACAATATGCCACATATGGTTCAGAACCAAACAAAGGCTGCTTCATTATTTATTTTGCATTTTATCCTTTTAGGAAGTGAGGGGGGAGAAAAGCTCTATTGGCACTTGAGTTTATTTTCAATTAAAATCCCCATAAATTAGAAAACATCTCGTAAAACACTAGAAATGGAAAAAAATATTACTCAGAAAAAACTTGAAGTCTGCTTGTTTCCTGTACTGCTGTGGGTCATTCGATAAGTCTTATTAGATCCCTCAAAAAAAAAATTCAACCTCTGTGTTCATATTGATGATAATATACATGTCTTGTCCTTCGATGCAAATAAGAGGAAAAACTCATACTTGTTTAGTTTCGAGAATTGAACCCACCCCTCCAATGCTGCCATTTGCCACATGAATAAAAGGATGCAGCTTGGAAACGAGAGTCTTGCTGTCATTGTATTTTTTTCTAATTAAAATTCAGAGTATTAAACACAGTTGAGTACATCCATGCATACATGACATACCGTTATCACGTACTGGAACCTCCGATCCAGAGCACTGAGCAGAGGCTCAACTCATAACATCATTAAGATTCATTATACGCTACAGTTCAAAAAGGGTTTGTCAAAGCAAATAGTAATGGCTTGCCAGAAATGCACAAACAGAAATTTATATTAAATTGTCCCTTCCCTCGTTTTTAAGTATGGGACTCTATTGCATTCCCAGTATGTGGGTTCAGAGCTTAAATTAAAAGGCTTACCGTCTCTTCCGATTGCAAAACATTACCAACATGGAATCTCTTTAAAACATTAGCTGAAAAATATTTGAATAACTGGGTGAGGGTATAGTAATCAAGCATAATGACTGCATTGAAAGAAAACAAAAAGGAAAGTTCAGGAGTGTGAAGGTAGATAGAACTCATGAGTCACCAGGCGGAATATTTAATTTGGAACAAGCCAAATAAAAGCGTTTTTTTTTTTTTTCCTTAAGAACCTTTGGTGCTCTTTATGGTATAAGCTCTGAAAAGAAAGCTCTCTCATGAAAACATTTTTTTCCCTGCATATCCTGCCGCGAGAAGATGCCTGGTGAGACAGACTTCACATGCCGGCCTTCCGACTGTAGCCGTAAGGATAATGCTATCCGGAGATTTGACGGTGAGAATGTACTTCTTTAGACTCGATACTTTTCCTTCCCATGTTCATTGATCACACATATGTGCTGAAACAATAAAGGATTGAAATGCATCGGTTTCTTAACAAAATATGAGGTGCAGTAAATGTAATGCAGTAATAACAGAAAGTCATCTTGTAATTGGTTATTTTTCATTCGAATATATGTGTACATTTATGTGTGTGTGTGTGTGTGTGTGTGTGTGTGTGTGTGGTGTGGGTGTGTATACACACACACACACATATATGTGTGTATATATATGTATGTGTATGTATATATATGTATGTATATGTATATATATATGTATGTAAAATCTAAAGAGACCTATTTGAATGCCTGGAAGTTTCCTTGTTGTTCTGGTTTTTGAGCCCTGTTCTGAATGTGGCTCCCTAGGTCTGTAACAACCAGAAATGTGGACAGAGAGGCATGGGTAGCCATGGTGGAATAGAAGTCTCCACCTGGTCAAATTACAGGCTCTAGGGAGAATGCAGAAACAGTCATGGTAAACCCAACACTGACCTTATTTGATCCTTTTTAGGTGGCAAGAGATGTGTCAGGAACATGACAATATTCCTGAAAACAGGATAATGAAGTAGCTCACAGAGTCAAAAGAAAAGCTAAGCAATGAAGCAACTGGAAGGCGGGAATGAGGTAACTCCTGGCCCCAGCCCATGGTGCTTGTGGATTTTCTCTCTGGAGCCCCATTATTCAGTGGCAGAAAGCCAAAACCCCTTGATTTCTGTGACTTTTGGTTTAAATTTCTAATTCTTAGGAGCGAGACATGATTGGTCCACTTTGGGTAGGATGCCTACCTCTAGATCATTCAACATGGGTCACGGTCACCCAACTGGGGGTCTACACTGGGGGTCCATGTACATATGTTGAAGCCACTTCTCCAAAAGGGCAATAGTTATGAACTGCATGCAACTGTAATTGGGATTATTAATGCAAATTACCCAGAATATTCCTGACACAGAAGATACTCAGTAAGTGGCAGCCATCATTACTATTATTTCAACAATGTATTAAGTTGACATTAACTGTTCAGTTCTTGTGAGAAGGAGAGTAGGGGTTTGCGAGCATGACTTACATTCAGATCTCTGAAGTATTCATTGTAATCTAAGGCATAGCCCACCACAAACAGATTTGGAATCTCAAATCCAACATCTGAATAGAGAGAAGGGGGGGGAAAGGAATAAAATTTAGATAACGTAAGTAGGTAAGCCACCATAAGCTCTTGCTGGCACTTAAACTGCGAGGATCTTTCATTTAAGCAGAAGCAAGTGGGGGAAAATGATAAGCAATGTATAGGATGAGCCCAAAGGGACTGGACAAGAATGACCAGCTAGGGAGATAAAGCAAACAAGCAAACATACTAGGAAGAATGGCTGCATTCCTACCACCCAGAGCTGAGTAAGGGCTCGGCCAGCCCGGTGGATAACAAGAAGTATGCATGGGTTAGTCATGTAGCCCCACTGTTTCAAAGCGAGCAGTATGCAGCGATATAATGCCAGAGGAAACACTTTGGAAGCATAAAGTGCAGTTCACACAGAAGGTATTCCAATACTGTGATATGCGACTAAGTGCATGGACTTTGGCTACTGGAAAGCGCTCCCCCCACTGCGCTCAAAGTCCTCAGCTTGACAAAGGGTTGGAAAGCAAAACGTGGGAGACAACACGAAAGGAAGTAGGATTGTTCCCTTTGAGAAAGAGAACGCTAAGGGTTGTTCTAACATGAGTCTTTGAATCCAGGATGCAGATGATATTAATTAGCTCTCTATCTCTATTGAGGCAAGAATGGCAGTAAATGGATTTAAATGCAATATGAAGTACTTAGGCTAACCAAGGGAAAAATTTATTGAAAGGGAGATGATTTTTATTGAAAAGGATCCTTAAGCAACAGACGGTAGCTCTCCTTCAGAGGTTTTGAAACAGAACAAATGTGCCTATGGTCCAATGATTTTTTTAAACTCTTTCCAGTTGTTTTTTAAAAATCTGTTTATTACCACATTGCAGACGAAACATGTACTTGCTTACTCTTATGAAGTTGTACTTTGATATAGCTAATGGTCTCACAGCATGGAGAAAGTTATCCTTCTGGTGAACTAACTAACTATCCTTCTGGTGAACAAACTAACCAACTAACTAACCTACACTACCATTTTGATCCTATTGACCAGATATGTTTTTATATGGAGAAAGCAACTGGTTCCTGCTTGCAGAAAGTGCCAGAGGGGAGAGGCTTACTTTCTAGACGACTGAATTACATGTCACTGATAGAAAGCTCAGTTGGTCCTTCCAAACTGTAGGTTGCTTGAAAAAAAAGACTCAAAGAGGAGAAGCAAGAGCAGAAGATGTCAGAACACATAAATGATGTCATCGAGCCTATGGGAAAGCATCCATTATGAGAAAGGAAGCAAAAGTACCAAGCTTCAGAAATCCAGGAAGGGGAAACAGAGATTCTGAACCAGCTGAAAGGATATTAGAAAATCTCAGAGAACCCTGGTTGTAACTACAATAATGACTTTACAGTGACCAATGCAGTCTCCACCGTAGGCATGGCAACCGGGCCTGGGAGAAGCCAGTTCAGAAGGCCAAGCCTTCAGAGCTGTCATGGGATGAAAGAAGGACATTGGGTCAGTAGATCAGGGGGACAGTGAAGAGTCAGAGTGACCTATCTCTAGCTGGTAAATGGGTGCAGTCCTATAGTTCTATCTACTCACAGATGTAGTGCAAGGGGAAGGGCAGTGTCTAGAACCAAACTGCCTGCGTGCAGTACCGACTCTACTCTTACAGCAGCGTGACCTGGGAAAGCTGTTTAACGTTGTGGTGTCCAAGGGCGCCTGGGTGGCTTAGTCGGTTAAGTGGCTGGCTTCAGCTCAGGTCATGATCTCACAGTTCGTGGGTTCGAGCCCCAAGTCGGGCTCTGTGCTGACAGCTCAGAGCCCGGAGCCTGCTTCAGATTCTGTGTCTCCCTCTCTCTCTGACCCTCCCCTGCTCATGCTGTCTCTCTCTGTCTCTCAAAAATAAATAAAAAGACATAAAAAAATAAAAAAATTTAACCTTGTTGTGTCCAATTTCCTCATCCATAAAATGGGCATAACAATAACATCTACTTTAGAGGAATGTTGTGAGGATTACAGGTGTTGCTTTCTGTGTAGCTCTTAGAAGGGTATGATCTCATTAGTGTTACCTGCTACTATTTTATCGATGTGGTTGCCATAAATGACACATGAAAAATCTGTAATTAGTTGGATATGTCTGAAGTGGATGTCTTTCAACTTCGGGTAAAATCTTATCTATACGGTATCTTACATGACATCCTTAAAGATTTCTGATTACTCACTTTGCCTAACTTTACTGCATGCAGATTATACTCCCCAAGCCAGTGACTGGACAGAAACACCTGCTCAGAACTGGTTCTGGGTCTCTCTGCCCAGAACCAATGTCTAGATGTAACAAATCCAGCAGAGGAATTAAACTTGTTTTTAGAAAAAAGAGTCCCTGGTGAAGTGTCATTGGCATGCTCCCCATCCTTAGTGTGCCTCTCTTGCTCTGATGTTTTTTCAGCTTGCCGATGAGAACTGTAGCCAAATTATCCAGGGGCTTTCGAGCAAAGTAAGTTCAAAAAATCAAGCTGAAGTCTGCCTAGGCAAGTGAAAAAAAAATGGCCTCTCGTGTTAGAAAAATAAATAATCAAGCTGCTTGTTTATTCTTCCTGGCGTCGGAACTCATCGTGTTATGGGGGGGCGGGTAGCAAAGTGCCCTAGCTAAGGAAAGGCCTCCACAACACATGTCTGAAGGCAAGTGTAAGAGGGCATCTGGAGCTATCTGCTCTGCTAATTCTCTGTGTTACTGAACTTGTCTTCGGAGGCGATGGGAGGTGTCGCAGATTTCCCCTCCTGTGTGCTAAACTTCAGGCTTGCTGAAGGTCGGCATTGTGCACTGCCTGGTGACAGTTCTTGGAGACAGAATGAGAATCCGACGCCTCTGCAGTGCCTTCCCTGTGTCTGACTGATGGGGCAGTGGCGGAGGCAAGAGCCCTGTGTGCCAGCCAGTCTGATGGGGTCAAGTCTCCCTCTCCCTGCTGCAACCCATTAGCTGAGTTCTTTGGCTTTAAGGTGCTGGGAAAACCTAGAACTAAAAATATGCAACGCACACCACGGAGTTCTGTGAACAAACACAAACTGGAAAATTAAAAACTCTTGTTGTAAAGGGTTCTTTCCTCCCGGCAAGGCTGGGGAGGCCTCGGGAGATTTGTGGGACTATCCAACCATAACAGTTTCCACCTCACATGGAATGCTGGCGTAAAGGAAACAGAGATTCTTAAACGTGAAGCACCATCACCAGCCAACCCATCAACCAAAAAACCCAGAAAGACTCACAGTCGGGTCTGAAGCCATCACTTCTAGGTGTTCTCTTCACCAACAAACTACCGTGGAAAAAAAAAACAAAAACGGTGTTTAGTGATCCAGATATAACTTCTGTGAATTACAAATAGAATTGACCATCGTTAAAATATGTATTTTCCCCCTGGAGCAAGTGGGGCACCATCACAGCCCTCTGATTCATGCTCCTGCTACCCCGGCACCACATCAGTGATTCTAGATAAAAGGGAGGGGGCACCGGCACCAGGCTCAGCCAGCTGCGCCTGGAAGCAGCTAATGGAGGCACAGACACCAGCAAAGCACGCCTTCTTCCCCTTCCTCTCCTTCAGGCTAGCGGTCAAATGGGTTTGTTCAGTGTGGTCAAACCGTAACACCCCAGGGCAGAGGGTCACTGGTTTGCAATAGACTGCTCTCTTTGGGACAGCATCCTGTGTCAGCCTCCCTCTCCGGCTGACTTGGAAAGACCGAAGCCACACTGATGTGACCATGTTACTCACCTGGCCACTTTAATCATGTTGGGCTTGTATTTCTCTATGCTACTGAGCAGCGCCTTCATGGTTCTCCCCGTTCCAACAACATCCTTTGCAAAGAGGACAGACAAATTCAACCCGAATGCATCTGGGCAGCATAACAGATTTTTCATCCAGACAGAGGACTGTAGTCCTTATTAATAATGCATCACAATTAGAACTGCCATCGCATGGAGTAAAAGTAGGAAGCAGAGGTTGGTTATATTTTTTAGACAGGTGCCTCTCTCTGAAGTTGGGTTTAGGGGAATATGTTGGTGAATTATTTCCTCTTGGAATCCTTCAGCTGTGTTGAAAGCTACGTTCGGCCTTTGGGGAGCATGTGGGGCTCCTCACAGAGTACATTTGGACTCGTGCATGCACATTCAAGGACTAAATTTGGCCCTGAGGTTACGTGCAACACAATACGGGCCGCATGAATTTTCATGGACATGGATGTACATCTGAATACACTGAATGGATAAACGCCTCCCCCTTGCCCTCCCCAGTCAACAGGGGATTCTATGGCTGGGAAGTGAGATGTGTCTGGACGGCAGCTGGTGACAGCCTGTGAATTCTGAGGGTGTAAGGCTGCAGTGAACCTCGGCTCATCTCTGCTGATGAGCTGCTGTGCAATTAGAGGAGAATGGGCAGCCCAAATGCATTGTCCTTGGGACAGAAATCAGCTGTCGGGAGCTGATTATCAAAACAACAGGTCTGAATATAGCCAGGGCTGGGCAATTCGTTCGGCTAGAGGGTCTACTTCAGGGGTGATGCCCGAGCCAGGAGGGCTGCAGATACATGTGGCACACGCAGGCGACTGCATAACAAAAGCCTGAAAACAGCTCCCTTGAAAATTTGCCAGCTGATAAGACAGGCGTGCTCTTGAAGAAGAAGTGGCCATTTGCTGAATTAGTCCTCTGCTGCTCTGGGGCCCATTCTGTCTCATTTTTATTTTTTTAGCGGAAAAATTAAATTCTCGCTTTCTCTTGGGTTGCTGTTTTATAACGGATTGCATTTATCCTTTGGTTGCTGAAGGTAGAATTGTTTGAAGTCATCAGAAGTCATTAGCACAATGAGGTAAGGGGGGAAAGAGTTCAACCTTGGTTTTAATAAACACATTTAGTTCTGTTGGGCCAGTTTCCTCTTCTGTAAAAATGCCTGACTCGCAAATAAGAATAAGAACCAATTCAGACATAAAAATGGACAAAGTACCACAAAACTATTATTGGAAAGCTCTTATTCTGAATTGTTTCAAGCCACTGATTCTAGTTGGCTCCTAGGCGGTAAATCTGGAGACCCATGCGCACAGTAGAAAGTCAATAAATCCTTGACCCATTTGATAATAAGTTCTAGATTTCACAACTCACCATTAGATTCTTTCAGCTAACAAACGTGGGTAAGGAAAAGTCAGCTTACCTCAACAATGAGGACATTCTGAAATTAAAAACAAAACAGTTATTTAGAATATGATGCAAACCTGGCTCATAAGATAGACACACAGTTTTGCTTCAAGTTAGGAATTTCACAATTTGCTTAGCTGGCCCTCCCCCATCCATCTTACCAATGCTTAGAGGTGATCTAGGTTTTCCAGATTCATTTTAACAGGCTCTTGGCAATTACCTGATGCTGCAGTATTGGTATCTACATTCAGGGGAGCCATGGAGACATCTCAGACCCTGTGCCTGTCTGAAGAACTATCCACAAGCACGTCCCACATCCATAATTCTGGCAAAAGCTGCCCCATTCCAGAATTCTTTGGCATACAAAGTCTACTATGAGTTTACCAAGAAAACAAGCCACTGTATTGCTCTGCAGATGAATCACGGACTCAGCTGAACTGTCCTGATCCTGTGTCGCCACCAGTCATTGAGGGTTCTGTATTGACTCCCTAATGTTCAACCTTGAGGAGAGGATGGGCTAGAGAGAGAGCTGTGAAGTACCTAGTCGATGTTTTTGGAAACACGGTCGGGTTCCTTACTTTGTGCTCTCAAGGCATACCTCTCCTTTTTCCCTAAAAGCATTGATTATGCTTCATTTCCTTTCCTGTTCATTGTCTGTCTTCCCACTAGATATAAACTCCATGATGATGGGAATCTTGCTTACTGTTGTAGACTCAGCCCCTGGCATACATACCTGCATAGAGATGCTCAGTAGTTTATTAAATGGAGGAATAACAACTGATTAAACTAGTTAATTAATTAAAACTAAACAATTGAATGGATTCATGGTTATAAGTCAATACTATCCCACCAAATTAAAATATGACTGTGTTAATAGGAGACCGCAATGAACTAAATGGTGTGGATATTCCCTCACCGTAATGTTGTCTTTCTTTAGATAACTCTTCATTTATCCCTATGATTCACATAATACTTTAAAATTTCTAGCAAGCCTTACACCTTAGAAATCTTACTTATGTCTAATGTCAAAGAGATTTAAGTAATGAAAATGTTAATCAACCAACCCAAACCATATTACTTTATGTGTCCAATGCTTCTTAGAAGGAAATCTTTTTCTGGAAGTGTTTTGCTCCCAAGTATAGTATTTTTTTTGTCATTAAATACATTAAGAAATCTTAGTTTTATCACTAAAATGTAAAGTTATCTTGTCCATATCCCCTAGCCTAAGGATCATAGGAACAGAGGAGTCCCTTGGTATTCTGGGCACATTTGTTATGTTCTTAACAATGAACCTATAACAGTTAGTTAAGATGTGCCATTTTAGTTTGATTGACACTTACCAACCTTGGCCATTAACCAACCTGAATACTTGGAGAATACTTGGTTAATTTAATTCCTTAGTTCATGATCTCTTTTTGTTTCAATCTAATAAGGAAAAGCCTTTTAAAACTCTGTTAGTCTGCATTCTTGCCTAATTAAATAAAGTGCACTGAACATAATTAAATCTGTTTTTTAAAAGTTTAGAACCTCACAAAACAAGACTCATCTTTGAAAAGATTATCTGTAAGATAGAGTGGTGGCTGGGAAGTGGGACTTGAATGTATACTAATCTAGAAATATATTGTCAAAATTATTTAAACACATTTTAAAAGCGAGGTAATGCATATACATGTTCAAAGAGAGAAATCAAAAGATTTTCTAAATGTTGATGTGCATCTAACTGTAAAGTATTTAAAATACTTAGCTTCTTAATGTTCAAAGTTATCATGGCATTCTATGTAATGCGTAGCTACAATATTGTCACATCTAACAAAAATGACAATAATCTATTTTTTTATTTGTTCTGGTTTTATTGAGAAATAATGGACATACAATATACTATATAAGTTTAAGGTGTATGGTATAATGCTTTCACTTATATATTATTAAATATTTACCTAAACAAATTTAGTTAACATCCATCATCTCATATAGATACGATAAAAGAAGGAAGCAAAAGAGAAAACATTTTTTTCCTTATGATAAAACGCTTAGGATTTATTCTCTTAACAACATTCCCGTAATCACAGAGTGATGTGAGCTACAGTCATGATATTGTGCCTTTCATCCCTAGTACTCATTTACCTTATAACTGAAAGTTTTTACCTTTTGACCACCTTTCCCTGATTTCCCTGTCCCCCACCCATACCTCAGGTAACCACAAATCTGCTCTCTTTTTCTGTGAGTTTAGTTTTTGTGTTCTTTTATTTTAGATTCTATGTATAAGTCAGATCACACAGTATTTGTCTTTCTCTGTCTGATTTACTTCTCAAGGTCCATCCATGCTGTTGTAAATGACAGGATTTCCTAGTCTGTTATGGCTGAATAATATTCCATTGAGTGTGTGTGTGTGTGTGTGTGTGTGTGTGTGTGTGTGTGTGTATCACAACTTCCTTATCTGGCAATAAATTTTTTTAATGTTTATTTATTTTTGAGAGAGACAGACAGAGAGTGAGTGGGGGAGGGGCAGACAGAGAGGGAGACACAGAATCTGAAGCAGGCTCCAGGCTCTGAGCTGTCAGCACAGAGCCCAATGTGGGGCTCAAACCCATGAACCATGAAATCGTGACCTGAGCCGAAGTCAGACACTTAACTGACTGGGCCACTCAGGTGTCCCTGGCAACAATTTCTTAATATCATATAAAATCTAGTACATATTTAAATTTTCCTAATTGTTTTTTTAGTTTATTTATTTATTTTGAGAGAGAGCAAGCACAAGTGGGGAGTGACAGAGAGAGAAGGAGAGAGAGAGAGAGAGCATCTCAAACAGGTTCTGCACTGACAGCATGGAGCCTGATGCTGGGCTCCATCTCACAAACTATAAGATCACGACCTGAACCAAAATCAAGAGTCGGATGCTTAACCAACTGAGCCACCCAGATGCCCCTCTCCAGTTGTCTTTTCAATGGCCTTTGTAGCTGCTTTGTCTAATTGAAGCCCATGCATTGGGTCTTTAATTCTCTTTTAATTTAAAATATTCTCTCTTACTGTACGTCTACTTCTCAATTTAATAATTTGAGACATCATCTACTTACTATATTATATAATGATGAGAATTTAGTTCTTATATACTCTCTCACTTCTTTTTTCCATCTCCCAGTGCAGATGCTTTGTTATGACTGTATCTTCCTGTACTGCTCATATTTCTTCCCCACTGCCGAGTCAAGTAGAGCACTAGAATTATGTTTCCTTTTAAAATTTCTTTTCTTTTAATTGTTTTCCCTGTCACCATCCAGTGTCTTAAGCTGCAATAACCCTCAGTCTCTTTTCTTCCTTCCTTCCTTCCTTCCTTCCTTCCTTCCTTCCTTCCTTCCTTTCTTTCTTTCTTTCTTTCTTTCTTTCTTTCTTTCTTTCTTTCTTTCTTTCTTTCTTTCTTTTTTCTTTCTTTCTTTCTTTCTTTCTTTCTTTCTTTCTTTCTTTCTTTCTTTCTTTCTTTCTCTTTCTTTCTTTCTTTCTTCCTCTCTCTCTTTCTCTCTATTTCCAAGGTATTCTTTCTTGGAAGGATTATTATGAGGAAAACACTGGTTAATTATGGCTTAACTGTATTTCTCAAAGAATTTTGGAGGGTTAAGGAAGCTAAGTGGGTTGGTAACATCTGTAACAACACAACAATCTTTCTGAGTGTGTACAGTACTTAAAAGTAAAATTATTTAGTGGGCTCACAAATGATGGGCAAGGGAATACTGATATAAAAAAATCTATTGAAAGGGAGCTCAGTAGAAATTTAGAATTTTTTGGCAACTTAACTAGAGTGGACATTACTTATATATTTATTTTCCTTTACAGAGCACTACACTGTGTTTTAAAATTCTTTCTTTAGTAATACATGGGTTTACTTCTGGGTTGTTAGTGGCCTACCTGTTGTATGAGAAGCTCACATCCAAAAAAAGCAATGCCTTTAGTACTTTTGGAAGATTGCCATATGAAACAAGTAGCCCAAGAATACAGAGAAAGTGACTTCCCCAACTTTGGAAGCATTTTCACTAGTTTCTAAGAGAACTAATCTCTTTAAACTTTAATATATCAGGGTTAGCTCCACAGGCCAAAGGACAAATACAAATTCATCTTTATAACACAGAGACCAGTAGGTACAAGGGCTCAAAGAATGCCCATGGAACAAATTAACAATTTTGACCTCATTTCTTTCTCTAGTTCATTATTCTTTTGACACATCTCCTCCATTTTTTCCCCTCAATGATGTATAATTCCTCCTTAACTGAGCTATAATTAATGTCTACTGGTTTTAATTTTGCACCAAGAAATCCTCCAAAATCCGCCCCCCCATCTGTTTTTTTGAGTGTCAATCTTGGAAGTTTTTAAAATAATTTTTTAAAGTTTATTTATTTATTATTGAGAGAGAGAGAGAGAGGGAGAGAGAGAGAGAGTGCACAAGCTGGAGAGGGGCAGAGAGAGGGGAAAGACACAGAATCCAAAGCAGGCTCCAGGCTCCGAACTGTCAGTACAAAGCCCAATGCGGTGCTTGAGCCCACAGACTGGGAGATCATGACCTGAGCTGAAGTCAGACATTTAACTGACTGAACCACCCAGGTGACACCCCCCGCCCCCTGCTTCCCGCCCTGGACATTTTTTCAGAACACACTGTGCCTCCTAAGCACTTCCAATCTGGTAACTCTGATCACTGAGTCTGAGATGCTAGCCAGTTACTGTCTAGGCCATGTAATCACACCGTGCTCATTTCCCCCCCGGACAGTAAGGAAAGTTTGCAGCCTGGGGGCCCCAGGCAAATATTCTACGGGGAGTCTCTGGAGCGCATCCCTTCTTCACTGTGATGCCATCCCAAGGGAAGCTAATCCCCTCAAGTTCCCTGAAGGAAAAGGAAGGGAAGAAGAAAAGAAAGAAGGAAGGAATTATACAAATCTCAGTGATTTTCTTAGATAGAGTGTTCCCACTTTCAGTCTTTTAAAATGCAAAATGATTAGCACAGCACAGACTAATCTTCGGCAGCATAGTTTTGTGGCTGTGGTCATGCTGAGCAGAGGATGGCAGTAATGATGATGGGCTCATTTTGGGTGCAGAGCATGGGCACGACTGTGAATATGAACCCCACGGAGAAAGGAATGTAGTTCAGCATTTCACGTTATGTGATAATTCCCAAAATTGCCAGAATCATCAGTCGGTGGGCATTTCCGTTATTGTTCTCAGCCTCGTCAGATGCAATAAAAAGGAATGATTGAAATAGTCAAGGCAGCCAAGGAGGAAATTTGGCAGGTTCTGATGCTTCATTCTGGCATTTGATTAGAAACCTGTTTGGTGGGGGAAGGTGGCACGTCTCCTGAAATCTTGCACTTAACCTGCACATCTGTGCTTTCCTGTTGGCAGCTCTGGGTCTGTTTCTGTGCATTTGGTTTTATTCCACCTCTTTCAGAGATTTCTCTTGAACATGAATAAAATCTCCTTGCTTTAATGGATACACACATTTTATGAAGTGCCAGGATTAAATCAACTTTGAAAAAACATCAGCTAGAGAGCACGTTGTGCAGACAGCTTGAGCACACCGAGGAATATGCTTTCAAACATTGTGAGTTGAGGCCATTTAACCTCATCATTGAAGGTTCCCTTTATTCAAGATCCATGACCTATTTAGAACCATGACTCAGCCAGCTTCCCTTATGAGCTTCCTTTTCTTTGCTTTAAAGAAAAGAAAGAACGGAGGCAAGAAAGAGAGAAAAAAAAGAAGGAAGGAAGGAAGCAAAGAAAGAAAGAAGAAAAGATGGAAAGAAATGTAAGAAAAAAAAAGAAGCCAAGAAAGAGAAAGGTCCCCAGGGGCCGTACAGTGTCTCTTTTCTAAATATTTTGACTCATACATCTTTAGAAAGTTTAAGAAGTTACTTCGTACAGTTATGGGGCTTATAATGTGTGGAGAATTATAAAGGTGAGCTATGTCCCTACGTTTTTAAAAGTTCTTTTATAAAAAAATTTGATTCTTAAAAAATCTTTCCTGACCCTCCCTTCATTCATCATTTCGCTCTGCTGCTGCTCTGGACAGCACAGCGTCTTCTGCGAAGTTCCTACTTTGCTCCTATGGTTCCACTGCTCATGTTTGCTCAACCCCCACGGCCTCCTGACTTGTTTCTTTGCCTGGAGTCTCATTCCTGTCTTCAGTTATTTTATCCTCTATTAAGGTAATTTTCCCAAATTACAACTTCTGGGTTTTTTTTTAAAGTTTATTTATTTATTTTGAGGAGAGAGAGATAAAGCACACAAGGGAGAGAGAGAGAGAGAGAGAGAGAGAGAGAATCCCAAGTTGGCTCTGCACTGTCAGCACAGAGCCCGAGAGAAAGAGAGAGAGAGAGAGAGAGAGAGAGAGAATCCCAAGTTGGCTCTGCACTGTCAGCACAGAGCCCGACCTGGGGCTTGATCTCATGAACAGTGAGATCATGACCTGAATCGAAATCAAGAGTTGGATGCTCAGCTGACTGAGCCACTCTGGTGCCCCGCAAAAGACAACTTCTTGATGTCACTTCTGCTCAAACACCTTTGCAACAACTCTGCTTTTCTCTGCAAGTTAAATTCTTTTTTTTTTTATTTTTTATGTTTATTTTTGAGAGAGACAGAGAGACAGAGCACAAGTAAGGGAGGGGCAGAGAGCGATGGAGACAGACACAGAATTCAAAGCAGGCTCCAGGCACCGAGCTGCCAGCACAGACCCAATGTGGGGCCTGAACTCCTGAACTGCAAGATCATGACCTGAGTTGAAGTCAGAAGCCTAACCGACTGAGTCACTCAGGTGCCCCTGCAAGTTAAACTCTTTGTTGAGATATTCAAAATATTCTATAAACCAAATCCAATTTGCATTTTCCGTGTCTTAAAGCATTGTTTTGGACCAATTTCCTTCAATCACATTGGTCTGCTTGTGCCCTCTGGCTCTCCCATTTCCCTCCTTCACCCATCATTTCATGATGCTCTTCTCCCTTTCCTGTGTTATTCCCAGGCTTTCTAGTCCATAGTAAAATCTCAGCCTCCCCTTGTGAAGACAGTCCCACTCCCAGGGAATCATTCCTTCCTTGGATTTCTTTAAGCTCAAGGAAAGAGTCTTGTGGGGAAAGACCCTGGAACCTCTTCTCTGAGTGACAAGCATTAAAAAAAGAGGAGAGCAGAAATTCATGGCAGAGTAGTAATATTAATGGTAGATTCAGCTTAAATATAAATTTATTGACTGTAGGAATCATATGATTACTACATAAGGGCGAAGTCAGATGATGATCTGCATGAACCCTTCCATCCCACGCAGGTGTTTACTACAGTCTGACTTTCATCTACAACCATTAAAAAAGTACACACTAATTGTTGGGTGCCATTTCTTTTCAGTTGTTTTTGTGCCCACAGCTGGCGTACATTCTGCATGATGGAAAGATTCTGGAAAGTCTCTGTGGCTTATTTTTAAAGTTCTCTCAAACCTTTAATGCATAGCCTTTCTCTGAAAGGCTGAAGAATGGGTGTACAGATCAGCCATATGAATGCCTTCATCTGTTTAAGGAAAAGGAAATTCCAAAAGTTAGGTGAACTTGTTTTCCCTCCTCCACACTCAGGTGTCCAGCATTCCCCAACCCAGTCCCCCCACCTTGAATCTCTTGGGACACCAAATCCCTTCTCCTTCTCGAAGGCAATGTGCCCTCACTCAACACTGGTCTCATCCAACTTAAACCGAACTTGCTGGCTGATGGGTCCTTTGGTGTGGCTGGATGGGCTTCTCTTTACCTTTCCTTCTGCCATGTCCTCTCTTTCCCATACTTCATTGCAAAGATGTGTGGTTGCTTTCCAAGAGAAAGAGGAGCCTTTACTTACTCAGTCATCAACTACTTATTCTGACCTGTTGGTTAGGCACTGTGCACAATGCAAGAGATAGGATGGTGTTGAATAAGATAAGCAGGTCTCTGCCCACCTGACACTGACATTCTGGTGGGGGAAATAGACATAGTAAAAAATTAGCCTTAAAGTAAACACAGCAAATTATGGAAAGGGCTTGACCTGAAGCAGAGTACTAATACAGATATATGGGTGGGAAGTGTGTAAGGGAAGAGTATGTGCTCATTTTAGATAGAGTCAGGGCAGGCTTCCCTTATGTAAGGGCCATTAAACTGAGGTCTGAAGGACAGGAAGAAGATAGACTCCAGGCTGGAGGCCACAGCTTATCCGAGGTCTTGGCAGGAAGCAGCTTAACCAGTGCAGTTATAACACTGTGAGAAGGGCGGAGTGGTCTACGGTGACGTTGGGAGTGAAGCAGGGCCAGATTACATGGGTCTTACGGGCTAGGAGAAGGAGGCTGGATTGTAACCTCAAAACTACGGGAGTAGGGTTCCCAGATAAAACGCAGAACACTCAGTGATATTTGAATTTCAGATAAATAAGAAATGACTTTTGAGCTTAAGTATGTTCCAAATATCACATGTGACATGCTTGTACTAAAGATGTATTCATTGTTTATTTGAAATTCAAATTCAACTTGGCATCCTGTTCTCAGTTTTGCTTTTTACTAAGCCTGACAACCCTAACTGAGAGGCCACTGAAAGGTTTTCAGTAGGCAAGTGACGGGATCCAATTTGTATCTCAAGAAGATCCATTTGGCTGTTGTCTCTTGGAGAATGGTTGGAGGGTGGCAAGAATTAAATGAAGGCAGAAGTTCAGGCAGACCAGTTAGGCTACCATGGCCTCCGGGAGGGAGGAGTGATCTGGCCCTAGATGACCAGTGCTTCTCACACTTTAATGTGCAAAAAAACCGTCGAAGGATCTTGTTAAGATGAATACTTAATTCAGACGATCTGGGGTGGGATCTAAGATTTTGCATTTCTGATTAGTTTGCACACGGTGCTGACCTTGCTGACTCCTAGACCGAAGGTCAGAAACTACAGTCTATCAGCCAAATCTGTCCTGCTGCCTACATTTGTCAATAAAGTTTTATTGAAACAGTCATGTCCATTTGTTTCCATTTTATCTATGGCTGCTTGCCCTTTCATGCCATGACAGCAGAGTTAAGTAGTTGCAACAGAGTGTATAGCCCACAAAAATCTAAAAACATTTACATTCTGGCCTTTCCCTACAAAGTTCACTAACCCCTACCCTAGACCACATTGTGCTACTGCAAGAGTCTAGACTCAGGTTATTCCCATGAAGACGGAGAGCAGTGGGCAGATTTCAGATCTATTTGAGAGCAATGAGCATGGCTTACACTGGCTCATTAAGCACTCCCTTCTTCTGATGTGAGTCTAGGTACCCTGAACTGCATAAATATGTGTAATCTTTAACTGTAAGTGGTGGTGACAGTTGAGAACTTAGCTAATCAATGTTGACTCATCTTAGAAATATTTACTCAGTGTGTTCTAAGCTCAAAGGATTCTACTCGGCACACATCTAAACATATATAGAATTCATCTACGGACACATAAATGCAAGTGTAAAGATACCATGAAATAGCACAGGGTAACCTGGAAGAATCGTTTGTCACATGAGCAAAACACCAGAGCCGACTCCTGCTTGTACTTAGTGCTGGCTGGTCTTCCATCTTTCCCACCGGAACTTGTACGGCCTCTAATTTCTCATGGGAAGGGGCAGGTCTTAGCAGTAGTTGTAGGAGGGGATACTGAGGCACAGCACTATCACCCCTCCTGTTGACTTTACCCCTACCAAGAAACCTTGCCCACCCTCCTCTATTTTTTAAAGGAACAGATTATCTGATGCTTACCTAAGAAGGAGATCACTTTAAAATGAAAAAGATGATTTTAGAAAGCAGGAGAGAAAAGTCATAGTTTTATGCACGACATTCTCTTGGTATTCATTTGGGATTCTTAGAATTTCTACTTTGACAGACCCCATGGTAATTCCCCAAGGCAAGATGCTTGTGTGATATCATACAAGGCATGCTATTTCTCTTGTGTCATACGCCTGTAAGGCAATGTCCTACGACAAAGTACCAAAATGACTTCTCATTTAAAGGCTGCTTCAGAGTTGTGAGAAGTTGTCAATTTCTGGAAAGCGCTTGGAGTATAGCTTTCCAGGATGTTATTTTATGCACTGACGTAGTAACACCAAATGGTGGCCTGGTGATGCATTAACATCAACAAGTTAATTCCAATCTCTGTGGCACATAATCTCCCTCTAGGTAGCTATGCCACACTTGGATGGCTACTGTGCTATCTTCAGAGTGGAGGGAAGTAAGCTGGTTTGTAGTGTTCCCAATGTGATTAAACACATTTTTATTAAATGTGCTTGCTATTCCTTTTCCCCATCTGGGCATTGCATAATAATAACAATAACAACCACAAAGATGAGAGATTAAACTTGTGTAAGAGACTGCTCCATTTTACCCGGAAGGCTGAAGCTGATCAGAAATAACGAATACAAGATATGTCAGTCGAGGTGCTGCTTGCTTTTCACAGCAAAACTCGAACCTCAGGTCACATTTCCACAAAGGACATCTGCTTTATGAAACAACTCCTCCCTCCCATGTATGTATTTATGCCAGAATCCGAACAGATTTTCTCTTGATTAGTAAGCATTGGCAAGTTTAGACCTCCAAGTTCAAAGTGGCGGTGTTTGCCCCATGATCTAATGGATTACATTCTTTTGCATGGGAGGAAAAAGGCATGCGGCTGAAAAAAAAGGAACCCTTCTTTTATTCCCTCCTTCAATTTGAAACATTTCGGTAAACCTGTTTAAACATCTTACTGCAATGCCGAGACGCTGAGGCACAGAGGACACAAAAAGCAGACAAATAAAGGAAAAAGCTTCCTTTTCAGGAGGGACCCTCAAGAGGAGAAAAGGAAGAGGGCGGGAGTGCCAAGGGATTTATTTTGTAATAGGAGGTTGTCCGAACTAAGACTGCAAGGAAGGTTGGAGATCTGGTGGGCATCGGGTCCTGGAAGCATTATAAAAGGAGTGTTTTATAAGGGAGAAATCATTAAAAGGATTCACACATCTATTTGCATGAATTAGCAAACCCGGGAGAGTGTCTGAAATGCATGGCAAGTGCTGACCTGAAATGAAGGTCACTGATTTCCCCATGACATCAGTGCATATACGGAGCAGAGTTACATTAACAAACCTTTCCAGCCAGTGTTGAAAGATCGTTGCCTCCAATTATCTGCATCTCGCCCATGGACTGGTCGTTCTAAAAAAAGGGAAGATAATATTTCACTGTATAAGAAAGCCCTTTACAGCGTATTTCCCCCCCTCCTACCCAGCTAGCGGCTAGACTGCGCCTCACAAATACAGCACAAATAGCTGGTGGAGATTCCTGGTTGCCGTGGTTACCGAGAGCCACTCTCCAGCTACCAAGCAGGGGACAAAGCTTCCTAATGGCTCCAGGAGGGGAGAGAGCCTGTGGAGAGGGGATGATCAAAGGAGCGGAGAGAAAACAGACAAACCGAATTTTGGGATACGAAAATGATGGAAGGTGCTTGAACCTATCCTGAGGCAGATGGAATTGGCCAAGGCAGTCGCGTTCCTGGATCCCTCTGGGTGGAGGGGCTACCGGATCCCCAGAAGGGGGCCACGCATTTGTCCGCTGTGCCAGCAAGTTCCAGTCCTAGCCCTTAGCGGGGAAGCAATGCGTTGAGGACTCCTTCCTCCAGCCACACAGACCCAGCCTCTCTGCTGAGGCTGAGGGCAATTCCAACAGCTCCCAGATCGAGAACTATTGCACTTAGACCTTCGCGCAGGAATGAAGAAGCCTCAGGAACTTTCTGCGGTCCCAGGAGTGTGTGTAGGAGACTCTTCACTCCAATTCCTTCAGAGGTTATGCATTTTCATGTTTACGAGGTTTATATATATCTTGTGCATCGTCCTGTGCTGTTTAAACCTCGCACTGCACACACACACACACACACACACACACACACACACACACACACGCACGCACTAAACCTAATACGAGTTGTTAACGTATGGATAGCACAACAAAATGACACGGAGGCAGAACAGGGAGCAGAGCAGGCCGCCCGTTTTCTGGCCTCGCTGCGAAGACACCCTACAGAGAGTGGCTTCATGACCAAGAAAGAAGGCTGTCACGTTGGGATCCCTTCCAGCAACAGTCCAAGGGAGAGGACGATGGTGCAGGCACCTTGCACGTGATGCGCTGAAGCAGGAAATCTCTTAGGTTGTGGCCGTGGGTTTTTGCCAGTTCAGGGTGTTCCTCCCTTATTCGGGCAAAAATTGCCCTTTCTCTTTCACGGAGGGTGGGGGTATCATTCATCCTTATGGCTCAGGTGGGCTAGGCCTTACCTACGTAAACCAGCTACGCCTGAAGCTGCACCAGGCATTGGCTTTTCCAGCTACTGAAGACAATTCCAATCCCTTAGGAATTTTCTTGGGTTGGTTTGAATTGGATTCTGTCACTTGCAACTGAGACTCTGTCTAGGCATAGAAATCCGTCATCTGGGAAGGTGAAAGGCAGCCAAATAACCAATATAACAGTTTTACCAATGAAGCAGCTTTTGTCTTTTTATCTTGCTGCTCAAGAGGGGGAAAAATAACCTTAGATTGTTTTTACTTCCACTCAGTAAAGCATTCACTCTGTACTGCAGAGGAGTAAAGAGAATGCCCGCCAAGTGGACAATTCCAATAATTTTCTTCTTATGGGAACTGATTTCAAAAGGAGAAAGTCAAAGAACATCCAGAATTTACTGACATTTTGCTGTTTTTGAACAGGTATATATAATCATATATTCATAAGCAGTCATGCAGTAGGTTAGGAACTTGTCAAAAATCTCAAAGGAGGGGGGCGCCTGGGTGGCTCAGTCAGTTAAGTTTCCAACTTCAACTCAGGCCATGATCTTGCGGTTCATGAGTTTGAGCCCTGCATCAGGCTCTGTGCTCACAGCTCAGAGCCTGGAGCCTGCTTTAGATTCTGTGCCTCCCTCTCCCTCTGCTCCTCCCCCACTCATGCTCTGTCTCTGTCTCCCAAAAATCAATAAATATTAAAAAAAAGTTTTTTAAATGTCAAAGGAGAAGATTCTCTTGTCACTTCTAGACATGTTGAGATATAGGAGTAAACATAGGGGGAACTTCTGCATATTAGACTCAAATGTGTTTTAATAGCAGCAGGAAAAATAAAAAATGTCCATATCTCCAGGGGACTGAGGTATGCAGAACTGGATGTAACTACTAAACCACAAGTTAAATGTAACAAATGAGATTTACACTCTGCCAAATCAGAGCAAACTTCATAATAATTCTACTATTATCATCTTTATTCTATTCATCAAAAACAAACAAAAAAAGCCACACTATATCAGAAAGCTAAATAGTATGCTATAAGTCATGGCATGTTGCCATCAAGTGTTAGTTCAGAAGGCCTTACTTAGTAGCCAAGTTTATAACATGTTTATTATTAGATCTGTCCTTAGCTCATCTAGAACTTAGGTCTTCCAAGTATGTATACAGTCAATTGTCCCAATACCACTATTGAACTGTTTTTTCCCAACTGGTTGGAAATGTCATTTTGATATCCTTCATTCTCCTACGTGAGGGTCAGCTTCTATATTCTTCCCTTTCATTAGCCTAAAGTGTCTATTTTAACATCTAAATCATACTGTTAAATGATTATAGCTTTTTATTATGTTTTGATACATGGTAGAGCAAGTTCCATTTTTGTGTTCTTTTTTAAAAAAATTGTCTTGGCCACTTTTGTCTAAGCTACTTTAGTACATTTATCTTTTTAAATGTTTAAAAAACATTTATTCATTTTTGAGAGAGAGAGAGAGAAAGCGTATGGGGCAGGGGCAGAGAGAGAACAGTACACAAAATCCAAAGCTGGCTCCCGGCTCTAAGCTGTCAGCACAGAGCCTGATGCGGGGCTCGAACTCACGAACCATGAGATTGTGATCTGAGCCGAAGTTGATGCCTAACTGACTGAGCCGCCCAGGTGCCCTTGTACCTTTATTTATTTGCCTATTTGCTGGGCTGTTATGAAGATCAAATGAATTCATATAAACTGAACATTTAGAACAGAGCCTGGCTCAGTAAATGCTGGGTGTGATTCATTTGCCTCCCTCCCTTCCCTCCTTCTTTCCCAGGAAATGGTCACTGCTCAGTCCTCTCTGGCAAACTGGAGTCTGGAGCTTGCCTGGTTTAATGAGTCCAGCCAAGAAGCCCGTGGGGTCTTGTTGGAATGAAGAATGGGAGCAGGAGAACTATGCTCTCTGTTCATAAGCACCCCCGCACCCTGCTGCTTTTAGGCCATTCCTTCTTCGCTCCATCTTCTCAGAACCTAGTGACAAACTTGTGAGCCTTTCAAGAATTCTGCGGTGTGAATCCTGTTCTTCTCATTGACAATTCCCTCCATAGGCGTTTGGATTTTCACTTTCACTCTTCAGCTGAGTCAGTACCCTTCCTTAATCAGTTTTGTCTCCTAAAAACCACTGACATCTCTTGCCCACTCAGGTTTTCTCCTCTCTTCTTTGTCTCTGTGGCATTTTGGTGCGGTTTCAGAAGGGAAGAGAGCTAACGGTCTGCATCCAATCCACGGTGTTTAACCATGATAGTTTTCTAACGGTTTGAAAGCATGCTTATAGTTCTAGGATTGATGTGCCTTTTGTTTTTTTCTTAAATATCATTGGTTTTGACTTGATATTTTATTTGTGATTATTAATCTTATCTTCATAAGTAAGATTGGTTTATAGTTTTTTTTTCTTTTTCTTTTTTTCTTTTTTACTCTTTATTTATTTTTGAGAGTGAGAGAGCCAGAGCACAAGCAGGCGAGGGGTAGAGAGAGAGAGAAAGACAAAGAATTCTGGGCAGGCTCCAGGCTCTGAGCTGTCAGCACAGAGCCTGATGGGGGGGCTTGAACCCATGAACTCTGAGATCATGACCTGAAGTCGAAGCTGAACTCACTGAGCCACTCAGGCGCCCCAAGATTGGTTTATAGTTTTAAAGCAAAGTTATATGAGCCTTATACACTGCATTGGATTATTCTTTATCTTTTTTCTATGCCCTAGTAGTTTGTATACTAATGGATTGATCTGTTTTGTTAAGGTTCAATAGAGCTCAGGGTAGGTATTATTCAATCCCCAACTTACAAACAGGGAATCTGAGCCCTGAGCGTTTAGGTAACTTGTCCAAAGAGGAGCTGCTAATGGGTAAAGGGACCCAGTTCAACCCCAGGTTGCCTGGCTCCATATTACTCTGGTGTAACCTACCCCTGGCTCAGTAACCCCCAGTATCCCTAGAAGAGAGAAGCACATAACTGGTCTTTGAGAGGCACCTGAGAAGGGGTGGGTCCCCCTTATACTAATGGAGTGTAATACGTAAGCTGACATAGTCAAGGGACACCAACATCTTGGTAGAAATGCTGGCGGCGGTTATGTATGTTTAAAGAATCAGGGAAATCTATGACGTTTAGTGCAGGCTTACTTGGAAGAAATATCCTGCACATCACTAGCTTAGGTGACCTGGTCTCCAGGCACAACAAGGGCACACCCACACAGCCCTGCAGGTGTGGCTGTCCCTCCTAAGGAGACTTGGCATTGCTTAGATAACGTTTAGAAAAAAAAAAGGATTACTAAGGAAGAATAAATATCCTGAATTCCTGTCCGTTTGAGGAACAGGAAGGGGAAAAGTAAGGAAAATAAACAAACCAAAAAACCACTCTAAACCATTCATTTCCAAAGTCAGAGACACTTGCTTCAGAATCCGTGCACACAGAAGCTTTCCCAATATTCTCAGCTGCCATCAACCCCTTAACTTCGCTTTCCCCCCAGTATTCGCCTGATCTTTCCTCTCAGCTCTTCTGTGCTCAGTAAGGTTACCGGTCCTATAATGAATGGATGGAGATGCAGAACAAAAACCAGAAATCGTTCATTATACAGTGTTCCAGTGACCAAACTGGAAAGTATGTTATTAAAATGGTGCAAACCACTAAAATTTTTTTTTAAGTTTATTTATTTATTTTAAGAGAGAAGGACTGTGCATGGGTGCGCACATGGGCAGGGGATGGGCAGAGAAAGAAAGAAGGAGGTGGGAATCTCAAGCAGGCTCACAGCAGAGCCAGACACGGGGTGCACTGTGAGATCATGACCTGAGCCAAAATCAAGAGTCATTGAATTAACCAAGAGACCTCCTCAGGAGACCCCTAAATTATTTTTAATTCCAACATTTGCTGCCAAGTAGGGAACAAGGACAGGTGAATTTGTTCCAGGATCTTCAGTTTTCTTTTCAACCAGCAGTTGATGTAGGACAGGACTGTGAACTGAGCCCCTTAGTCCTTTATGCTGCCTGGGGTTGGGGTGGAGGGCACAGTGGGGTGAAAGTCTGTGGGGCTTCTGTGCCCCTTGGTTCCAGCAGAGCAATGCCACTTGTCTCTCTCACATCGACTGGATTCCAAGTAAGGTGGTGCGGGCAAAAAAAGTTTGAAAAACATCGTGTGAAGGTTTTCTCTTTTGAAATTAACTTACGTTTTGGTTTCCTGTTTACTTAAATATCCATCTGCTTCTGAGATCCTTTGTTTAGAAACTCATTCTTACAGTCTATGGGGGGTATGCTGTGGAAAGTTGAATATGGAGATTAAGTGACCAGCCAGCCAGTTCCCAGGTCGCCGTAAGGACCAAACTGCCTGGATTCTGGTCAAAGCTCTATCTTCCATTAGTTGTATGACCCTGAGGAAGTTACTTAACCTCTCAGTGCCTCAGTTTCCTTATCTATAAAAAGGGTATATTAACACTTCTACCTCTTAGGATTATTGGAGGATTAAATGAATTCATGTGCATTAAGCACTTAGAAAAGTGCCTGGCATGTAATAATTAGCAGTATAGAAAGTAAGCCCTGTATTCTCCCGAGAAACTTCCAAAGCTCCCTGGTGTCCTAACAGTGACTTTGTGATGTATTCTTTGTTCAGTTCACTCAACACGTTACTACTCTGTGGGCGCCATACACTCTGTGGTTAGGGTTTATCGAGGCTGACCACTGCCCATGAGGCCTGTGGGTAAGGAGGATTCATGTCCTTGCACTGCTAGTCTGTGTCATGGCTGAAACTTCAGTTAAAAATGACCTCATATGTATCTTCCTTTGGGGTTTCTCAGTGACCTCCCATTCTCACCGTGTGGTGTCTGAAGGTTTACAGTGGACAGTTTGGTGGGCACAGTTCCTATGATTCCACTTTGCTGTTTTCATGCTTCTTCTCAAGAGGTAGAAGCCACTTGGAGATTGTGCTTGGACCCACTCTCTTTAGGTCCTTGAGGGAACCATTTATAGTCAGCAGAGCGTGGAGTTAACCTTGACATTGCTTTACAAGATGGCAGCAGCAGATCTGTGGTAGAACATGAGAATGGATGGCCGGGTTTCTGGTCATTTCTCAGGCCTGGATGCATTTTTATCTTGAGGTGAGGAGGTGGGGGGTCATGAGATATCCCAATGCCTTCCTATACATCCACCATTTTAGCTTAAAGTAATATAAAATTGATTTATAGCCTACTTGTAAACAAAAGAACCTCAACTAAGAGATCCTGCTAATTTACGGGAAAAGTCCATATTTGCAAATTTTGATAAACATTATTAGTGACAAATTACTTGTGATCTCATCACTACCAGTGAACACTACTGTGTTGCACTGAGACCTCAGGAAGTTTCCGGCACACAATCTACTGTTTTATCCTCCATGTCTTAGCTCATGCTGGTTCACACCGTCCTCCTCCATCTTTCTTTATGGGCAATTCATACTCTTTCACCAAGACTCAGTTCAGGCATCATCTCCTCCAGGAAGCTTTCCTCAAGTTCCCGGACTTTATATGTGTCCCAATAACACTCTACACAGATCAGCCTGTTACTAGACCATGTCCAACTGGAGTTTTTTGTGAATGTAGCAATTGCCAATGGAATGAAAACCCCTTCAGCCCTGAAGACTTATTTTCAACTTAATTGTACCCTCAGTTGCGAGCACTTTGTGGCATCAAGTGTTGGTGAACCCATAATGATGCATTAAGTTCTTTCTCCAGCTGTCCAGAAGCCTAGAGGAACTTATAACTTAATGGGAGTCAGGGAAAAATGAAAACTATAAACAAACACATAAGAAAATGTCTGTAAAGCTCAATTGAGAAGGACTTAGATAAGCTGACTTGAGTTACTTAGAAGACAGGAAGACTGGAGGTGCCTGGGTGGCTCAGTCGGTTAAGCGTCCAGCTTCGGCTAAGGTTGTGATCTCACAGTTCGTGGGTTCAAGCCCCGTGTCAGGCTCTGTGCTGATAGCTAGCTCAGAGTCAGGAGCCTGCTTCAGATTCTGTATCTCCCATTCTCTCTGACCTTCCCCTGCTCATGCTGTCTCTCTCTGTTTCTCAAAAATAAATAAAAACATAAAAAAATTTTTTTTAATTAAAGAAAAAAAGACAGGAAGCCTGGAAAACTATAGACCTTCCTCCATTATGTCTGGTTTGCACTGAAATTACACTTCCGTTATTCTCATTCTCTTATTATCTCAGTTCCCAGTCTCTTCAATATTTTTAAAAACCTAAATGCAAACATCCATGTGAATTCTGAATATTTAAAATATGGAAATATGACTTACTAAGATATTTTAATGTCAGGAATTCATTTCATGATTACTAAAAGATACATTTGAAAGCCAAACTAGTTTTTTGGCCAGGGGGAAAAAAAAAATATATATATATAGGTTAGCATGTACAATTTCACTCATCTGAAAGCACACATGTACTTCGCGTTTCCTGAATCTGGTGTGACTAACTTTGCAAACATGATATGACTTTATTCGAAGACAAAATGGCTTTCTGTTTAATGACAATGATTTATTACTCTATTGTGGTTGGTATTCTACTCCACCCAGTCTCTAAGAGGGGTACTCGTTAGTAAGAGTAATCTCCACCCAGCAGAGAAAGGCTCTTGTCTTTATGAGAAATGAAGGGGTGCAGGGTTAGAAGAAGGGACACAATCATGTGACGAAATTTATAGGCTGGTAGGAATCATAAAGGGTCATCAGAAAAAAAAAATGAAGAAGAAGAAGAAAGAGAGAACCAAGGAGGAGGGAGAAGAAAATGGACCTTTATTTTAATGTAGGTATAAGAAACCCCGGGAAAGGAGGAAACGGTTTAAAAATGGATTCAGTGGTCTTGCTTTACATGAACTTTGAAACCTTGAAGCAGGATATCCTTCTGTTTTGAAGCTTGGTATGGACTGCTGTTTTGGTTTAAGGTATGTCTTTACATTATGGATCAGAAGGACAAACGAGTGGAGCCTCTTGAAACATCTGAGTGACCCTGAAAGACTTCAGCAAAATCTGTGTTTTAAAATGTGGATGCTCATATCCCCAGGGGTGACTATTTCTTGGAAGACCAGTTTCTCCATATAATTTTTTTCCTCCTTAGTAACCTAGGGAAGATTTATAATTATAACTTTAAAACACACACACAACAATTGAAAATAGTTGTTCAACAGTAATAAAGTCTTAAACCAGCTCTTATGAACTGATTTTAAGATTTCTGGGGAAGGGACGGTAAACAGGAAGGACCAAGGGAGAGAACTGGCAGCAGATAGTATGCCAAAGAAAGCTCTAGAACACACACTGCTTTTTGGCATTAGGCTGGATCTATCTTCTTTCCCATCCAATTGTAGTCTGGGTCCAAAAAATTCTGCTATCTTGTGTCACTTCTCAGCTCAAAGTATTTCTGAAAATGCCCAGGCCTGCAAAATGAAGTCTGATTGTGTCTTATTTTCTATTTTTTTTTTTCTTTATTTGCCACCCTCAGAACCAGGCACGCGGGGCCCTGAGTATTAACAAACACCTAAACACAGAGACATTTTGCTTTTTGGTCTTATAAGGAAGCTTTTTTTTTGAAAAACTAATAATTTGAGCTATGAGAATTATATAACAGGGACATGTGTGCTGGGCTGGGCCTTACCCCCTCCCCGTCTTGTAAGGTCAAGTCTGTGCGGGGGAGGATGGTGGTGGAGAAAAGCACGGCCTCATCTTGGGAAACCAGAAAGAGAGGGGCAGCTGGCCACACTAAAAGCACCCAAAGTAGGTGCCGCAGAGGCCAAACTTCCCAGATAACCATGTTCTCTCCTGTCTCTGTGCTCAGAAGGGGTAGTCTTGGGGGCACCGGCATCAGGAGAAAGAGGCATGAGGGAGAAGAGCCCAGCCACCCCAACTCCCTGAAGAGTTTAAGTGGGTCTGTCTCGTCTGGGTTTTCAGCAGGCTCAGTCACCACCCAGGAGCTGGTCCTGGGCCCAGCTTAGGTCCTACCCTGCCCTGGAGACACATGGCTCTGCCTAGGCTTGCAGGGATGAGCCCAGCTCCTTCCGTCTCCAGCTCAGGTGATCTGGGTAGAAGCATAAGCCTGACCCTGGTCAAAGCTATAAAGTTTCAAAACCTTAAATATTTAGGGATATAGTATGTGGATCTGCATTGGAAATTTTGCCTTGGGCCCCTAAATATTAGAGGCAAGTCTGACTTTGAGAAGCATTTACTGAACATCTACTAAGTGCCAGGCACTATGCTAAGCGCATTCCTTGCATGGATCCTAACGAAATCTCATGAGGTACCAGCCAGCAACCATACCCTTGGTTTTGACCCAAGGAGTCGACCACTTATGTCCACACAAAACTTGCATGTGAGGGTTTATCACAGTTTTATTCATAATTAGCAACACTTGGAAGCAAATGAAATGTCCTTCAGCAGGTGTGAGGGTAAATAAATGCTGGTAAGTCCAGGCAGTGGAATATCATTCAGTGGTAAAAAGAAATGAACAACCAAGCCCTGAAAAGACACAGAGGATGGGTAAATGCATATTAGTCACTAAGTGAAGATGGCGATCTGATGAGAGTGTATAAACTGTATTAGACCAACCACATGACATTCTGGGAAAAGCAAAACTATGGAGGCAATAAAAGATCAGTGGTTGGGGCATGTGGAGACAATGAAAGATCAGTTGGTTGGGCATCTGACTCTTGATTTTGGCTCAGGTAATAATCTCAGGGTTCATGAGCTCAAGCCCCGCATTGGGCTCTGCACAGACAGCACGGAGGTTGTTTGAGATTCTCTCTCTCCCTCCCTCCCCCTCTCTATGTCTCGCTCTCTCTCTCTCTAGTTCTCTATGCCCCTCCCCCACTCATGTGTGCATGTATGTGCTCTCTTTCTCTCTCCCTCTCTCAAAATCATAAATAAACATTAGAAAAAAAAGATCAGTTGTCACCAGGGGTTGGTGGGGGAGGGATGAATAAATGGAACACGGGTGATTTTTAGGGTAGTAAGGACACTCTAGGATACCATAATGATGGATACATGTCATTACACATTTGTCCAAACACATAGTCATGATGTATTGATGTAGGTTCATCAGTTGGAGTACGTCACAGTCTGGTGTGGGATGTTGATAATGGGGGAGGCTGTGGGCAAATGGGATCGGGGGTGTGTGTGGCAGCTCTCTTGTCCTTTTCCCTCAATTTTGATATGAGCCTAAAATTGTTCTAAAAAATAAAGTCCATTTTTAAAAAATCCCATGAGCTAACAGGTGCTGTTATCACGCCAATTCAAGTAACCTGACTAAGTAACATCACCTAAGGTCCCATAGCTGGAAAGTGAGGGGGCTGAAAACTGGGTAACCCTCTGTCTTGCTCCAAAGCCTCCATGTAACCAACACATTCTATAGCTTTTCCCTTTGGTCTGATCAGAATCTACCCTTCTGTGTGACTTAGCACTACACTTCCTCTTCCAGTGCTTCGTAGGTAATGTGCACATGAATCCCCCGTGTGGACTGTCACCTGTCTGGAGAGGGGCCTGAGAGCCTGCGTTTCTAGCAGCTCCCAGGTGATGGGGATGGGGCAGGACCACAGGCCACACTCTGAGTCGACAGGGTCTCTGTTCCACCCTGCCAAGTCCAGTGCAACACGCTGCATTTTATCATTGCGTGTCTTATAGATGTTCTGTGCACCCAGAATTTATTTCTGCCACGTCTCTGCTTTTCAGAATTGTAACTTCCCTGCACATGGAGATTGAAATCCACTTTCATTATAAATCTTCGTCTGACCCTCGTCCTATCGCCCTCACCAACCAGAAATGATTTCTCCTGCCAACATGTTTCCTTTGCATTTAGTGCCAATTTTTCGTCCCTGTTTTATTGGCTACTCTTGCTCATTGTCTACGTATCTGTTCACTTCCGCTATTCCAAAAGCAACCTGAGGATAGGTACCTTAGAGCTTTTATCTGCAGGCTCCTTAACACTGAGCAGGACCTTGCATACAGAAGGGAACGTGATGTGATCCCCTTTTCTGTTAAGTGGGGACAATAACATCTACTTGTTTGGACTGGTGTGAGGCCTGAATGAAACATCATACATAGCATGCTTTGCCCACAGTAGGCCTCTGTAGATATTTATTGAATTGGATTTTCCTTTCCTGTTATCCATAAAAGGGAAGAGGGAGGGTGTGTGAGTGAATTAATGACAACGCCAGGCCTGCCCTCAACGTATCTTAACGTTTGTTCACTTGATTTTCCCACTCTGTCAAGCTCTATTGACTCCCAGTCATTCATGTAACTACAATTTAGTAGCGTTTATAGAAGAAAACCTGGTGTAGTATTTGCTGGTTCACGTTACCTGTACAAATCGCTGATTAAGATCCAAATAAAAGGAATAATCGTGTCCTTACATCTCAGTAAACTATAAGGTAGTGTAATGTAATGTATCTAACACACGTCCATAATCTAGCGGTACGCCTAGGTACCTCGAAAGCGCCAAATTTAAAATTAGGTACTGGTTTCCAGGTAACATGATTGCACAAGAAGAAATGATTACGATCAGACACAATGATTGCCTTAGCCACTTACTCACTGGGACACCTTGGCACGCGCCCTCAATTTCTCATTGACTTAAGCTGGAAAACGGTGAGATGACCACCTGCCTTACTTGCTTCTCAGAGTTCTTGCAAAGAGCAAATGGATTTTCCAGTACATGCCATTGCTAAGAAACAGCTTTTATGTGCTAAAATGTCTTAACAATATAATATCTTCAGGCCATAGTACAAAGCTAGAGGGGAAAAGGCAATTTATATAAAATATAAAGAAAGTAGAATACTCGGGGGTGGGGGAGGCAGATGTTAAGGATTTCATCTCCTATTACTATGTTGAGGGTTTACGGTTTTGCTCCATCCTCTCCAGGTGTCTCATGAGACTCAAGTATTACGTGAGAAGGTCCAAGAGCAGAATGCCTCAAGAGCCACCTTTTATTTTTCAGAATAAGAAAAGATGGCTTATGTGATGGAGGCATGTTGATTGGCAGTGTAGGCTTGCAAATTCCTTCAGTATTAAGTCATGTCTTCAACACTGGGTGGGGCGCTGAGTTATTAAATTTTTTCTTTTCCTCTGGAGGCCAGGGCTTGGAAGTAGCTGAAGACTACATGTGAACTGAGCTGGGTGGTCTCGGGAAAATTCTGCACAAACAGCGCTGCTCCTCTAAAAGTAGCACAATGCACTGGGCATCTGTCTGTCCATATTATACAAACAGAGTCTGGACTCCATTACTGTGCCTAAGGAATACATTATTCTCTAATATATGTTTTTATAATCACAGTGGAAAGGAAGGTCTGGGACAGCGAGGAAATGAGACTCTGCTGAACCAACTGGTGGGAGCTTGGAAGAGGAGTGGGAGAAGGAAGTAGTCCGCAGCTGTGTCGAACTTGGAGCAGGCGTGCCTTCTTCAACATGGGAGCAGGGGGGTTCAATACAGACTTAGGTCCGGGGGAGCACCTTAGTCTAGACTGCCAGTGAGGAACGCCAAATCACCCAGAAAGGGTGGCTTTCACTCTCAGTTTCTGCCGTATGATCTAAGAACACTCGTCAATGATGCAATCAACTGTAGACCCAACCACATCTGCGCTGAAAGTCAGAATGTCCTCCTGAGCGGGCCTCACAGGGCCAGAGGCTATGGGACAGGCCACTTGGGCTGATTGTGCATCCACGTGTTGCTAATGTATAAATACCTACTCTTCTCTCTTTACCCCCCGTCAAGTATTTGTGGTCACTGGCTGATGAGCACAAGGGCGTTTGTGTTGTATGGGCAGAAGAAGTTGTTTGAGCCAGAGGTGGCACGGAAGAGAGCAGAGAACGTTGGCCACTGTTCCCTGTCTGGTCCCTTTCACTGCATTTAAGCCCTGATGTTAGAGGACTGCTTTCATTAGCGACTGAGATTCTGGGACAGATCAAAAGTCCAAGCAGGGCCATGTTCCCGCCATTTGGGGCCCCTGCCTCCATGAGAAACCTGGCCCTGCCCTGGTGCCTATGGGACTGCCAGTTTTCAGAGCTCCCCTGGCATAGACACGGGCACTCTCACAACAGACAGCATCAGCAATGGCCTCACTGATGATCTTAGAAGAAGTAGATAAATGAAAATGCAGGAACTGGAGCAGGGGCTGGTGGAGGAGGTGGTAACCGAAGCTGATGGACTGACTTGTGGACATGCGCAAGGACCCACTGGGAGACTCTCAGAAATACCTGAAGGATCGGTTCTCAACCGGGCAGGTGGGAACAGTGGAAGCCCAATTCGGCATACTTTGGCATACCCCATACACAGATCCACTTTTGTAGTCACCGACAGGTAATGCCAAAGGTGAGGGCTGTAGAGCAAATGATATTTGAGTTTCAGAAATTTCAAATATATCAAATGCTCCGATTACATCAAATTCATCTGCTGTAAAGTTCATGATGTCCTTAACAAAATAGAGTTCATGAAACTATTTCTTATAATGGCACTTCATTTCTTTTTTATGTTTATTTATTTATTTTGAGAGAGACAGAGCACACAAGCAGGGGACGGGCAGAGAGAGGGGGAGACAGAGAATCTACACAAAGTCTGATGTGGGGTTTAAACCCATGAACTGTGGTATTATGATCTAAGCTTAAAACCAAGAGTTGGATGGACACTTGACTAATTGGGCCACCCAGGCGCCCCGGCCATTTTGGTTTTTAATTTAAAAAAATTGTTAAGGGAATGATTTTTATTGTGGTTGTAGTTTTAAAATTTTATTATATTTTGATACGTCCTTGTGACTTCTGTTTCTTGCCAAGATGGAATAACAAAGACCAGATTTATACCCTTTCCTTAAAAAAAAAAAGCAAAATATAGGCAGCAACAGTTTCAAGACACTGGGTATCAGGCAACAAAAAAGAGCAATCCACAGTCCCTGAGAGATAGGAACAAATGAAGGGGACCCTACGACTGCCCAGCTGGCGTCTTAGTTGAGTTTTTAGGCCATAGTGTAGGGAAGGAGAGCCCAGGTGGAGCCTGGGAGATTCCGAGTGCAGGGGATGGTGCTGAGCGTCCAAGGAGAATCCGACAGCCGGTTCTCAGAACAGGATACTGGAGAAAGTGCTGCACAGAAGGAGAATCAACAGAGAACAAGACAGATCCCATCCACAGATGCGGATGAAGAAACGACCTGACACTATCTTTCCCTAAGGAAAGAACCAACCAAAAGGATTAGAGGGAACAGTACCTAACATAAGCCAAGCCACCTGAATGGAAAATCCCATGATCCACAGGGAGTTGTGTCCAATACTCTGGAGGGTCTGGCCTCAGTGGTGAAGAGTCTTAGCCCTAGTGTGAGTTTTGCTCTGGACCTACCTGACAGATCAGAAAAGCAAGATCTGAAAAGATCAAAGTGCTTCCAAGTAACAAATGCATCTCAGAATGAGGCTTAAGAATACATGTGGGAATAAAAAAACAAAACCTACCCACAGGCAAATGAAAAGATACTCACCATCACTAATCCTAAGAGAAATGCAAATCAAAACTACAATGAGATATCACTTCACACCCATTAGAATGGCTACTATCAAAAAAAAAAAAAACCAGACAATAACAATTGTTGATGAGGACGGGGAGAAACTAGAACCTTTTGTGCACTGTTAGTGCAGACGTAAAAATGGTGCACCCTCCATAGGAAACAGCTTGGTGGTGCCTCAAAAATTAAAAATAGAGTTATCATGTGATCCAGCAATTCCACTCTGGGTATATATCCAAAAGGTCTGAAAGCTGAATGTTGAAGAGATATTTACACACCCCGGTTCACTGCATTATTCACAACAGCCAAGAGGTAGAAATAACCCAAATATTCCATAGATGGACAGATAAACAAAATGTGGGATATGCATAGAATGGAATATTATTCAGTCTTAAAAGGAAGGAAATTTTGTCACAGGCTACAACATGGATTAAACTTGAGGTCATTACGTTAAGTGAAATAAGGCAGTCACCAAAAGACTGACACTGGTATGATTCCACTTATTTGAAGTGTCTAAAGTAGTTACAGTCATAGAAAGTAGACTGCTGGCTGCCAGGGACTGGGCAGAGGGGGAAATGGGGAGTCGTTCAGTTTCACAGAGTTTCAGTTCTGCAAGATAAAATGTTCTAAAGATCTCTTTCACAATGGTGTGGAATACTTAACCCCACTGAACTGTGCACTTAAAATTGATTAAGATAGCAAGTTTCAGGTGTTTTTTTAATTTATTTAAATAATTTTATTAAATCTATCACAGAGTAAGATATAATCACAATGTTTGACATCTAATTAAAGATTACCAGGCACAGAAAGAGGCAGGAAAATGAAGAAAATAAAAATCAATCAAAACTGATCAAGAAAGAACACCAATGTTCAAAAACAAGGACATTAAAACATTTCTTGGGGCACCTGGGTGGCTCAGTTGGTTAAGCATCTGACTTTGGCTCAGGTCATGATCTCACGTTTTGTGGGTTCGAGCACTGCATCAGGCTCTGTGCTGATGGCTCAAAGCCTGGAGCCTCTCTTTGGATTCTGTGTCTCCTTCTCTCTCTGACCCTCCCCTGCTCAAGCTCTCTCTCTCTCTCTCAAAAATCAATAAAACGTTAAAATAAAAACAGTTCTTAGAGTTGTATTCTATGTTCTCAATAGTTAAATAGAGACATGGAAGATATACAATTTTAAAAAGACACAAATGGAGCTTCTAAAGATGAAAAGTAAAATACCTGAGATAAGAAATAAATGGGTGTGGTGGGCAGAGTTCTAAGATCATCCCAGGACTCCCCATGCTCTGTGGCATACCCATCCTTGAGTATGCAAGGGACCATGAATATGATGGACTATGACTCCCACAGTTATGTTACTGTATATGGCAGAAGGAATTTTCCAGATGCAATCAATGTCCCAAATCAGTACATTTTAGCTAGCCAAAACAGAGGTGACCCATGTAGGCCTGATAACTCAGGAGAGTCCTTTAAAAAAAAAAGAGAACCGAGAAGCAGCAGCAGACACCTGCGTGCTGGCTTTAGGGAAGTGGACGTGCATGTTGTGAACTGCTATGCTGTGCAGAGAGCTGAGCGGCAGGCCTCCAGAAGCTGAGAACTTCCCACAGCTGACAGCCAGAAAGAAAGTGGGGACTTCCACGCACAACTTTGAGGAAATGAAGTCTCCCAACAACCTGGAGGAGCTTGGAAGGGTATGTTTCCTGAGCTGGCTTCATAAGGTTGCATCCAGCTGACGATCTTGTGAGAGCCTGAGCAGAGAATCCAGCATTCTGGCACCAGACTTCCTGACCCATGAAAATGTGCGATAATGAATGTATGCTGTTTTCCTCTGTTAAGTTTGTGGTGATTTGTCATACGGCAATAGAGATGTCATGCGAGCGAACAAGATAAATGGCAGATGAGACATTGCAGCAGACATGATTAATGAGCTTGATGACAGCAAATGAAATGCACAGACAAAAAACAATTTTTGAAAAGTAAAAAAGATCGTCAGTGAGCTGTGAAGCTACTTCAAAACATGGCCTAATCAACATGTAAGTAGAGTTCCTGACAAAGTGACGTGGGAAAAAATATTAGAAGACATATGTCTGAAAATGTCCAACTCTGATGAAATGTATGCATCCACAGATCCAAGAAGTTTAAGGAAACCCCAGTACAAGTAATGTGTAGAAACTGATGCCAAAGCATAAAAATAAGAACATTAATGTACTGCTGGTTAGAAACAATTCAAGTGAGCAGATAATGGAACATCACATTTAACGTACTGAAAAGAAACTGCCAACCTAGATTTCTGTATCCAGCAAAATTATTAAGAAATGGGGGATGAGGGATGCCTGGGTGGCTCAGTCAGTTAAGCATTCAACTTCACCCCAGGTCATGATCTCACAGTTTGTGAGCTGGAGTCCTGTATCGGGCTCTGTGATAACAGCTCAGAGCCTGGAGTCTGCTTCAGATTCTGTGTCTCCTTTTCTTTCTGCCCCTCCCCTACTCACATTCTATCTCTCTCTCAGAAAGAAACATTAAAAAATATTTAAAGAAATGGGGGTGAAATAAAGATGGTTACAGACATACAAAAGCTGAAATAATTCATCATCGACAGAACTACACTACAAAAACAGTTAATGGAAAAACTTCCAACAAGAGAAAGATGATCTAAGAAGGAAATATGGATTTGCACAAAGGAATGAACATGACCAGAAATGGTCATTATATAAATAAACAGAAAAGATATTTTTATATTTAGTACTAAAATCTTGGTATTGAGATCTTTTTAAAAACTAACTGTCAATTTTGGAATAATGTCAGATTTATAGTAAAGTTGCAAAGTTAGTAGCAAGGTTTCCAGTATACCCTCTACCAAGTTTCTTCTATTGCTAACATCTTAGATGGCTGTGGTCAGTCTGCCTCAGTATTATAATACATTACTTTGGCTAAACTTTGAAGGTTTATTTGGATATCTGTAATGTTCTATTTCTCTCCCAGTATTCCATCCAGAATACCACATTACATTTGGTCATCATGTCTCTAGGTTACTCTGATCTGGGAACTATTTCTCAGACTTTCCTTTTTTGATGACTTTGACAGTCTTGAAGAGTGCAAGTTAGGTATTTTGTAGAATGCTCCTCGATTTAGGTTTGTGCGATATTTTTCTCATAGTTATACTGGGTTATGGGTTCTTGACAAGATGATCACAGAGGTCAAGTGCTATCTTCATTATATCCTACCGAGGGTACATGCTATAAACATGACATGTCACTCATGATATTAACCTTGATCATCTGGTCAGGTTAACATTTGCCAGTTTTCTCCACTGCACAGTGACTCTTTTTTCCCCTGATTTCCATACTCTACTAAGTCACTAAGCACAGCCTACACTCCAAGGATGGGGAATTACTCTCCTTCTCCTTGGGAAAGGAGTAGCTACATAAATTACTTAGAATTTTTGGAATCCATCTTATTTGTGCAAATACAGAAGTGCATAAGAGGGAACTGCATCAGAAACACTAACTATAACTACATGAAGACACATAAAGACTTAATATCTTATGAATTATATCCTTTTAAAAGATCATTCTTTTTAAACAAAAATAACAGAAAAGAGTAATAATGTATTGTGGCATTTATGGCATATATGTTAGTAAAATACATGAGAATAGTATAAAGTCCAGAGGGGTAAAAATGGAAATGTACTATTATTAGGTTTTTATACTATAGGTGAAATGGTATATTACAACTTCAAAGTAGATGGTGGTTAGGTTAAAAACCATTAAATTAAAAAAAAAACAGAGCTGTGACTAGTAAGCAAACAAAAAGATAACAGAGTCACAAAAAATTATTAATTGAAAAGAAGGCAGAATATAGGAAACAATGGGGGAGAATATATAGGACAAACAAAACAAATAACAAGATGACAGAATTGAATGATATC